>NC_091126.1:4541250-4867500 GCF_040183065.1 Periplaneta americana
GTAACTTGGACTCTGATACTTGTCTTCGTTAATCCCATTCTTGCTTCGACAATACAGGCAGCAGAATGCTGGATATGACATTAAATCGTTCGGCTAAATATTTCTTATAAGGACTGCATAACACTTCACATTTCGTACATTTACATTCTGAATTTTGTCTGCATATAAAAAAATAAAATAATGCTTTTCCCAGGTTTGGAACGAAACCTATTGTATGTTGTCTTTGTTTCAGAGCGCTTATTTCGGAAGATGTCGGATGCATTGTTTGCTTCTCATTATATGTATAGCAAAAATAATATATCTAAAGTTGACAAAATAACTGGAACGTACCATTGTTCTGGGTTTTGAATCGGAGAAAGCGGGTAAACGAGATGTAAGTATGCATACATACTGTAAGTACCTGTAACTTTAGCGGTCTTTCGAATCCACATACAGCCACTATGTTTTGTGTCTGTGACTATATACAGAGTTCCAATATAAACCACTGGTTCTGAGACATTTGAAAACTACTGTACTTGACATACTACATTTTTAGAGTAAATTTGACATATAACATAATTAGCATATGGAATGGAGTGGAATTTCGGGAGGGGGTACTGCGACCTTACAAGGTCTACTGCGCTAAACCCTCAAGCTAGGCGCATTCCCAAACCCACACCAGCTGACTACACTAAGGTTCGCTGCGTACCCAGGTTTCGAGCAGGCAACTCCACTCGTCCCTAGGCCAGCACCCTCCGTGCATCGCCAGCGGGCATTCGGGGAATGATAACGAAATGGAGAAATGTTGACGGAATGATATAGCTGCTAATATAGGAAAACGGGAAAACCTCGGGAAAAATCTCAACTGCGAACTTGTACGCCACAAATGTTACTAGGGTTTTTTCGATGCAAAATCCCGTGCCTGATCAAGACTCGAACTCGGATCGCCTGTGTGACAGGCTGAAGGCCTGACCACTCAGCCCCCACAGGGAAAATAACCACACGGACATTTTGTCTACTCCAATTTCCACACACATATACATATATGTACAGTAGTGATTTACATATCTGTTATCCGTATGCATTAGCCTATTATTGGTATTCATACGAAGTTACGCATTTCAAGCCAAATTGAACATGCTTAGTACGTAAGAGAACATCCAGTAGTACAGGGACATGATTATATTTTTACTTCAATTTTTATTGTACCTGAGTTTTTTAATGTACTTCAATCCCACCCCCTCTACTAGTAAACTACAACCGTCCACCACACAGAATCAAGACCGCAAATGCAGTCAAAGTCGCCTACTGAGTTAGTCAGCACAGTACGTTCCAGAAATATGTTCGCGTTTTCCAGTGATGAAAGAGCTTTCAATATTGAATCATATTTTCGCACAGGTACTGTCGTCCATTTGCCTACGTCGCATCCCGGTTTCTCCCACTTGCTTCTGCTCGCACCTCTGTAAAGGCTAGTGGCTGAGCTGTCTTAGCTCTTTTCTGAAAACATTATTTTCTGTTAGGAATTGGACGTTTACGTAATATTATACAACTGTTTAACCCATTTTAACCTAGCGTTACCATATGGTAACGCAGTGCAGAAAGGAATATAACTTGCTTCATACACATCCTTAATTAATAAAACTGGAATTTTTCTTTGTGAATCCAAGCTGCATGATTGGTTCTTTCTTATTACATTATGAAATTACAAATTTATTATACCAGTTGGGCAAGAGCAGCTGCGCTATTTAGATGTTGCTTTCTCGGCAGCAATTTTGGAGAGCAACAACAAGTAAGATAATTTATTTGTTACTTTGATTAATTTGATTGTAATGTTTGTTGTGGCATTTTACTTATTGTTGATTGAGTATTCATGTACATCAATTACAAGTTTACAATCCGTAACATTGTTGTGGATATAATACATTGTTTCTTACGTTACCATATGGTAACGCTAGGCTAATATGTTGTCACTCATTCTTTGTGCTCTCTTGCTACTAACAGTAAGATAGAGGAGTTGCAAGAAAATACAAGTAACAAAATGAATGTTAGAAACAGGTGCGTGGAAGTGCATGAGATACTTTGGGAATTAGAAAACGAAAAAATTGAGCATTCTACATACAGCCACCAAAGCCCAACTTTGTATCTGACGAGAACTCTGCAGATGTAGAGGGTGGCATGTTGGACAACCTAAGTGGAAGGAAACCGAGTACTGAAGCTGGGGTTATTTTTGTTAATAGCGACAGAATAGGTGCACCAGATGATATTCCTTTTATAGGAGAAGAGGAAGTTGAAGAGTCATCTGTGATAGAGAATGATACCGTCAACACTGCAATGTGTGGAAATGGTGTCATCAGGGAAACGTAAGTGGATAAAACAGTGTGTTATAACAGTTCAATCGATTTCTCCAGAGAGTGACTTTTAAAGACAGAGATGTGACAAATTTTGTTTTCATTATAAAAATTCGCTTTATCTATATAAAAACTGTTTTAGCCCATGTTCAATGCTTGGCAGCCAAGTAGAAGATCTAGCTCACCATTGAATGAATTAGAATTCAAATGGAAGATTTGAAGAAGTCGGGGAGCATCCCAAAAGGCAAGGGGTGACCGTCTACTTCCAAATACAGCGACATTGGAGCTACGAGACGTGTCCAGAAAGTAAGTTTCCCTGGGGTGGTTTGCAGAAATAAAATACAGTTTTATGGAAAGATTTATTCGAACAGATACAGGAATTGTTGAGCTATTTTTTCAACATATTTCCACCTGAATTGAGACATTTTGATACCGTGGTATCAACAGAGAGGTGCAGACGGTTGTCACACACTGGTTCCGATTCCAGGCGGGACACTTCTACGAGGGACAAAAGTTGTTCCCACGGTGTGAGAAATGTCTCAGTTCCAGTGGGAAATATGTTGAAAAATAGTTAAACAATTGCTGTATCTGTTCCAATAAATCTTTTCATTAAATTGTGTTTTCTTTCTGTAAACGGCTCCGGGTAAACTTACTTTCTGGACGTCACTCGCAGAACATCTGATTATATAAGATACGATAGAATAGAACATTAGTGATGCCCGGAAACAAAAGACAGCGATGTACTAGTGAGAATGTTCTTCCGACATACAGTTCCTCAAAATTTGTTGTAGCTCATGTTTTTTGTCATAACATAAGAAATGTTTTACCTTACTACCGAAATATGTGAAATTTATGTGAAACGTTATGTTACGAAAATGTGTTTTGTTCATACGAGTATTTTGTGACAATAATTCTATTATATATATTTTTCCAGGTATTGTGAAAGTAATTTTCTTATTTTTGTATTTTTTGTATTATTTGTATGGAGTGTGGTATTGTGTGGGGCAGAAACGTGGACATTACGACGAAGTGAAGAGAAAAGAATAGATGCATTTGAAATCAGTGGCGTATACTGGTTAAAGGGTTTGGGCTACCGCTGACCCTATTATTACACAAAATATATCTAACAATTACTTTAATTTTAATTACTATGGTAAAACTAATAATGCAAAATTATTACATTATGTTATATTATAAACTTTTTCTTTTGTAATTTCCTTGGGCTACCGCCGGTAGCCCCAGTAGTCCGCAAAATACGCCCCTGTTTGAAATGTGAATAAGAAGAAGAATGGAACGTGTTAAGTGGACAGACAATAAGAATTGAAGCCGTGTTGGAAAGCGTGGGTGAAGAAAGAATGATGCTGAAACTGATTAGGAAAAGTAAAAGGAATTGGTTGGGTCACTGGCTGAGAACATACTGCCTACTGAAGGATGCACTGGAAGGAACGGGAGTGAATGGTAAAGAGTTCGGAGCAGAAGATATCAGATGATAGACGACATGAAGATATATGGATCATACGAGAAGACAAACAGGAAGGCAGAAGATAGGAAACATTGGAGAATGCTGGGTTTGCAGTGAAAGATCTGACCTTGGGCAGAACACTGAATGAGTGATGAATATATTATTTGTATGCTACAGTTCAGTTCAGTTCAATAAATTGCTTGAAAGATGTCATTATAAGGCAACAACTCATTCTTTAAGATTTGACAACATAATGACCTAGCGTTACCATATGGTAACGCCCTGTAATTCCACATATTCGCTTCAACAATTGAAAACAAAAGCATTGTTGTGTTCAATTACATCCATTTAATTAGTCTATAACAAAATAAACGAAAAACTTGACGAAAAATAATTCAGGCTTTTAAGGGTTAAAATAACTTAAATATAAGGGCATTGTTAAGTAATTAACTGTCACTCCCCACTTTCTACGACCCTGCTAGTCACTTGGACGGACAGTAGATAGCATGTCTGAGTAATTTTATCTTTTCAGATCGGGCAGAAGTGAAGATTGAATTTACAGTACGTAAGGTACTCTTTTATAGAGTAGGTGCAGAATTATTTCAACATGAGTTACTAGTACGAAGGACGAAAATGATAATTGGAATTAGGTACAATAGTAGGCTATATAGTGCGATAATATGCACAAAAGAACTAAATATTGTATCGAAATAAACGGCTACCATTTTCAAAAATGTGTTTAAATATCCATATTATAATTATTTTTCAATTTAACTTCATTCTCTGTATTGTACGCTAATGTGCTGTAGACAGAATAATATACACTGCATAATGAATACGTTCGCATGGATAGCTGAGTTCGTGAGTAAAAACACTTATTGTTAATACTGTACTGCATTTTGATTAAAGGAAAACCTAACGAAAATTATCAAACTCAAAATCGTGATACTTCCTAGTTTATGTAAATGGATGAACTACTTTTCTTCCCTCCTATACCTAGTAAAGTGATCTGTTTGTGTTTTACGCCAGTGTCATCGAACTCCAGTCGTCGAAGGGAATAGCAAACGGCGTTTCCGGTTCTCAACCGTTAATCCAAAGGTATAGCCAGGTTAATATTAGAAATTTTAGTAAAAATAAAATGAGGTCCTGTAGTTTCCACATGTCATACCAAGGATGTTTGTACCATAAACAACGGACAAATAAGAAAAATGAAAGAACTTACTGGATTTGCATTAAAATGGTCATTCTAATGAGAGCCGTAACGAAAGATAGTGATTCTCCCAGAGCGATGAAGCAAACAGCACACACATGAATTCAGCCAAGAACTGGTTTCTTCCGAAAAAATGAAACAGTTGTTAATTTGAGTTCTACAGCCATTCAGCAAACTGAAATTTCAGCAGAAAGAATTCTGAGAGATGCAAACTGGAGTGCAAAATCTTTAGCAGAATTGAATGCATTTCCAGAAGAGTTTAGAAGTAATATGAAAGGAGATCGGTTTTAGCTTTTGATAATTTATCTTAGCCCAACGACGCAAAATGTATTATTTTTGCAACGAATAGTGATCTAGGTCTTTTAGGGCAATCGGAAAATTGGTTAATGGATGGTTCATTTAAAGTAACGCCAATAATTATGACACATATTTACAATTCACGGTTTGTACACGGGAAAAGCCTTTCCATAAGTTTACGGTTATTTTATCGTCAAAAGAATATGTTATTTACACGCAAGTACTTTCTGAGTGCAAGATAACATTGATTTACTTGTCGTACAATTGTTAGAGATTTTAAATTAGCCACTATCAATGCACAACAAACGGTATTTCCAGCAGCTTCAACACGCTTGTTCCTTTTTTTCCAACTTGGCCAGTCAATTTATGGTACAGTGTTAGACAGAGGCCTTCAGAGTTATTATGAAGCTGCAGACGACAGAACATTTAGAAATTCAGTATATAAACTCCTTACTTTAGTCTTCGTGCGTACGGAATTGGAATTTATATCCGACACACTGTATGAAGACATTCTCAAAACCTGCCTTGGAATTGCGGAGTATTGTCATCAGCAGCTCTGGATGTTTCTACCTCTTCATGCACAACACATTTTGAAGAAAATTAGCAGTTCCAAATACCAAAATGTTTGATAAGTTTTTCCTATCCTGACAGTTTTGATTGCGTTTCTACTATCCTTCGTAATATACTCGTATGTTATCAAGAGATCCATTTATAACTGGCACAAATTCTACCTTCATAATCCAGAGTCTACTCAACTCAGTTCCGAGGCTCTTATATTTTAGATGTTTAGAAACCAAATTTCAACAGGAGATTATAGCTACGTCAGTTAGTTGGCATAAATTAGTACCTAAATTATGGATTCAAATACACGTTTACTAGCTGCTACTGTATGATCTGTGTGGATATGTTTGTAATAAAATTTAATGTAACAACCGGGTTTAGTACGTGGACATACATGTGCAGCATCAATGAATGCCTGACGTACTACCTGTCAATTTCAGTCGTCGGATATATTCCTTCCTAGCAACAGAAACACAATGAAACCACGTGATCCGTTGCTTTGGGATGTTCTCTCGTTTTGAATAACTATCGAACACAAATTTTTCACAGTGCCGTGTTATCAGTGTTTGACATTGCCTCTATTTCTTACTTCTTTCTCTCCTCTCATACCCGTGTAGGTTTTATTATACATTTTTATTGAATCAGTAGTATTAGTAGTACCATCGAAATATACCCTTACGTACCGGGAATCTCATAAAGTTTTTGGGAATATAAAGAAATTTGAAACTAGTCATCTACGTGTTTATAACCTGAAAAGGTTAACTGGGAACACGTAGGAGAATTGAGACATTAATTTTCCGAATACTGAAACAACACGTTACAGAAGCAATTGCAGTAACTAGCAACTAAAATATTTCAGCATCACATATGAAAGGTTGAACCATGTCTCAAATTGGACAGTAGGTGAGAGTCGGGTAGTATCGGACATCGGATAATATCGGAAAGTGAGTTTCTTTCATCTACCATACGATGATAGTACCTGATTGACATGGTTACGTTTCTGTGATGTCGCATTGAGAAACGTAACCATGTCATTCAGGCACTACCATATGGTGGTAGATGAAAGAAACGCACTATCCGATACTACCTGATGTCCGATACTACCCGACTCTCCCCTACACTTAACGGCAAAAAGAATGGTCCGACTCTAGGTCGATAGAAATGCTACGTTCTATCGCGCGGTTCACTAGTGTAAACGCACTGCTCTGCAAAGCATTACTGTGGTGTATCTTCATTGAAAGCCATCCATCTACAATGTAATCAACCTTGTGAGCTGTGTATGGTCCAGTGGTAAGATGTTTGACATCCGACCCAGAGGTTCTGAGTTAGCTTCCCGATACGGTGAAATTATTATTTTTTTATTTTAGTTTTTAACTAATTTATTAGTTTAAATATGAAATGGAATTTGTTCATAAACTTCGTTATATCTGCCCCGTAAAATTATGACCATGACCTGTGTGCTGTTAATAGGCGAGACCTGGTCTGTATAAACAAAAATACTTGTTTCACATCCTAAAAAAACGGATGCATATCAAATATAAATAAATAATTAAATAAACAAAAAACAAACAATTTGTCAATATGTTAACAAAAAAGGACTGTGGTTGGGACTTATTTCTCGTCCACAAACCACCTGCGCCAACAACTGCCCTCATTCTGCGCAGCATGGAGTCCACAAGATTATGGAACAGGTCTAAGTTCATGGCCACCTCCTCCCACGCATCTAGAACTCTGTCTCACAGTTCGTCAGCTGTCCGAACGGGTGGTTGTTCTGCCCAATTAGAGCGTATGATCCGTTTGACAGCAGCCCACAAATTTTCAACCGGATTCATATCTGGTGATTTTGGAGGCCAGTCGACCGGGTCGACATCAGGCCTCCTCGTAGATCATCCTTGAATCCGGTTAGCGGTATGTACCGGGTGATTGTCCTGCTGGAAGGAAAGTGTCCCTTCTGGGGCGGAAGGGATCATTATATTTGCCAAAATATGTCCGTAGACTTTTGCCGTAAACCGACCGTGGATGCGTTCCAGAAGTCCTGCCCCATCGTATGACATCCATCGCCAACACGCGACCCGACCTGTTAAGTCGTATCATGAAGCGTTCATCGTATCGGTGGCCGTTCATACGACAGACTAGGGCAGGACCATCATTGCTACTGGACACAATTACCTTGTCGGAGAAAATTGCATTTCTCCAATCGAAGTCCTGTCGGAGAGTAGCATACGCTAGACGATCCACGGCATGCTCCATCGTCAAATGTTCTTTCCTCACAGCTCGACGACACCGTATGCCACGCTCTCTAAGACGTCTCCTCACGGTATTTGGGGAATCCGGAAAGTTGGACGCCATCTTGAGTTGAGAGGTGGAACTTCCGCAGAAAGTATAGCGGGTCCAACTTTTTTCCGACGGAACTATAAACACCGCAGAGTACCAAAGCAGTTGAGTAACTATATGATATTGATCTCCGTCAACGGTTCTTTTAACAAGACGGCGTCACTAGCCGTATTAAATAAGTCCATGGAGCTGATCCAAAGCATTTTTGATAATCGGATCATGTGCAGAATTTGTATCCACCGTGGTCATAGAATCTGACCACCAGATTTTCCAGGGTGGTTAACTATGCCACACATCCTCGGACATTAAATACCGATAATATTGTACGGGCATTGGATACCGATGTCTGGCCGCAAGAGGTTCTGGTCTCAAGCTTTATTTTTGAAACGAGGCCCCACAAACGCTGGCTACATAAAACATAAGTTCACATCATCAAATGGCAACCTGATATAACAACTACAATTAATGTTTTAAATCTTCACATTCAGGGTTTGAATAACAAAACTGAATTCTTGGAAACTTTCTTTAACAAGAAGAGCTAAACTTTTTTATGCTTCACGGAACGTTAGTTGCGTGAATAGAATATTGATAATATAAATTTTAATGGTTTTAAAGTAGGTGATCGTTTTAAAAGAGTTGACTATATTCATAGTGGATCAGCTATTTTTGTGACAAATAATTTAGACTGTAAACCTTTGAAATTAATTAATTAAACTGTAAATCCATTCCGAATGTTCAGGAGTCATAAATGACTCAATTATAATTAATTGTATTTACATATATCCTAATGGATCTTCAAATATATTTCGAAAAGCTTTTCCAAGTACTGAGTAAATGACCCAATTATAGAGTAGTAATCGGAGGTGACGTAAATTCTTATTTTGACGTTTTAACGGATAAAGCAACCGTTACTGACCTATTAAATCTATTAAGACAATTTAATTTTTATTGTAGTAATTATATTCCAACGAGAGGAATAACTTGCATCCATAATGTTTTCATAGCGTGATTCGTATTATATTCAGGTAAATAATTGTCCATATTATGACCACAGTGTTTTAATGTTGCAATTAAATATTCATTTGAGGCGCGAACGTAAGCAAAAGCCACAAGAGGTAAAGAAAAAGTATTGGTATTTCTGTTGTAACATAAACAACATTGACTGGAACCCATTTTTCTTTGGATCAGAGCCGAATGCTGTTCAAATCTTTAATATTTATTTTTAGGTTTGATTTTAGAAAATATTATTTCATCTTTCGAAGTGAGTAATGTGAAACTAAATGACAGTCAAAAGAGAAAACAAATAGTGTTCCGAAGTATTAAAACAGATAAGAACCCAGTTACTAATATCGCATTAAATTGGCCTTCCGACAGTTAAAACTATATTGAATGATATTAAGAAACTATAGAAGCAATTTAAGTTATCCCACTTAAAACTGGCTTTTAGTACTAAATTATTTGAAAACTTCGATAAAAAGTGTAAAAGTGCCTGGCGCCTGATAAAAAAAGAAAGCTCCTGTAGCAGTAAAGACCAAATAAACAATCATAATACATCGTCAGGAGATTTCATTAACTCAGGTCACACAATCAAGTCCAAAATTTCTGAGTTATCCCCTACGGAACTACTGACGGAAATGACAAACGGTATCCCACGGCATGCGTCACTTCCCTATTTCGACTTTCATCGATATAATTATGGATGCAAAAGGTGTGCTGAACGTCATGCGTATATTCTTCTATTCATATATGCGTTTTTCAAGGTTCAGATGAATCTGTTCGCCATTCGTAAACATATACGTGTTCAAAAACTCTGAAAACTTGATATAAAATTGTCACGTCTATATAAAAAAAATTATTCAAATGACGTCACACAACACGATTCCGATATCACTTTTTTTTGCAACTGTACGCCACGCAGAATATGGAAATGTTTCCTTATAATTGTTTGCAATCTCTTCAGCACAGTCTATATTGTGCAATATTGATCGAGAATGTTTCTTGCTGTCGTTGCTTTGACAATATTTATGATGCAGCAATACACACCCTGACTGCGCCACCGTAACGAGTAGGTCCCTTGACTTTCCTAAACTGTAACGTAATTCGTGATGAATCCACCGACGTTGGATAACCTCGCAAATAATGAAACATAGCTTAATTACTAATAATTAAACAAGAAAATTAATACCAAATTGAGTACAACAAATCAAGATTACAGAGAGAGCCGAAGGTTGTTAGATGTAAGATATTTGTTTTACGAAATTCAAGCTGTGTATATAAATTTTCATTTGAAACTGAATACATGCAGTCGCGTTACTGCTAAGACTGTTGACTCTCTAGCGAGCGACACAGTGTTTATAATTAATTTCGACAAACCGTTAACTTATAGTCTGCAATTATAATAAAAGTATGAGGAATGAAAACGTAGGCAATTCTGTAAAATATTCTTCATAATTGAACATAACTACTTTGTATTTTGTAAACAAACACAGTTTCAAAGTCCAAACACTCAGTCTGAAGGCTGTTCGGTAAGGTAGTCTGAACGCTTCATAAGCCTTTATACTTCAAATTTTAAGACATAATTCTAGGAAACATCATTTACTATTATACTGAAAACATTCAGGGAGTGTTTAATTTGGAAACAAAACAAGCGACCAAGAAAAATTTCCTTGTTTAATATATTCAGGACAATTATTGATGTCTTATATCAAGTTATAAAACAAATTCACTCTTTTTTTCATTTTCATCACTTATAAATATCAGACATTAATTCCCTATACGTTTTCTGACTGGATAATGCAGAACACTTACTCACAGACGACAGAAATGGTTATAATTATGGAAAAAAATCCCAAGTTGTCCTAAAGGTTCCTTCTTTTTACTCGGTTTGTCCCTCGATTCCCCTCCCAGGAGCAAAGCATCAAAACCTGTAGGTCTCACATTATCTATCGGCTTGCATTCCCAGACATTGCCCGTGCTGTACCTATGTCAGAGCAGAATGAAGAAATGCTGGAACTTTATAGGAAATAGGAATTTCCCCGCGAAGCCCTGCTCGAAACGTCGTTTCTAATCACAATTTCCACTTGAGGACTTCAATCTAGGAATCGTGAGTAAAAAGACGAGTGTTTGGTCGTTCGGAAAACGGTTCTCCATTCCCAGAAAACCTGACACCACCGCCTTTATCCATCATACCTTCCAACTTACACGTCTAGTGCAGGAAGACACATCAGCCGTTGGAAAATTAGTGTGACAAGTAAATAAATAAACTTAAGAATAAATAGAGGAGAAGAAGAAAATTAAACCTTGCTCTACAAGACTTAGCAGCATATATACTTTACCGATGTATGACTTCTATGTTTCAGGTTGTGAAAATGTAATTTCCAAAAACAAGACCATCGCTTTCCAAGAGCACGAGGCACTGGAAGTGAATAAGGAAGACTATGTCAACATGTCTTTCCTCCTCCCGTTCTCGGAAGGTAGGTGTCCATACCAATGCCTGTTTATAAAGAAAACGATAAAAATCCGTTGTATATAAACTGCTAGGGCACAGTTTTAATATTCCTCGAAGCTACGGCCCTGTGAATGGTCGCATTTCTTTCCTCCAATAGTGCAGGGCTCGGCACCATGTAACAGCTTGGTAGGACGTTAAATATCATTTTCGCTTTCTCATAAACCTTATTTTATAAGAAGTTCTAGTTATTTTAAAAATGTCCTGGGATTTTAGTAATTCTACATATTAAGTATACAATAATAAACAGAAGCCTCAATCATATTCACGAAATATAGCCAGAACGTTGACAAAGCGAGATCTCAAGTTTCGCCTTCCTGAGAGAGATGCTGAAAATTAACGGAAAAGGCGTTCTTGGAAGAGTGGCGTCGATGTTTGTACCCTTGTTACTTAGCAACCGATCAATATAGGGCCGTTGCTACGTTCAAGTTAAACGATAGCCTATATTATTTAAGAAAGAGGAACGAGGCCGTCCTGGAGTTAGGACGCCAGCAGAGTGCACGCACCATGCGACTAACACACTTATGCTCTGTGTTGTCTTCAGCGGTCCTGCTACATACTGTATGACTGTCCTGATAAGTCACGATGATGGATTTCTGAGAGACTAGAATGAAATCACTATCATTATCAAGATGTGATTCGTTACTCAAAAACCATCTCAGTGTGAAACAAACTGTGTGACTCCTTGCATTTGAGTCTATCTTACGGAATAGGCTACTATTGTTATTGTTATTGTTATTGTTATTGTTATTATTATTATTACTATTATTGTTGCTGTTATTGCTCATGCCTGTTCCCAGCAGCATCTTTTCTGCTACAGATAGTCAAAAGGAAAATAAATCATAAAATTTGTTCCATTAATAATAAAATATGCCTAATAGATAAATACACTGTATCCGAAAATCAGAACAAATTAATCCGATTCAGCTGAAAATATTCATTGTTAGAGTAAAAAGAATTAAGCCATTATGTAATATCCTTTTAAATTGAAGAAATGTTATATTATGGATCTCCTGTGGTGATCTGTTGAACATAGAAATGATAACAGAATTATAACAGTTTTTCGAATATGACCAATCTTAAATGAGGCTCAACAAGGAAATAATTATGTCCAGTAGGATAACTATTAGTAACAAGCAAACATGGTATTAAAACTACTAAGCTTCTTGAGATATATATATATATATATATATATATATTATATAACGTTGTCAGAGTCAAAATACCTTCCCTTATAAACAAAGATTTACAATGGGAGTCATATTTTGAAATAGTTAATATTCTCATAGCACCTATTCGTAATTTAAAATCTTAGAAATCCCAGTGTGATTGCTCCAAATTGTTATACCTGAAGTCATAACAGAATTAAAAGCAAAATAAGCACTTTTAAGGTAATATTTACAGACTAGAGATGTTAAATATCTCAACAAATGAATCTCTTGACAATCTGCAACAAACAGCTCCCCACTTAATTTAACATATAAATATATAAACAACATTACACTAAAATGGAGAAAATAACATAAAGTGTAACACATTTTAAGGAATAAATAAATTCAGACTATTTTGTTTGCATATGTCCAGGTTATAATAACAGACTCAAGGATAAATGCAAATTTATAAATATGGTTTAAAATTGCTCTAAACCAAAATCAATGCCTTTCAATGGAAAAGACCGAATTAGAATAAAATTGTAACTGGGCAGATAAGCACTTTTAACTATCTTGGATGTACAATTTCATACCAAAAAGGAAAAGATATAGACATAAATTTGTAAAGTTTTCCCAAATAAGAGGCAACTTTAACAAAATTCTAAAATCATCACAAATTGAGAAATATACCAGATTGAAAAGATACAACACTTTGGGTATATCTATGCGTTTATATTGCTGTGAGATTTGGGGAATATGCGAATAAGTTAAATCCAGGGTAAGGACAGCAGAGATGTTATTTTTAAGAAAAGGTGAAAAATATACATGACAAGACTACAAACGAAGTCAAGAAAAGTTATTACAACTCAAAGTCAACCCACTTTTAGACAGAATTCAATAGTACTGTTGTATTATTGAACTAAACACATTTATCGAATGGTCGGAAGCAGACTACTACATTTAATTCTGAAATGCCACCCGTGGAAGAATCGAGATCGATCTCTCTACAATATCGGAACTGGCAATGTTGATGATGATGACGATGACGATGACGATGACGATGACGATGACGATGACGATGACGATGACGATGAATATTCAAGTGCCTTCTCGAAACGTATTTCTTAGATAAGAGCGTTTCCCAATTCATTTCATTAGGCTACCCTGTTCCTTTGTCAATACAGATTGTCTGATGAGGAACAGTAAATACATTGGTATGGTTTAGTAGTATCAATAACAAAATTCTAAGTAAAAAGTTAATATAAACATGTGTCCGATTATCAATGGATGTGGAGATACAGCTCTTTGATACTGGAGCATAAAATGCTATTTTGAGTTGTATGAAAGAGCGCTAAATACATTATGGTTGGTATTTACATTTCCAAATGATTGACAGTTGAGATTATTTTTTTTTAATTCCAATGCCAGCCTCAATGAGCCGGCCCGTATGGCTCAAGCGGTAGGGGAACGGCATGTCCCTATCGCTTTGTCCGAAGGGTTGTGGGTTCGAGTCCCGCCTCGGGCATGGGTGTTGTGTTTGTATTAGTATAAGTAAAACAAAGGAAAACAAATTAAAAACGAAAATAGAAAACAAAATAGATAACTTTGGTAAACGGCCTCTGGCCGGTCTAAATTTAAAAAATGCACTTCACAACTCTAGTGGTAACAGTATGTGTTGTTCTTCTGACGACGTCTTGAGGTTTTTTATGAGGGAAAACCTATAAAAAATGCGGTTGATCAAATCGCCTTTTGCATTTCATTGAATACTTCTCTTTTAATTCGTTCCTACAAACTAAAATCTAAGTGAGGTATAAAAACATTGTTGGCCATTGACCACAGCCGATCCAATGTGCAGTAGTACACACAGCAACTCTCCTTCAATAGAATGGAACTTCGTTTTACAGAACTTGTACATGAATGGTCGTGTAAGAAAATTTGGTAGCTCAACGGACCCAATGAAATGTCTGTCGATTATACCGTACCGCACATTTGCAGAGAACCGATGTTGGAAATGTGTTTCTCTAGTGACATGAGTATTTTGGTCAGACTATCGATGAGAACTATGATGTTGTTGATACAGTCATGGGTTCATTTGCTCAAAAGTATTAATGGAATTACATGGCAATTAAGATCTATCTACCAAAGAATTCAAATCTACTAGCTTCATATCCTAGTTGCACTTTATGTGAAATGCATTTAAGCCTTGCTGGTCATACTCTTACATGTGAAACATTACACTGAACAACAAGAATTTTGCTCCGGTTTAAAATGTGTCCCTTATGGTTTGTCCGAAAATGTATCTCTTTTCTTCGTATCACGTAAGGGTTTTAAGATAAACTATGATTTAACTTTTCGATAAACGCTCTCCCAGAAAACATCTGGCGCGGGTTCGGGGTTGTAAACCAAACAAAAGCTAATGCATTTTATGAGTTTATGACTTGTTTCCGGTTTCTTATGGTTGTTGGCATGTTCTTTTGCACTTATAATAAATAGACATATATTGGTCCCTTCTATTCAGTAAATTTCACAACAGTTCAGAAGTCTACACAATGAAGAACCAAGGGTGTGGTTTTCAGTATTTAAAAGAAAAGTTTTCCAGGTTGAGTGAAGGCAAATAAATTAAAAGATGGCATTTTCATCGGTCCACGAATTACAAAGTTATGGCTTAGTCTTTGTTTGAGGAAAAAACTTTCCTTTACAAAAAATGGCATGGCGCGCTTTCAAAGATGTTTGCCCAAATTTCCCTGGAAATTCTAGGGGACTACATTGAACTTGTTAAGTTAAGTGTATATGAGAAAATGGGGTGTAATATGTGCCTCAAAGTACACTTTTTACATTCTCATTTGGATTTCTTTCCTCCTAACCTTGGAGCGGTAAGCGATGAGCAAGGGGAAAGATTTCATCAAGAAACATCTTAAATGGAAAGGCGATATGAAGGAAGATCATCACCCAGTATGCTTGCAGACTATTGTTGGTTCCTTGTAAAAGACAGTCCCGGGTCTAGTTATAAACGGAAGTCATCCAGAAAATCCTTTTAAATATAAGTTCAAATTCCGAGATTTTTATCATTATAGACATGGAATAATTTTTAATGTTATGTTTTTTTGTGTTTTGAACTAGGCCTACGTAACATCATTTTTGTATTGAGTACACATTATGACGCAATTTGAATCCCTAGTGTTGTAATTTTATCAGTAGCAGTGAAAATTAAAAAAAAAGTGTTTTCATAAAAATATTCAATTCACTTTACCCGGAGAATGGTACGAGATGGGGCAATTTGGATTTTAAATTCAGATTTAGAGCACACATATTAGTAATATTCACCTATTTTTATTTCGGAGCAAGACAAAAGTAAAAATTTGTTGTTCAGTGTTATCACACTACATTCTGTCTACTGAAGAAAGTATATTTTGAACTTGTTTCTCTTGTTCCGTCTCGATTTTCTTTACTCCTCTCTTTTCTTTGTTTCTCTCACATGCTCTCGGATTCTCTTATCCCAAATGGTAATGAAGCTTGTTTTGTGTGTTTTAGGCTATTTAGGGGCAAAAGATGGGGACTTGTGCTGGAAATTCAAAGTGGATATCAACGACGACGTAGATGTAATCCTAAACCTGGACATGATTCCGTTGAGATATGCGCAGTCTTTACGCGCATTCGGAGGTAATTCATTCCTATCATTATTACATGATACTTGTAGCAATGCCCGCTCAAAATGAGGATTTGACGACTTTTCACTTCTACCGCTTTTATTTTGCAATCTGTTAAAGTATTCGGTCTCTCCCGCACAGAGCCACCGGCGCGGCTCAGTCGGTTAAGGCGCTTGCCTGCCGATCTGAAGTTGCGTTCGGGCGCGGGTTCGTTCTCCGCTTGGGCTGATTACCTGGTTGGGTTTTTTCCGAGGTTTTCCCCAACCGTAATGTGAATGCAAGGTAATCTATGGCGAATCCTCGGCCTCATCTCGCTATCACCAATCTCATCGACGCTAAATAACCTAGTAGTTGATACAGCGTCGTTAAATAAAACACTAAAATAAATAAATCTCCCGCACAGTGTCCACGAGAGATCGTTAATCTTACTTGATAGTTTGTTCATCAAGATCTTACGAAATTAACTGTACTCAAATAAATGTTGGTAAAACTCTATTATTTTCTGTTTCTCAGTGTACTACGACAAACAAATTTATTTTCACTATCCATGTAGATTCATTATTCAAATCTGGAATATCTTATATAGTGACACCGTAGTTTATCCATTTTTTCCACGTGCAGAACACCATCGTGTGTTCTCTAATGCGCACCTTGCATCACAGTTACTTATGAGGAAACTTGAAACGACTCTGCTCGATTTGCTTTGAAGCTTCTAAGCACTTGCGTGCTGAGAGTTGCCAACAGCATAACATAACTCAAACTCGCGCCAGAAAAGATGTCCAGTTATGTTAATTTCAAAGCAAATAGATGTCTAGTCTCAAACTTAGACGGTTCCTAGCATAACGTTTTACAACAATATATATGAGTTATTCTATGCACTTCGCAGATCCTTTTCTGCTCAATTTAAATACGGTTCCTCTAATTCTTAACTCAGTTTGGTGCTAAAACAAGGACTGGGTGAGTTTTATCCCTAAACAAAACAAGAAAACGCGATCCAGCACAGTAAAGAATTACACTGCATGGCTGATGAAGGGTAGTCGTTCATCAGTTCAATTCGCTCGAGTTGAGACAAATTTTTAATATACTGTAGAATGTTTCATACAGAAATCATCAAGATTATTTCTGGAAAATCACCATTTCGATTTCAGGAAATATAGTAATGACTTCTGATGACTGATGAGTTAGGGCAAACACCTGTGCGCTGGCTCAAAGAATGACTAAATTGATAACTGATGAGTTTGGGCAACACCTGTGTGCTGGCTGGAAGAATGATCAAATTGATGGCTGATGAGTTTGGGCAACACCTGTGTGCTGGCTGGAAGAATGATCAAATTGATGGCTGATGAGTTTGGGCAACATCTGTGTGCTGGCTGGAAGAACGATCAAATTGATGGCTGATGAGTTTGGGCAACACCTGTGTGCTGGCTGGAAGAATGATCAAATTGATGGCTGATGAGTTTGGGGAACACTGTGTGCTAGCTGGAAGAACGATCAAATTGATGGCTGATGAGTTTGGGCAACACCTGTGTGCTAGCTGGAAGAACGATCAAATTGATGGCTGATGAGTTTGGGCAACACCTGTGTGCTGGCTGGAAGAACAATCAAATTGATGGCTGGTGAGTTTGGGCAACACCTGTGGGCTGGCTGGAAGAACGACCAAATTGATGGCATGCCGAAAACAAATTTTTTATTAATAGCAAAATAAAAGTATTCATTTCCATGAAAATCTCTAAAATATGTCTTTTCAGTAACAGAATATCGGTATCTGTATTATAATTTGCATAGCGTCAAATCAAAAAAGAACGTAAGAGCACACGCACGTCAAACATCGGCCCAAACTGTCACGGTCAGCGAACCGAATAATATGTTAAAGTCACCAATTCCATGAAAACTTACTGTTGATTATCCCGAGAGCATACATTCCTCTTCATTATGGCACAGAACGCGTCGCTTCTTAGAGACCTAAAAATTTTCGCAATAAATTTACTATATGACACTTGTAATGAAAATGTGTTCACTTTAACACTGTAAAATAAATCTCTCATACCTCATGACGAAAATTATCCCTTGCAGCTTCCAAACATTTTAAACACTTCTTTAGGAGTCTTCGCGATCGAGAGAGGCTTATTCTTTTAACAGGGCTAGTGTTAGATTTTGAAATAATGTCAAAATATTGCAGTACTTGTGAAAAGACAGAAAAAAAAAATGGATGTTGCAAGTGACGAATATTAACAGTGGTATCAAAGTCACAAAGATGCTGGTGTTTGTGAGAAAAATTTTGATGGATCTTCAAATGCCATGGAGATGAAAGCTGCAGAAATACTCTGGACCCGGTCCATTAGGTTGTGTAATATGAGGTACACAACCTTATTGTCTGACGGGGATGCAAAAACACACCATCACCTTCAGCAGCTTCAAGTTTATGGTGAAGGCATTGACATTAGAAAAGAAGAATGTGTGAACCACGTTGCTAAGAGAGTAGGTAAAGGTCTACAGAATATTGTTAGGGAATGGAGAGGGACAGATTCCTCAATCGGAGGCAAAAAAAAGGGAAGTCTGACTGCAGAAATGATACCTCGACTGCAAAATTACTACAGAAAGGCCATTATTGATAATATCCCCGATGTAAACAAGATGAAGAAAGCCATCTATGCAACACTTGACCATGCAATGTCCACGGATGACAAGCCCCTGCATTCAAGATGCCCTAGTGGTGAAAAGTCATGGTGCTTCTTCAACCGGGCCATTGCGAAGCAAGAAGCTGTTCCAAAGCATGACTTGAAAACCATGAAGACAGTGTTGCGACCTGATGTTGTGGCTAAAATCATGCCAGTGTACTGTAGACTAGCTAGTGATGAACTTCTTAGCAAGTGCACTGCAGGAAAAACTCAAAATGTGAATGAAAGTGTTCATAGTGTGATATGGCGGAAGTGCCCAAAAGAAATTTTTGTATAAAAAAAAACTTGAAGTGGCTGTTACTTCTGCTGTGACTGACATTTCCATGAGAGATTTAGTGTCAACAGTGAAATTATCTCCTGCAGCATACAAAATTGGCAATAGGAGAGACAAGCGTCGACTGCAGCAAGTGGCTACTTCAACCAGTGAGAACTTCAAAACAAGCAGGAAGAAGCTACATTTGTCAAAAAGTGTCACTGAAAGTAGGAAAAATCAGCAGGAGGGGTCAACATATCAGGCAGGAGGGTTTTAAGCAATTTCCATAACGTGTAAGTACTCAAACATAGTGTTGTACTTTAAAATTGATTTTCTCCCTTTTAAATTTTATTACATTTTAACATGTTCAAATTGCTCCATATGATGCATTTCTTAACCAATTGTGATGAAATTTTTACCACAAGCCCACATTACCTAAAGGAAAAAGACTGTCACATGGATTTTTAAAATATTTATTATTTGCCAAGATATAAATTGATTAAGATGCATGAAATTAATTTTTTTCTTTAAATTGGCACTCACCCAGTTTTGAATTTTTTTCTCAGAAACTAAGAAGTGCTAACTAAAAAATCATGTGATAGATGTTTTATTATTGTTAGAGGAACTGTTCTATATTTTTTTTAATTCATAATGTTAAGCGTTCATCGTGCAGCATTTTTTAAATATTAATTAATATTAATTGGTAAATAATTAATTTCTTCAAAACTAATTAAGATACATTGATGAAATTTATAGGCATGTTTTAAATACACATCAGCACTCTGTGGTAAAAATTTCAGTCCATTAGCATCACAAATGCATAATTTGAATATTTCACCTGTAGTTTGGGCTCCACAGGGAGAAATGTGGAGATTTAATAGTCCAAATATTTTTAGTCACTCACCCTCGACAAAATGTTAAATTGACATACTGTTAGATAATAATAATAAGAATTAGTATATTATCTGGCAAATGGTTTACAAATTCACTGAACACTTGTAGACACACCCATTTGTTAACAGGATTATGTTCAACAATGATTGTAAATACAAAGTTTCCTTAGCATGGCGAGGAATAAGCAACAGAAAGAGTCCTTTGTCCACAAGATTCCATTTTGTATGTAATAATTATTTTACTGTTTCTGGGTGCAGTATTCTATAAATACATTAGGGTTACCAAAAGTTTCAGAATGGCACGCCTTTTCAGTCGGCTTCTTAACGACGCTGTTCAGTTGATAAACTTACTCCGTAGAGAAGTTTTAGTTCATTGTGTTACCACGGCAAACTAACCACATCACTTACAACTTTATTTAGATCAAGGGTATAATTAACAACACGAGTCAACATTAAACAAAGAATGAATAGAAGTCGTGCATTATTCCCGTTTGGTGCCACTCAAAATCATTTTTTACAAAAACAAATTATGACACACTTCGCCACTAAATAATCACAGAACCATTTAACGTAAATCTGGACACTTAATAACGTATATTACTGACCGTAGAATCAATAACAACTCACATCCTATTCGGCATCCTGGCAATTACAGTACGGATATCATTATGTGGAAATACATCCGAAGAAATTTACGTCCGAGTATGTCCCACACATGCTCCATGGAGTTGAATCAAGGCTTCGTGCTGGCCAAACCAAACTAACGATTTACGTCTCCACTAGGAACTGCGGCACATTGAGCGTTGTCGTGCATCGAAGTTCTCGCAGTCATAAGGGCCAAGTAGTGGTGGTCAGGGGCGGGTTAAAGACGACCCTTCAGCACGTCGGCTCGACAGTGGCCTATTGTGAACCCCAAATTATAGGATAAATAAGAATGAGGTGTACCAGCCAACCGGCCGCATGAGACCTCTCACACGCTCACCTATTAGGCCCCCTACACCCCCGCCTTAAGTTCATACCGCCAAGGTGACCACGCAGCACAGGATCCATTCCGACAGTCCTTGTAAGGTATCGAAGCACCCTCGGAAGTGCTCTTAAAAAATGAATCCTGGCAGAGATATTGCGAAAGGCTTGGAACTCAGAGACAGTTTCGAAGAGGACGCTCCTCCTGCAAGCGGACGAAGGCATGCGTCATGACCTGAATATGCCGTTCAGAGCAGACGTGGTTTAAGTCAAAAATGGGTAATGAGGGTTAAAGTAAACATCCTGTACAATACAGAGCAAAGTATCGCTTTAAACTAATATTTTTCACTGTCAATATAGACAACATTACATATAAAAGTGTAAAATAAACGTAAACGTCATAAAAAAAAACATGCACTGAAAGATACTGTAATACCAAGAGGCACAGAAAGTGTGTTAAACGTAATCTAAAAGAACCAGTACTATCACAATCTGAATATTATGAAGATATTAACTCGACGTCTAGCATGGATTTGTGTAGCCTACCAAGATGTTCAGTGCCAACATCCCAATTAATAAATTGTGTAATCAAGATGTATAAATCTACATTTTAGGGAATTTCTAGAAAAGCACATAGAAAATTAGTGAGTTTTCAGTCATAAGCGACATATGCAATATCCTAATGAAATACGAAAAAAATATCAGACAATAGGAATATCTTGTACTACATCATGCACCAGTAACATCATACACATGACATTCAAAGATATCTCACCCCACTAATCGATAGTGATCGATAATTTGTTGATGTAAGTGTAGCTTCTTTAGTCATTACTTCTATGAATAGATGGCGATGATAATAATCTTACATAAATTTACGCGCATTATAGAATTCAATTTTTCATACCACTTTACACATTGTAAAACAGTTGGAAACTGCTGATATTGTCAATTATGAGAATAATTTATGCTTATTCTAGATAATAATTTTCCCTGGCACTTTTT
Organism: Periplaneta americana; assembly: GCF_040183065.1. Lineage (NCBI taxonomy): Eukaryota > Metazoa > Arthropoda > Insecta > Blattodea > Blattidae > Periplaneta > Periplaneta americana. Next base: position 4,563,537 of record NC_091126.1, read on the forward strand.
TAACCGCTCCAATAATGGTGCCACCTATTGAGAACCAGCGGAACTCTTTCAAAGTTTGTCAATTTTTTCTATCTTTGGTTCTGACTTATCCCGTGATTGAAAAATTTGCTTACACGATCACAAAATCGTAGGTCAAATATCTTTGAACGCCAGTTATTGAAAGAATTTCTTGCAATACGAAATCATTTCAAGTGACATCGGCATATGTTCAAGTTCCGTAACTTACGAATGCACGTTATTATTCACTGCAAAGATCACGACGAAAATGAACATCACGGTTCAAGCAAGTGTTTACTGGCATAGCTTCAGAATGTCGGGAGTTGACTGTACTCCACGAACACGCAGCGACGACCTGTTTGTTTATATCCTTATCCGTTGCATTACCTGTGTTCGGCGTACTATATACCCAATGTGTCCTTAACTTCAGTCTTTAGGTAGCTGGAATACGAAGCTTACTTATGAGCTAATGGAATATACATTTATATTGTTATTTCATGAACTTGCCTGTTTCCTAGATACGTAACCACAGCAACGTGACGCTACTCATAGAATGAGACAGCTGTGTGCTTTGCGTTGTTGTAACTGCATGCAAACAGTACTGACAACATAAAACCTCAACTACAAAACACTTTGAGCGCTACTGTACATTATACACGTACTGTGCTTCAATGCAGGATAATAGCCTATACTAAATCTAATCTTCAAACCTACCAATTTTAATCAACCTATCTATGTCCGCTTAAGGAATGTGTATCCATATCCTTAGGTCAGAAAATATTATATTTTACTTAACAGATTAAATAAATAATTAAGGACTGCCAAGGCCAGATACTTCTCAGCAACGTTATAAAGCCTATCGCGGTAACCAAATAATTTGGGATACAAAATAGCACAGAATTACATTCATATCACTAATAAACTCACCAATGAAATATAAAATTTATGATCTCACTTTACTTATTTTACTTTTCAGATGCTAAACCAGATCCTTGTACATTTTTCAACAACAGCCGCTACACTTCCCAGGTCTACAAAAGGTAAGTTACAATACTATTAGATCCTAGAATGTTTGATGAAGAGGTTGTGCACATTTTCCCTCTTTTGGTTTTAAATTGACGTCTTAGTAACATTCTGTAGTCGGCCTCGGTAGCATAGTTTGTATAACGCTGGCCTTCTGTGCTCGAGGTTGTGGGTTCGATCCCGCTCCAGGTCGATGGCATTTAAGTGCGTTTAGATACGACAGGCTCATGTCAGTAGATTTACTGTCATGTAAAAGAACTCCTGCGGGACAAAATTCCGGCACACCGGCGACGCTGATATAATCTCTGCAGTTGCGAGCGTCGTTAAATAAATCATAATTTCAAAATTTTCATTCTGTAATGTGGGAAATTTCTTGAAATTCCTATCTTTTAAAAAACGACACTTCCAAACTTTTAAGTGTAAATTTCTCAAGAAATATTATACTTATTGCCTTGGAGATATCCACTTGTAAATTAAGTCATAGCAGGAGTTATATATTTCTATTCTTATCATTCTGACTTATTAAAACCATAAGCATTTGAGTATGTTCTACATAAAGCCTATAAACTCATGATCGCACGCGTTTCCAAGCCCTTTATATAGATATTGTCAATTATATCTGTACCCAATTTACATATCGCATCCCTGGAATAATACTGTTGTAACTACCACAAATTGAATTTTGAGTTACAGGCAATTTTGTAATCTTTATTTAATCCTCTATCAAACAGTAAAACTAGTAGGCCTATATCTACGTTCAAGGGCAAAGTCTGCAGACCTCATATTGATACTTGGTAATCCTGAGTTTTCATACGACTTTGAAATTGTTATCTTGCATTTACTCAAAATTATTTTTGATAGTTACGATAGTATATATATATATATATATATATATATATATATATATATAAATGAAAATATCGCACCTTAAAATAATACTATCGTAACTATCAAAAATTAATTTACTATTTTTGGTTTATTCACACTCCGAAACAGTAGAGAATATGTTAATATAATTCTAACTACATGTAGCTTAGTGTTTTCAAAATAATGTATGTTCAATGTTCGGTAATATCATGCATTAAATTTAGCCTAGAGTACAAAAACTTGGAGAGGGGTACTTTGAATGACGGTTTCCAATAAGAGTTTCTAAAATACTACAGAAACTTGCAGCAATCTAGTTAAGAAGCATTCCATTGTACTGTTCGGCTCGGCTAGGTACATTATCACCACCACCATCCTGTCAGAACTAAAAATTCGAGTATCGGCACCAAGCACTGGATTATCTGATTCATACAACAATCTAAGTAATCCCATGGATGGCGTTGGTATTCCTAGAAGTCAATGCTACACAATGCTAATTTAATAAATGGCTGTCGATTATACGTAGGGAAAGTGTAAATTTGCATTCAAGAACACGGGTGTTCATCCAAAAGAATGGAAACTCTCCCAATACTAAGTACAACTTTCCAATCGACACTGTTTTAGCTAGGTTTCTAAGTTCTAGCCGAGGTGTCTAGCGTAGAGGGTCAACTCTCTAGGTATTTCCAATCAAAGGCACAGTTTCATATCACAAAGAGATATGGCAGCATTCACCCGCTCATCAGTTACATGTTTCCTCTGTTCAAAAATGTTTAAGCGTTATTATTAGAAACAGGATTTGCATGCACTATCAAATCGTAAAATATGAATGCATCCATGCACTATGAAATGACCAAATATGCACAATGAAGGAAAAAACACTGAAAATATGCACTATGAAAATTGAAACTTACATTTTGTTTTAGAATGACACAATATACTACTAACAGTCTTTCCAAATGTCTAAGATATTCTTTCCCCTTGATCCACTGTGCTACAAGATCTCTTCTCGAACATTTAACCAGGGGCATTACAACATTTCACAGAACACAAATACAGTAGCTTAATCATAAAACACCTGTACATGTAGCCTACTACAGACCTTCTACCTATATACCTGTCCAAATTAAAGGCATGTTAGGGGAAGCATGTTAGTGCTATTGTCGCCAAACTACATAATATGGGAGGGAGCAGAAGAGGCATCCTTCTAATAATAATTTTAGCCTCAGGGTAAGACTTGTATAGAATAGGAGTGTGGAATTCCAGTGTGACAATAAAATGAGAGGATTAGCTGGTAAGGTTCAAAGCCCCCACGTAAAAAACCTGCAAAACCGTTAGCATTTCACTCATATTTTTCAGTACATATACTCAAATATTGTAAGTTCAGAAATACCAAACTCTACGAGGCAACATTTATAAAATGCAGTATCATGCGATTTAATATAAAATATGCAATGAAACTATAAAAATGGACTTAATATGCAACATAAACCTCAAAATAAGCATTATTAAACTTAAAACCTAAAAAACATGCACTATGCATGAATTTTACACTAAAAAGACCAAAACATGCAAATATGCACGGAAGAAGTATGCATATTTCGAATCACTAAGACATGAAACGGATATTTACAAAGTTTGAAAACTGTAGCAAGCTTATATAAAAACATGCATTTGCATGGAAATCCTGTCTCTAGTTATTATAAACCCAATACATTCGAGTTTACTTGGTCGTAAAACCAAAAGTGAGTATATTATGATCTTGACGTACTAGTGGTAACTAGGAGGGTGCTTCAAACAGTAAGGTAACGAGAGCTCTTAAGGGCAAACTTTATTTCACAGGGATACACTCATACACAGCAGTAGGGCATTGATACGCATTACTTTTCAACATAGTCACCATCTTTGCTCAAACACTTGATCCAACGGTAGACCAAGGCATGGATGATGGCATCCAATAAATCTGCGTCATGTCCCTGAAGCCATGACATGACGGCTTGCTGCAAGGCCGTATCGGTGTTGGATCGCTAACCACAGAAGTCCGAAGAGATGGAAATCACTGGGTACAAGGTCGGGACTGTAGGGAGGGAGATCCTGTACCTCCCATCGGAAGCGCCGCAGCAGTTCACACGTGTTATTAGCTGCGTATGGTCTGGCATTGTCGTACAGTAATTCGACGCCTGTTGAGAAAAGTCCAGGTCGTTTTCTGCGAATTTCCTCCTGCAAACGCCCCACTGTGTGACAATAACTGGCACAATTCGCTGTCGCTTCCCTTGTGAGGAAATTAACTAGAAACACGCATTTGTGGTCATAACTAGACTTCGTGAAATTGCCACGAGAATCGTAAGGTTGACAGCGCAAGAGGTATAGACTATATGAGAAGGGGTGCAACGAATGGAGTATGCTTCTGTTGTTAACACTGAGCAGTATACTGCGGTTACAATAAAACCTGTATCCTGCATTCAAGAAAAATATTGAATGATCATTGAATTAGGAAATATCTAAACATGTAAATACACAATTATTTTATAGTGAGATATATTAACTCTTAAATGTAAGATACATCATCCTTGAATATGTGCTTTGCATTGAAGAGTTACGTACAGTTACCCTTAAAAAGAATGAGACGATTCCTGGTCGTCGCAAGTTAAAGTTCTACAGCGCGGTTCACTCGATATCGACGTAACGATACATACCATGACAAATAGCACAAGAATTGTTACAAGGACCACAACAACGACAAGGAAAAGAATAAGGATCACGAAGAAGAGAGCCATTTAAGGCAAGGATTTCATAACATAGCTCGAGTCACGAAATATCATTTCTTCACTGTACCGAATGGTAAATGCCTGCTAAAGGAACTACATCCTGGACTGCTGCCGTCACTGTCTTGTCTCGGTAGCTCATATAGTAGCGTGTCGGTTCCACTGTATAACCGAAACGCCTCGTGTTCGATCCCGGGTAAAAGTTTTTTTTATTGAGGTGTAATTAATTTGTTCAGAGTTCCTCGACTGTCTAATTTGTCGAAAAATATGGAATAATTTATGTCCAATTTCTGGGTCTTACAAGTGGGCTGAACCTCGTCAAAAAAAATCAATCTTACTTGGAAGTTAAAAGTATTCTTCCTCAAACAAAAATCATAAGAAACAAAAAGAGACCTGTTAACTTAAAATCTTGTCCACATGCCATCAGCTTCTATTACAGCTCTAAGTCGATCCGGCATGGATGTCACGAGATTGTGGAATAAGTTCTGATCCCCGGCGAGATCTTTCCAGGTGTCAACAACTTGATCCCACAATTCGTCACGATTTCGAGAGCGTCGGTGAGCATAGGTGGCTATCCTTCTCTTTTTCAATTCCGACCATAAATTTTCGATGACATTCAAATCAGGTGACTTCGGAGGCCAATTACTGATTTTGATCTCGGGTCTCCTTTGAAACCATCTTTGAATGCTTGCAGCATAGTGCACGGGATGGTTATCCTGCTGGAACAGTAATGTTCCTTCGGGAAAACATTCTCGGGCGGAGGGAAGGAATATAATTTCCAGAATGTGCTCGTAAGTTCCCGCATTAAACCGGCCATCCATGTTTTCTATAACGCCAGGTCCATCTTAAGATATCCACCCCCAACACGATATGCTAAAGCGCCCCGATCTTTCATGTCGGTGCACATAGCGCTGGTCATGTGGGAGACCATCCTCACGATACACACGGACAGGACTTTCGTAATCACTCGAGATGGTTGTTTCGTCGGAGAAAATTACATTTCTCCAATCGAAATCCACTCGATTGGTAGCGAAGGCAAGACGGTCGACAGCTTGTGCTTCCCCCAATATTTCCATTTGCGCAGCCCTCCGGCTCCTAATACCGCGGTTCCTCAACCTGCTGATCACAGTCTGTGAAGAGCCGGGAAAGTTAGATGCTGCTCTTATTTCGTTAGCAGTCAGAAAGGGGTCCTGTCGAACTGTCTCGAATAAGAGGGCATCCTCTTCCAATGAAGAAATCCGCGGACGCCCAGGAATAGGGCGATTTTCGACCTCCCCTAAATTTTGGTAACGATGAAACCACCTCGCGGCTGTACTTCCAGGAACACCGACCAAACGGCCAGCAGATCTAGCCCCATATCCAGCCTCAACTAGAGCTATAACTCGCTGTCTCATGTCACGTTGGTTCGCCATTACGATGAGAAATGAGGGATGACGATAATACTTTAGTGTAGAGAATGACTATTTAACGTGATATAGAATTATTGAAATAAGAGGCATCTTGCATAGTAAGAGTTAATAAATCAACCCTAAATTAAATATCTAAATAACAGGATATAACAGGAAGTCCAATTGTTGCGAAACTAATCAAATTAAATCTAAGCTGAAGTACACAGTCATTGATAAATGTTTTGTACATAGAATTAGAGTGAATTCCTATTCGTCAAAACCTATAATCAATGGCTTGTCTGAACATGATAAACAAATCCTAAGTGTTTCCAATGTCACTGAAGAATTTCAAAATATTAATTAAAAACTAAGAAAGGATCGTAAATGCTGTATCTAGTGATTATTTAAATTTATGTCTACAAAATGAATCTTGGAAAAACATATATGATACTGGTACTACTGATATTAAGAGTACATGTATTGAATTTTTCACTTAATTTCGTAATCACTTCAGTGGATGTTCTCCAATCAATGTTGTGAAAAAATTCAAAAGTAAAAACATGTAGATAACGCAGGGACTTGAAAATCTCATGTATTAAAAAGAAGAATCTATATGTAATGAGTTGCACTGTAATGATCCTCATGTTCTTAAATACTGCAAGAAGTACAGTGTAATTTATCAAAAATTGTGAAAGAGGGAAATAGAATATATTTGAATAGAAAAGTACAAAATTCAGATAATGCAATTAAACTTATTCGGAATATTATTAAATTTAAAATTTTAGATATCCTAAGAAAGAAAATATTTTTTTTCATTAAAACCAATGATTATAAAGTAGAGGATCCCAAATCTATTGCAAATTCTTTTAACGTATTATGGTATATAGTACAGAAATATTATTGACAACTTCAACATTCAAGATTTTCAAAATATACTGCAATTGGTTACTTAACAGATGCATTTAATAATTAGTATTAATATATGTAATTAGTCAATAACTGCAACAGTGATTTTCCATTCAATCATAACATGAATAAAATTGAATGCACATTAAATTAAACACTATTGTAAACACGTAGATAAAATAGTTAAAATTAACTGAAGGTGTGAGAATGAAATAATCCAAAGCCATACTTTTAACAAAAATTGTTTTGTGCGAGTGCATTTCTTACACATATGGGAAAGCTATTAATAAAATATTGTAATAATTACTCAACAAATGACATAGCTTAAGGACTCTAAACCTTTGTAAAAGTTTGTCTACTATTATATACTTTTTAAATTTCATTTTAATTGTTAGTTTTTAATATATATGCATTTACATTGTATATGTGTGTATAAATGCATTCATTAGATTAACGTTTATAATATTATAACTTGTAATTTTGTATTGTTTGCGATCATTAACACTTAATCTCAGGACTTTGTAAAACTATATTTCAACGTGACTTAGCTATTTCAACGTTATTTAGACAAAAAAAATTGTTGTGTAGACTAAGAATCGAACTCGCACTCTTCTACACAACACGCAGAAGTCTTACCGTCTGAGCTATTGAAACGACATGAAAGCTTTCCTTTCTGTGCGGAGTGTCGATCTAGTCATGAAGGTCCATTGTCGATTTAACTACACGATTTATGTATATATTTATCTTTTATTTACGTAATATTATCATATTTTTTGCAGTTTTTTATTGAATTTCGGAACGATGCTAGTAACAAACCAAATAGCCTGAATTTAAGTAACTAAATATCCGTTATCTTGTGTATCAGTGCTCTGGTCTCCGATCATGCGCAGTGTCTTACATCTGAGACTTAGGAATATTCAATCGTCTCATCCTTTTCCAGGGAAACTGTACATTTCGAGCGACTGCAAAGTGAACCTCCTCCGATGGTCACTCAAACAGATTTTATATTGGGAAAATGTACGTTCAACATCACACGATGTAATAGGTGCAGTCCACACCTGTGGAGTAACGGTTAGGGCGTCTAGCCGCGAAACCAGGTGGCCAGGGTTCGATTCCCGGTCGGGGCAAGTTACCTGGTTGAGGTTTTTTCTGGGGTTTTCCCTCAACCCAATATGAGCAAATGCTGGGTAACTTTCGGTGTTGGTCCCCGGACTCATTTCACCGGCATTATCACCTTCATCTCATTCAGACGCTAAATAACCTAAGATGTTGATAAAGCGTCGTAAAATAACCTACTAAAAATAGGTGCATATTTGAAGAACGGGAAGTCATTATGTTTTAGTACATAAACTTTAGACGTCTTTTCTTGACCTGATTTATAATAAGAAGTTGTGAATACGCATAATTTTTTAGCAATAACGTTTTTTAACTTACATTTCACTTTTTCTGAAATTAGTGAATTGTTATTTTGGATAACGGTTTGTGATACTTTATCCACTATATTAAGGGCTTCTGAGAGTTGTAGTTTAGACGATTATAACAGGGTGATGCTTTTCGACACGATTTTAACATTACATTCAATGAATAGAAAATCTTCCAATAACTGTTCAGAAGGCAATGATTTTACAGTTGCAACAGCGGAACTGTCTGTGCTATCCAATGAATCAATTACCTCCATTATTTTGCCGTAAATTTCTGCATAATAATTAACAGCATCCAACCACGTTCCCCAATGGGTCAAGACTGGCTGCAGGGGTAAGGATATACCAGGGGCAATTGTTTGGAACAGCAACACTCTGTAAGGGGCTTTTAAAATATTTTCTTTACATGCGAGATGAAACTGTCAACATTCTTGTAGGATAATCGAATCTCCTCCGCAACTCTGTGTAGACCATGAACCAGACATGTCAAGTGAATAAATTTCGGGTACAGAGTTTGTATCTCTTTCGCTGCTTTCACCATGTATGAAGAACATTTTCCCACTTGATGCCACTGGGCCATAAAAACGCATTGCATTTCCAAACAAAGCAACTATGGTTTCGTTGTTCACTTTTTGTAACTCTTCACATGTCAATAGATATGTTACACCAGGTTCATCACGTGACAATATCCCAACCATTACATTTGCCACATATCTGCCGTTAACACCTGTAGATTCATCAACAGAAACCCTAATTTTGTTATCGCCTACATGGTTTTGTATGCATTTCAACATCCGGTCATAACAAAGTGGCATATAGTGTTGTCGCATTGTAGATTCGCAAGGAAGTTTTCTGTTGGTGTATTTTTCAATTAATGTTTTGAAATGATGATTGTCTACCTTGCTTAAAAGGATATTTGCACTCGCCATCATATTACATAAATCGCTTAGAAATTCCGATTGGTCGCACAAAGTTGTGTCCGAATACGGAGATACCTCCAAGCGTTTCAAACCGTCGTTGTGTTTTCTGCAGTCACAATGTCTCTTTATATCACGCCGTCTATCCACTCTTAAAGATTGTTTGCATATTTTACAAAAAATGGTTTCTTTTCTTTAATACTAAAATACTTAGTACCAAACTCCTCCATAAACACACACAATTCTGAAGTATTATATCGCGGCATGTTTGATTGAATTCTTGTCTGCAGTGAACAAATGTTAAGCTTTGACTATTCCAACCACAATAATGAAAAAACCAAATGCTTACATAGGTATACATTAGCTGTAGCTGCTCCGTCTATTTGCACCGGTCACAACTCTTAACATGAACTGCTGCTACTACGAGACCGGGAGGTCGCTCACCTCCTCTATACTACCGTACATCTGCATCGGCTGCGTGTGGCAATTCAACGAAGTCTAGTCATAACTCATAAATTTCTTCGCGGATGGAGTTGTTCGGAATTTCTTGCGAGGTGGGGACGATGCACGTTTCCATTACATGCATGATTGCTTCATCTCCGGTGTCGCATAATACATTCACGTTTCATCCCCTGTAACGATACGGCGTAGGAACGGCACCGCAACAAGTGCATGAGACAGAATCACATCCGAATGGAATTTTGATCTGTGAGTTGCCTTGGCACCCAACGTGAACACGTCTTTCAATATCCGAGCTGCTCGTGAACGATAGTGTTCACAATGCCCACTGAGGTATTGAGTTCCTCAGCAATGTCGCTAAATCGAATGGGACGATCGTCCTGAACAGACCTTCAATACGGTACATTTTGAATCTGTGGTGGACGTGCTTGGCCGTCCGCATCGTTGGTCATCTTGCACATCTGTCCTCCCGTTATCGAACTCAACACACCAAACCCACACCTGTTTTTGTGACATGACATTTACACCGCACATCACCACTTGTTGAATTTCTGTTGGTGAGGTGCCTTTCAGACAGAAAAACTGGATCACAATATGCACTTCCACGTTTGACCATGTTTTCGTGCGCGCAGTCATCTTACAACTGATATTGCGAAGGTCTGACGCAACAAATGCGCCATCTAATGGCTGCGTGATAAAGCTATGGTCTGCTGCTGCAGCAACAGCGGAAAATTCGAACAAGCGAGGAACACATCTTTTTTACCTTACTTTTCTAATCACCCTCATATTCACCAGAAGTCAACCAAAGTTTGGTGATTTTAAGTAAGTGTCAAATGTAGAAATATTATGGGACATAGCAATCCACGGCATTCAGGAAAATACAGAGTGGAAATGAAGCACCCCAGCAAATTGAAAGAGATGATAGGGTCTACTCAAGTGAATAAAAAAAACTATAGGCTATTATGTTTTATGATTAAAAGCACGTTTAATTAGGCGATTAAGTTGGAAGTTTCAGCAGTCTGGCAACATCGTCGCTAGTACACTCTCTTTCTTTTCGCAATATAGATGTAAGAGGTAAATGAACTCAGATCTGTCTCCATAGGTGAATTACCTCCCACCTCCCTCTCTGACTACAACGTTGTAATCTGTTCGCATCGTTAAGTGGCCTGAAATTAGTGGTTCTTTAAATTAAATTTACACGAAAACCGTCCACGCTATTGAAATACGCCACAGGGATAAATGGATATTTATTAGATTTCCTATTGATATTGACAAAAATCACGATCCTACTCGCAATAGTTACCGAATAAGAGGGTGTTAAACATTTCGAAAAAAAAAACTTTTTCTGCTCTCTATGAAAATGTCACCAATAAGGTATAACACTTTTTTTTTTTACATATAACATGAGCTGTTCGGTCTGAAAATCTGCATGTTCATTTTACTTCCACCTTATATATGTAACTGTTTCTCTGTCACTTTAAACAGATGATACGTACGTCAATGAATGGAGAATAACATGCTAACATGGAAGAGAAGGAAAATAAATATACGGACCTCTCCTCCGCACTACTCGAGTTCATTGGAGATGTTTTGCTTTACGCCATTAAATTCCATTCTCGTTCTTCCAGATAATTTTGAAGGAGAAGAAAATTCGAAAAATGGATGAACACAAAACGGATCGGAAAAGCGCTAAACTAAATTCCAAACTAATAATTGTGTGGCAACAGTAGCTAAGATACCATAACACACGCAAACAACTGTCACATTTTTGTTTCAGCGGTGATTTCAAGTTCACATTTCATCCAGGCCCTGAGATCAAGGAAGTGAAATTAGACCTCATCGGCGGAGAATGTAACGTGACTTGCAACGGCAGCGAGAGTGCCTGCAATGTAGTCGTCAATTCTACATACATGTCAAATGTGAGGCTTTTGTTTGCTTTTAATAATTTAAATCGCACAGAATTAATACGGTTACGTTCAACTTTTATATATGTACATATGTGGTAAAGTCAATAATTTCGTGGACTATACTACCATAATATTTATAGCGTAGTTGTGACAAATGCAGGTCCTTGTTTTCCCAGCACTGGCAAAATTAGTGGAAACAAACGTCAAAATTACTTTTCTTCCGGAATAAACCAAATGCTTTTCGCCACATCAGTGATAAGTTGAAACTTTCCGTACTTTTCTTGGGAAAGAAGATCTAAGAAGTTGAATTTTATACAGGTAAACGAAAAAATAAAACCTACTGTCAGAAATATGTAAAGCATGTAAGTCACCATCTATAACCTGAATTACAGGTCACACTACCTCTCAATTTTGACGTGGCGAGAAGTGACAGGGAAATTTTATGAATCCCTCACATTTAAAATAGTTTGTCCTCATTGAAGTCATTCTTCTGGGCCGGATATGGTAGCAGCATAGCACCACTTCAGAATTAATTGATATTTGCATATTCTTGGATTGCTCGCCATCTCCAGATATTGTGAGAAATAATGCGTAACAGAGCCGTAAGACCTCCAGTTCACGAAATTACTCACTCTACTACGTTTTTCCTGAAGTACTATTAAAACTGTGCGCTTAAATGTCAGACTTGTCTACTGGTTGTCCTCAGCATATTAATTCTAATGTAAAGAATGTCCTGGAACTGTAGAATTCAGAAAACAGCTAGACACCCTTTGTGATGATGCAAAGATAATGTTTGTTATAAACAGTGGTGTCTATCGAAAAAAACAACTCTTGAAACAATAGAAGAAAGTATAGGTCATTCGGTATCTCGTGAAACCAATGTGCCCGTCAGGGGAAGAAGAATGTGGAGTGTAAAGCTACGCTCGCTTACCCCACTAAGGTTCTTACTAACTTATATACGAGTACTACGGCGCACGCAACCATAATGAATGACCTATACACAACACGAATTCACTGAAGTTCTCGTCGGAAAATTAAATGCCTTGAAGAAGCATTCTTTCGTGGCTACAGAACAAAGTTCCTTTTATAATGAAACTAAAAATAATTTGAAATCGGGAGAATATGGAGTACTAAGTTTTGAAGGTGTCTATGTATATTCTGAACAGATCACTTCGAAGTTAATATTCTTTTTCTCGCTTTTCAAAAAAGAATTTGATTCCGAATGTTTATCTATGCTTTCCTTAGATACTGAGTTATAAATAAAAATATACAGCGCCATTTATCGATTATCATAGGAGCTAAGACATGAGAAATGTTAACGGAGCGAAAGAAAACCGTTCTCGTCTCTAGCTGCAACTGCCAACGAAAGAACCAAAATGGAGGACGAGTATCCCACTATTTTAGAGTCATACTATGAAATACTACGTCATTTAGCGTCCATGGAATTGGCGATAGCGATATGATATTTGGCGAGATGATGTCGAGAATTCGCCATAAGTTTTTAACGAAGCAGAACACTGGTCAGTCTAGTAAGATTTACTTGTAATTTGCTTATTTCCCTCACTATTATAGTCAGAATACCGGTAGTCGATTTATGAAACAGGCCCCTAGAAGTCGATATTACACTGAAATTGCTGTAATCACACGAAGTCAGAAAGACTTTTAACCGAAACGTTTTTTCCTTCACTTGCGGAGAGAGTCTTTTGAGAAAACATAAATCGAACAGGATTTAGATCACACGTCAAGTCAATCGAGGCAACAAGAATCTGATTATCAAAATGTTTACTTCAATAAGTTAATATGTAACACAGCTGTAAGTCCACAGACAAGACACCAAAAATAAGTGTATCATTTTTTTAATTGCCCTCTATTCTCAAATCATTCTTCACATGCATTTTATGTACGATGTGGTCTTAGGCATAAATAATTTGTCATCTTGAATCTTTCGTACACTACTTTTAACACTTGAATATAAATAATTGGTTAATGAATTGATACACAGATCAATTTCAGAACACACACACAATTTGACACAACTCTTCATCACCCGAACGCACCCACACAACAGGCAGCGAAGTTGAGATAGCGCCGAGATCTAGTAGGCTCTGAGGATGGTGTCAAGTAGCACCGAAACAGCTGTAAGCCACACATGCTTACATAATTAACACGAGTAAGATCGCCATTTAATCAATTATTTAAATAATTTGCATGTTAAGTTATAATTTTTTCGTCGGTCTTCTTAATAATTAGTAATTTATTTATTTAATTTGGCAGAACTTAGGCCAGCAGGCCTTCTCTTCCGCCCAGCTAGACTATAATTGAATACAAAAAGGCAATAGGCTTACCTGTTATAGTTACACCCAAATGCTGTCGTTGAGAGAGATAAATACGTCGCTTACTTGCTTGGTTTATGAAATAAACACTAGGGGTGATTTGGTTGAAAAAACGAATTATTATCGGTATTGTTAACAATGAGGAACTGTAACCTGATCTCACGACAATGAACCAGAATCTTCATGAAGTTGTATTTATGTGCGATCGATGCTAAAAGCATCATGAGATAAAATACAACTATAATATTTGGGGGAAAATGAACTTTATGAAAATAACTACATTTTATTTCTTTCTTTTTTCCAGTTCAAGGAATCTTACTTCTTTAAAAATCTGACGGAACATTACTACTGCATCCGTATCGTAAGTATACATGTACTGCTTACTATGTCTTGTGTGCAAAACATTAATTGTATGTGTATCGTCTAAAGACCAGTAATAATGGAATAAAATTATATTAACAAGGAAATGCCAAACAATGATCGGAAGTAGACCCTTCCGTTATTCACCTATTCACACTGACGTCAATGAGATCTTGATACTGAATCCCTTGCTACGAAATCTTACATTCATTCCAATTTTTCCATCTAATTAATTATTCTTATATTCCTTTCGAATCTATTTTCCATACTAAATTCTTTATACATGACACGTGTGTATGAAAATGTAAAGAATACACCCAAAGTACATAGTCCGGTTCATTCAACGCTATTTTAACCTACAAACATACGTACAGAATAAATTCATATGAAAAGTTTCAATTTACGAACCTATTCCCTCAATTTTATGTATGTATGTATGTATGCATGCATGTATGTACGTACGTATGTGTGTATATACGTACGTACGTATGTATGATGTATGTATGTATGTTTGTATGAACGTATGTATGTAGGTTAGATTTTTCCGAGAACTTCCCCAATTGTAAAGCCCATGTCAGAAAATCTCATGGCGAATCCTCGACTCATCGGCGCTAGATGGCCTCGCAGTTGTGTTAAATAGTCGATTGAAAAACATTGACTTGCTATTCAGAGTCGTAATGTGTTAATAATTACTACATTTCCGTAAACAAAGTATTGTCATGTTGCAATAGTGTATTTAGAGATTTTCGTGGGAATATAATATATGTTTTACCATTTCTGAAAAAAGAGTTTCCATGTGCCGTCTGTGTTTGTGTAGTTATTTCTCGTAAATATAGGACCGATTTTGTGTATGTTCAATATCTTAGAGTCAATAATTAAGCCGATAAGCAATACAAGTAAAATATAATCAAATTTACTCATGAATTTTGGAGTTTTTTTTTTAATTACATGTAATATTATTCTACTCTTAAAATTCGCTATAGAACAATAATTATCTTCATAATCTTATTTCATATGAAGACTTATTACTGTATTATGTTACTAGTCAGCCATTTATACAATGGGGGGAAAGAACTGGCCACACTAACCCATTATCTCCTGGCTTAAATGCCTCATGAGTGATGCTTTACTTACACTGAACTACAAAATTTAACCTTTTCTCCGTTACGGAAACGAAATCACTGGGATTCGACGTATTGATTTATGCTGAACACGAAAACGGCAACAAAATTGTCAGGTGTGGTCTAGTTGTTTATACATTTAAAAATTAAAATCATTGGAAATAAATTTCATTTTCCTAAACATGGTAACATTCGACGGGCTTATTTCAATTACAGACATCTCTCTGTAGCTTGCCTTCTGTACTGGACCTAGGGGACATCAGGAATAGTCAGCTAACATGGATATACTCCATGCACCCTGGTATCGTCTTTCAAATATTGGAAATGTCTGGTGAGAACATCATGTTCAACGAAAACTTCACCACAGTTTTCCGATTTAGAGTGGAGAAAGTGTATCTTCAATGATGTATTTCATTTCATTTCACGATAAGCTGTTAACATGGTGTCCACCACATGCCTATAATTTGGGGCCCAACGGTTCCCTAGGAATTTCAAGGGAACCGCTATGAATGATTCCCGAGCAGCGTGTTCTTTTTTGTCAGAAGTCCATCAAAATATCCATCTGAAAAAGTTCTCTGATTTGGGGTCCTATGAAAATACCTTCCTCAGTTTTAGCTAAACTTAGTCTTGAAAATTCTGAGAGTAAGTATCTGAATGCTGGTCCATCATAATTCAATGCTTCTAATTTGCCAAATGTTACTAGATTAAATTAATGGCCTCGCATTATGTTCTTGTCGAAGAGGCCAGGCAAAGTCTTAGCCCGGCTGTCCCGTTGGCATAGAAAACAGCAATATTTCGTATATCCCAGTTGTAGACCAAGTACGATCGCAACCATCTTTAAGTCGCCACATATTTGCCACTTAAATCTATCATAATTTATGCAATTTAAAATATCTTTCCATATTTTGATATGTCTCTTTCATATGCACTGAACAGCCAACTGGAACTGAAGGCGAAGTATTGTCATTGTGCAATTATACAGCTTTAAGACTCAGTGTGGATTAATTTTAAAAAAGCCTCCAGTGTTCTGGTGTGTGTTAGATATTTATGGCTTCCATTAGTCCTTGCGCATCATTACAGAATACAATGTCATTTTTTACTTCGAAAAATTGTTCCAAAGGCGTTTGGCGTGTTCTGTACACAGGCAACTTCACATTTTTTGCGAGACAATTTATTATACTGTTTAAGTCAAGATGGTACGAGCTCTGATTTAGCCTTTGAAAGTTCCAAGTCTCGGAGAATATCATTTAATTCATCTTGAGTCATTTTGTGTGACTGGGATGGAGCTTGAATCGTGAAGTCAGAGTCATGGGATGTGAACAGTCCAGGTACATCTTCAGATGTGCTAGATTTTGGTTCGTCGTCAAAATCAGGTTGTAGTAGAATAGAAAGTTCATTGGAGTGGGGCACTGGACGAATAGCTGAAATTATATTTAGATAATTCACAGCCGAACTTTTCTTGTTTGAAATAAACTTCACGTGTTGTACCATGCAGAAATAACAACCACATGCAGAAATAATAATCATTTACATGATTGCTTGGTTCCCTTCAAATCATTGGCACAGCAAAGGGCAATGATTTGCTTTTATTTTCAGCCAATCATCAAGATTTGCAGAACAGCCATTGCAGCAAACATGGGAGACCCACCCTCTATTTTGGTCCCCTATTTTGCATAAAATAAAGATAGTACGCTTCCTTTATTAATGGAGTTGGATGTCAATTTTTCGTTGCGAAAGTCGCTTTTCCACAAATACAGCAGAAATCATTAGCACTATTTACACTCTGACGTGGCATATTAATTTCTGTTACATCACAAATTTGTCACTATGCAGAATAAATGTTTCTTCCTCTAGCGAAATAAATGGATAGCCACTTAAACGCACAACACTACACAGTTGGTATCAATTTAACACTAAATAAAGACGAAAAGCAGTATTCACTCAGGAAATTCTCACATCCAACTGAACCAAAATCTTTATAGAACAAAGGCAGCTCCTTAGAGCCATAAATATTTCTCCCCACTCATGCTTAAGTAGTGCTGTGGTGACCGCAATAGAGAAACTGTTAACATTCTTTCTGAAATCAATATCATCATATATTTGCTGTATATTGAAAACAAGACCACAATTACCATTTTAATGTTATATTTGTAATTAACAGCACGAAATTAGCAAAACATACTGGATCTCATTTCCATAACATTTTGGCTGTTGACAAGTGTTATTGGTGCCGCTTAAAGGTTGACGCTCACTGGCACGAACCGACCGGAACGGAAATCTACAGCAGTCCGTCTTCCGCGGAAGCTCTGACGCTCACTGCTCGGAATATTCCGGTACAGTCGACAGGCAGTCTGGTTTAAACATGGAGTGGGATAGCAGTTCCGAAGATTATTTTATTTTACTGAGTCTTTAGCTGATGAGGAAGAAAAAAAGAAAATATGGGTCCATAACTAGAGCCAGGATTTTATGTAATGTGAAAATGAGAACTATGTAGACTACATAAATATGAAGCTAAAAATGACGAAGTATGTAGATAAATATGTAATAAATAAAAAAACGTTGGTAATTTAAAATCTAAGCTTTATTAGATGTATTTTTGCACACTAATAAAAAATTACAGGTGCACATGTGATTGAACCACATTGTTTGGAGGCGCAATTAATAATTAAATATTTTTACATATTTTCTGCGGTTATTGATCGTGTCGTCAACGGCAACCCATACGTAGGAATCATCAAGTCCATCTCTAATCCTTTTCATTGTGTCAGTATAGCAGCAGTTCAAATATTTTTTCCGGAGTGTTGATTCATGCGAAATATTGAAGTTGCAGTATTTGCGTAGGAATGCTTGGAACTTTGGAACTCCAAGTTTATACCACTGTATATGTTTGCAGCAACCATTGCCATGCACAAATTTGTATTAAATTCACTTGTAGAAGACGAATGTTTCAGCACCACTTGTGTAAGAAGAACTTTTTCTTTTCGACGGAGCACGTTTTTTATTTCTCACATAAAGTCCAATTTTTAAATGCTATTCTAATTGTGACTTCATGGAGCACCCAATGCGTTTGTCACACACTTTGGACTGCACGATTTTACCATTTTAGTAAAGGAATCGTCAATTGAAATCCAGTCTTTTAACTTGGATGCGAATGGCAGTAGGCTTGCTACTTGTATTACCTGATGTCAAAATAAGTTTCTTAAAAAAAAAAACAGAAAAAACTATTGTTTTCTTTTAGAGCAACTGATTGGGGGTGTTTGTGCGAAACGGTCATACCCACAGTGTAATTTTCATTCTTTCCTTCACTACTACCATTCGCATTGGTATTTGTACCTACTTTACCGTTACTTCTCAAGGGATATAGCCTACAAACTATTAGCATTGCAAAGAGATGTCCATTTTTTGACAGAATACGTTATTATTTTCAATTATCAAATTATATTTATGCACTAGAGACGAAGGGATAAGCTTTATAAACAATTTTAAAAAATAACTTAAGCATTACGTAGAGAGAAAATTAGTGAAAAAAGGTATATATATATATATATATATATATATATATATATATATATATATATATATATATTCTTTCAAAATATGCAATATCCTTCAAAATATTTAAAAATATATAATATATGCCAAAGTATTTATTATGCACCAAAATATGTAAAAAAACATTTAAAACTTCGGAATAATGATCCCTTTCGTTAATCCTCGATGCTACTTACCCATTAGAGTTCTACGAAATGTTTATTTTGCCATTATTCAGTCTACCATTCAATATGGTATAGGCCTAATTATTTGGGGTGGAAGTACAAACATTAATCTTAGTTCGTTAAATTTACTACAAAAGCGAATAATTAAAATTTGTTTGAAGAAACGTTTCGATTATCCAACTAAATTAATTTATTCTGAATTTAATGTATTTAATATTGAACAAATTTATAAGTATACGCTGTTAAAATTTTATCATAAAAATCGTAATAAGTTTGTATTACAGACACATAATTATGACAAAAGACGAAATATTAATTCAACATTGATAGAACCTAAATATCTCACATCCGCTGGTCTAAAGCATAGCATTAATTTTGGCCCTCGGTTGTACAATGCTTTAACTAAATTACACCCAGAACTTCTAACATGTAACCCACTAACATATAACAAGAAAATTAGAAACGTGTTAATATCTTCAATTTGATTAAATAAATTTATAGTCTATGTGTATGAATTAATCAACCTATATTATATTTGTATTCTATAATTTTGAAATATATATATATATATATATATATATATATATATATATATATATATATATAGTCCTACTTTTCACGTGCGATATTATTCTTCTCTAGTGTTAATATTATATTATATAATTCCATTGCCGCTGTAATTTAAATTTTAGTTCCTATTTTATTTTACTTATTTATTTTTATTATTTTTTTTCTATATTTCTCTTATATTAATATTGTATTATATAATTTCTATAACTGTAATTTTAATTTTATTTCCTATGTTATTTCATATTCTCTTATAGGCCTATTAATATTATATCTTAACTGCGACCGAGCACGAGCGCTGCTCATTCGGTCTCAAATTTTGTTAATACTACTGTATCTCCTTTTTTATATTGATTGTATTATTTTATTTCCATTTGTCTTGTTTGTTTGTAATTATATTCTTTATTATGTATATTTAAGTTTAAATTTAAATTTAATATGATTCGCGGACTTTTAGCTTTCCTTATAGCTACATATGTAGAAACGGAATATGTAATTACATACAATCCGTGCTCTAGTCATAACAATATAAAAAAGTGTTTTGATTAATTTAACCATTTTTTCCCACATTTGTGTAAAGATCGAGTAAGGGTTTTTTTAGTAAAATGTTTAAAACTTCATCTGTTATTAGCATCTGAAATAATGAAGGGAAACATCACATTTCGAAGGCCAATCAGCACAGAAGCGCGATTAGTTCTGTTAAAATTAACTTTTCATCACCCATTTTAAGAATAATCTGTCTGGACAACGCACCAGCACACGTTGAGTGGGAAAGTACTGAGAACAGCCAACACACTTTTCTCCGAAGACCAGCGAAGACATACGAATGCTCACGATTGTCATCGGAAATTCCGCTAGGGTCGTGTCGCGAGAACCCTGTCCGTCAGGACCGGCAGCCGGTTGCTTCCGTTCGGACAAGTGAGCGTTTGCCGTTTAAAATACATGCATACGTCTCTCGCAGAATATTTCCGGTTCGTTCCTTTCCGGTCGGTTCGTGCCAGTGAGCGTCAACCTTAAGAGGTTCAAACCTGTCTTCGGACAGCTGACTAAACAATAAACAACAAGAATCTTATTTCTTACATAGGCCTAAATCAATGTCGCAAATGAACTATTATAGAGAGTAGACCCATGTCTCCAAACCCATTTGTGTCTAGTACATACTGTAAGATCTATGCCTTCTCTCGAAAACATTGGAGCTTAAATCTAGCTATGCAAACTCTAGCCGTCATCGAACGACACTTTATTGAATTCATCTAGAGAGTTGAAGTTTCAGTAGAGAGCTCCTGGAGATAAAATTTGGGAAAATTGTTTTTAATAGATTAATTCACGATGCTGCACAGTTGTCAAAAGAAAAAGTGGTACTATAAAACATGTTTTTCTATCGTCATTTGTTTACCGCATAGACAGTCAACTGAAAATGGCTGCTGCGTTCAAACGTTTTGGTGAAGCTAACATTACGTAGTGAAATAGAATTTTAGTAAGCCAATTAATATTTTATTGTATTAGAGTACTTTATTTCTTCTGGTCGCGTAATAGTCAATTAAATCCCACTCGAGTTTTGATTTTTTCTAGATAAATCAAAACTTATAGTGAGATTACTGTTGATAAACAAATCCAGTGAATTGACGCGGGAAATGGGTTTCTGAGAGCATCACCAGTGAAAACACGTCTAATTTCCAAAGTGAATTCCACTAAAAATAGAGAAATCAGTAACAAACTGCAACAAAACACGAATATCCACAGAACTGGATATCTTGCGTCCCCGCTACGTGCAACCCGTCCTCACTACACAGCTTTCTGATAGGTCTGTGCTATCCAATAGTCTCGTGACGCTACAGTGAGCAACTTTCAATAAAACCACATCTCGCGAACTATGCGAAATACAGCAGAGATCACAGACGTTAACCTCAAATCTCTTCCAAATAAAATTACGTTATCACTCATTTTCCATCCACAAGCCATTTAGAACTTCCCTCCTGTTGTCAATGAAATCCAACCGCCAACTTTGCTCTAATTTCAGAGTTACCGTGATAACTGTGCGCTTCACACAAAAACAGAGAGGGTGAACCCAGGTGAGTAAACAGTTTATATAGGCCTAGGTCACAATGTTTAAGTTTACTAAACAGTCCTATAAATTTGACTTTATTCAAACTCTCCGAATTCGCAATTCCAGCCTAGTCTCACAAAGTTTTGGCTGATATTAAATGCTAAATGCACGTTTTCAAAATGGTAGTGAAGAGTTTATGGTCCGAAAAGGGACAAGGCTTCAGGAAAATCTTACCTGTTGCTTCCCCGCCATGTCAACTGGACAAAATCTTCGTCACTGGTTTCATAACAATAAAATTGGGGGTAGAAATCCTCTTTAGAAATTTTACGTATGTCAGATATGATGATGAACGTTGATGGACTGATAAAAGCTCTTCATTGTTTTCATTTTCAGCATCTTCTGCACACAGAACCCACGAAGCGTCTTTTGATACAATGGTGATCTTCATAACAACAACTGGAGTTATAACCCTCATAGTGGTGGTCACTTTGTTTGCGACTAGGAAAATCAGAAGCTACAGTGAGTACGAGCTGGCTCCACGCCTTCGCTGCAACTTAATGTGCTGTATTGTATGAGACACTAAGAGTACTCCATGAGTAGGCTTATATTGACTACTGAAGCATAGTTGAGTAATGAGTGAATGTGCATAGTCTGTGAACAATATAATAGTAATCTGCTTTAATGTCAAGGTCCAGAAACAATCAAGTAACTACCATTGAGTCTTGGAATGAACATATTCCGCTTATTCAATCCGGAGGATGCGTCAAACCCGGCAGTAAGTCACGTGAAAGATATTTGTTCATTTCAAATAATCACAGACGCGACACTAAAATAATTACCGTGGAAAAGTTGACATGTTGGCAAATATTTGGATTCCAGACAATAACTTGTATATAATTCCTTTGTCAGCAGATGGGGTCAAACGTGAGAACTTACAAAGAATTCAACAATTTCATTTAGATAAAAGTTACGTGTATACAAGAGTTATTTACGAATTAAACAGCAAAATACTATGAAGTATTAATTAAACAATGAAATACGAACTGTGTAGCAGAATTAAGCTAATATACATAGAATGTTAATATATTTCAAATAATGTTAGATAATAGAAAGAGATTATTATGAGACAATTTTTAAAATACAGCACTATCAGGATGCATGTCTAAAGGAAGAAGTAACAATGTAGTCAGTGACAGTTTAAGTCAGTATGATTGGAGTGAAATACTAAGAAGGTTATCTTTTAAGCTGTTTTTAAAAGTGTTTATTATCTTGCAGCCCCTAATACTTTGCGACAAGGAATTCCATTGTCGCGAGGCGGATTCTGTAAAAGATGATGAATAACAAGATGTTCTATGAAGAGGTATACTTAGCGTGCCACAGATAAGTGATCTGGTATTTACGTCGTGGTTAGAGTATAGGTAAGAGAAACGAGACGAAAGGTAATTTGGTGTTGAAGTGTGCAGAATTCGAAAGAGTAAAGACAAAGAGTGTAAAATTCTACGTTCTTTAAGTCGGAGCCACGAAAGACTTGCGAAGGACGGTGATATGTAATCATATCGTCGGATGTTGTACACGTATCTGACGCACATATTCTGAGCTCGCTGTAACTTGACTGATAGTTCAGAACTTAGGTCACTTAACAAAACGTCACAATAATCGAAGTGCGGCATTACTAGGGTTTGTACTAGGGCAGGGGTCGTCAGCACAGAGCACCCTGGGGCTCGCGTGTCTTACCCGCAGAAAACGCAGTGCACCATGGTGCACTCGTAGCTGCTAGCGGGTATGCTCTCTATCTCTTCCTGCTGCACGACGGTGCACACGGGACGGCACCGCTTACCCTTTGTACATTTCAGCGAGTGCTGACGACCACTGTACTAGGGTAAGTTTTAGTTGCTGGGACAAGAAGTTTCTTAAGCGACTCAAACAGTGAATGGAGGAAAAGATTTTTTTATCGTTTCTTTAACTTGAAAATTCCAATTTAGATTATTATCGAAAAAGAAGCCAAAATTTTTTACGACAGATGAATAAGGGATTTAGGGTGTTGTTAAGCGTAACAGCTGAAAGATTACTGTTATTAAGAGAGTTAACTAAACGCTTATGGCCAATAATTATAGCTTGAGTCTTACTTGGATTAAGATAGAGTCCGAAATTGGCCGCCCAAGTGGAGACAGTGGCTAGGTCACAATTCAACTTGTCAATTGATTCATTGATCGTATTGGGTCTGGAATGTATGTAAAGTTGTAGGTCGTCGGCATAGAGGTGATATCGGCAATACTGTAAGTTTTTTGATGTGTCATTAATGTAGATAGAGAAGAGTAGTGGTCCTAATACAGAACAATACGCCATCACATTAACATAGCATAATAAAAAGGCTGATACTTGTCAATGTTAGGCCTATATTAGGTGTATTTTCTACAGAAAGAAAATAAAATGTCTTTAAAATAGTGCAATTTTTCTTTAAAAAAGAAAATTATATCTTTAAATGTTTCTTTAGCAGATAGTTGTGTTTCGAAGTGAAAGGAGTGGCTCTCAACCACCCAAATGCTGAGGACTAACTTACCGTGATGATAAGCATGAGTTCAAACGAACGAAACACGCTGCGTTAACTCACCCCAACTCTGAGACGTGCTCGAAGCGCAATGGTAGTATTTCCCAGGCCTAGTGATCACAGTGCTCGAATGTGGGAATTTGAGCGGACAAAAGTGAAAAATGTTGCAGATGGAGATGAAACATGCTGGAAATATATATATATATATATATATATATATATATATATATATATATATATATATAACATTACAATATCTTCTTACAATATTTATTTCACAATCTGATTCATATTAGAATGTGCAAATTTTTCACAGAATAGTAAAAAATACACACAGATTTTACTATATATAGTATGAATACGTAGATTCAGAAGGAATGATCCGTAATAACATAAATTAATTTCCTATAATACGTAAAATAAATTTTATAATTATGTAGTGCCTTTTAAATTAGTAATTTCCAAAAAGTGATCAATAAAGAACAGTAATAATATATACTGATATACAATTCATGGTTATTTTTATATGGAAGCAATTTCACAAAAATGGTTTCTGAAAATTGCCACAAAGTGACAACTATTTGATCCTGCAGTTTTTTCCCCTTTTGTATTTGTTTCTCCACTTAACAAAAAATTTTGAAATTGTTCCTCTAGAACCGAATGAGAGACCTGTAACAAATGTTTTCAATGTTGTAATGGTCTAAAAAGAATAACGTATGGTGGGCTCATATGAAAGTTACAAATTTTGTCTAAATGCATCCCCTATGAAAGGTAGTTTCCCCTATACAAACGTAATCAGAGTTTGAATATAGCCTACTACCTGCAACTACTTTACGTTTCATGAAAATGTGTTAGATAGGAGAAAAGTTATTAATTTTGTCTAAATTCACCCCCTAAAAGGGGTAGTTTCCCTTATATAAATGTAACCAGGTTTTGAATACAAAACAAATATACTACCTGTAACTACTTTACAAATTTTCATGATAATCTCTTAGGAGAAAATTTACTGATTTTGTCTAAATGCACACCTTATAAGTTGTAGTTTCCCTTATACAAACGTTATGAAAGTTTTCATACAAAACAAATATCGATAGCTAAGAAGTGGTGTTTCGTATCTAATAAATGGTCATTTAGTTTAACTACATTATTGTTATTATTGTTATTATTATTATTATTATTATTATTATTATTATTATTTTCACAAAATTCGACAATTAACTAATATTTTGTCTTTGAGTAGAATAACTTACAAAGCAAGAACATATTTCAAAAAGTTTGTGTAGTTTCAGAAAAAAATAATTTTAGAAACATTCTTTTGATTCACCTGCAAATTTACTGATACGAGGCGTCATTTCTTACTACCTGTAACTACTGTGCAAAGTTTCATAAAAATCTGTTAGCTAGGAAAGAAGTTATTATTTCTGTCCAGTTAGAGTCGCGCCTGGTGCGACACGCTTAGTAGCGGAGACGTGAAACACCGCGTGAACTGACAAAATGTAACGACGTATGAGAGATATTTCTTCATGGATTGAAAGAGCGAAGCATTTAATACTGTACTATTTTTCTTAGAGGCCAGAATTATAATGACGCTGCATCCAGCAGTGGAATATTTATAGGTGCATAGGCACTGCTTTAGTACTGTATGGAAAACGTACGATTTTAGCACACAAGCAACAAGTCATTCTGCAATAAAAGGTTGCCAAGATTAGGCCTACACCTTCAGTTTCAAAATCCAAGATGAAGCAGCTATGCCATACAAGATGGGTTCAAAGCTATACAACAGCTTAAAACTTTACCCAGATACACATTACCTTTTAGTAAAAAAAATACAGTCAACGGATGATAAATTTGCAGCTTATATTTCACAGTGAGGAAATCAAATCAATTCTAACAAAAACAAGGAAAATGCTGACTATGAATTCAAGAAAATATTTTAAATGTGCAAACAAAAAGCTGGAAATTCAGGTTTACATTATCGTACCAAGGCTGATTTAGCGCGGACGGCAAAGTAATAGCATAGAGCAGTGATATCATAGCAAGCGCATTTTTCTGACCTTGACGTCGTGCGCGGGCATCAAGCGCTAGTTATGGAAGGAGGAAGAATTATGTATATGAATAAGCAGCCTGTTGGATTAAAAACAGTGGTGTACAAATTTCAAAACAGAACGTGAAATTTTGTGTCGTTATTTTATATGGCTATTTGCTGTTTGATATTATCTATATTGTCTGTAAAAAAAAAGTACTAACACCAGTTTCTCAATATTGCAGTTCATAACATAATAAAGAGTTAAGAAGGAAGTAGATGTGACAACGGACAACATGCTATTTGCAGGTGCGTCCAAGGAGCAGCTCGTACCTGCAGACGATCCGGACCCTCCGAGGTGGGAATGCATTCGACGCGAATGGGCGACCGCGACCGACTTTTATCAACGAGTAATACTACTGCTGTACACCAGAGACTGCCCAGAATTCTGCGAGGTCGTCGGAGCGCTGCGTCAACTCCTTCAGAACTTCGCTTACATTACGGTAATAGATCGAACAGGTTACACGCAATCTCTCTTTATTTCTTTATATCACTGCTTACTCTAACCTCGAAACTTTTCCATTTTGAGGGTCTTATTCTTGCCTATTCCTTTGACAAACGTCAAGCAACACCGTAAGACTAAAAATGGATGTCACGAAAGTGACATATAGGTCTCCTTGTCCATTAATGTTGTATGTACATTTGTCAAAAAGAAAAGTGGCCGCACTCGTGAACAGCGAATATTTTCCAAGTCCACTTCGGGTCACGGCGATGTTACACGATGCATGTGCTTGTAGAAGTATTTCCGGAACTATAGATATAGAACTATTTCATATCTGCGTCTCGTAGACCAGCGGTAGAGTGCTCGCTTAATGACTCGAAGGTGGTGAGATCGGACCTCGCTTAAGTTTTCATTGTATTTTTAATCGTTCTTTAGCGATATAAATAATATTCAAATTATAATTTATATTCTGCTATCGTTCTTTAGCGTTATTAATAATAATATTTGAGTTACTATTTATATTCTGTTATCGTTCTTTGTCGATATAAATAATATTCAAGTTATTTATATTTTGTTATCGTTCTTTTAACGATATAAATAATATTCAAGTTATAATTGTTATATTCTGTTATCGTTCTTTAGCGATATAAATAATATTCAAGTCATCATTTGTATTCTGTTAACGTTATTTAGCGATATAAATGATATTCAAGTTATCATTTATATTCCCTTATCGTTCTTTAGCGCTATAAATAATATTCAAGTTATTTATATTCTGTTATCTTTCTTTTGTGATCTAAATAATATTCAAGTTATTTATAGTCTTGTATTGCTCTTTCGCGATATAAATACTCTGCATTTTATATAAGTAATTATTATAATATAAATAACCACTTTTCTTCGTAAAATAGGTTATTTTATTTAAATAATTAATTATATACCATATAATATCTCATATTAATTAAACAAACTGTTATTTATCATTTATATTCTGTTATCGTCATTTAGTGATACTGTATAATTAATAATCAAGTTACTTATATTCAGTTATCGTTCTTTAGCGAAACAAATAATATTAAAGTTATCATTTATATTCTGTTATCGTTGTTTAGCGACATAAATAACTTAAATTTAATATTAGGTTTGGAACAATACAGTTGCATAATACTAGTGTTTGTTTTTACTTTCTACATTTTTATATTATACTATCTTGAAAAAAAAAATGAAAAGGAGTGACGAAGAATTTAACCTGAGAAGTTGACATCTAATTTCCGACGTTCTTCCGACTGATCTACGAGGGCACAAGTATAGAAACATTTGCGGAAAAATTGGCCCAATCCCCCGCTAAGATTTTCTGATGATTTGTACAGGGACATCATTTTATTTTTACTTCAATTTTTATTGTACCTGAGTTTTTTAATGTACTTCACTCCCACCCCTTCTACTAATGAAGTTCCAACTCCACACAGAGCCAAGACCGCAGATAGTAAGCAGTACTGAGTTACTGAGTATAGTACGTTCCAGAAATATGTGCGCGTTTTCCAGTGACGAAAGAGCTTTCAATATTGAATCATATTTTCGCACAGGTACTGTCCGTTTGCCTACGTCGCATCCCGATTTCCCCCACCTGCTTCTGCTCGCCCCTCTGTAAAAGCTGGGCTGTCTTAGCTCTTTTCTGAAAACATTAATTTCTCTTAGGAATTGGGCGTTTACGTAATATTATACAGCTGTTTAATTTAACTTAAATAAAGGGGCCTCGTTAAGTAATTAACTGTCACGTGATTTCCTCCCTTTCTACAATCCTGCGGCATAACCACTTGGACGGACAGTAGATAGCATGTCTGAGTAATTTTATATTTTCGGGTCGGGCAGAAGTGAAGATTGAATTTACAGTAAGTAGAGTAGGTACAGAATTATCTCAACATGAGTTACTAGTACGAAGGACGAAACTGGCAATTGCAATTAGATGCAATAGTCTATAGTGCGATAATATGCACAAAAGAACTGAAGCCTGTATCGAAATGAACGGCCACCATTTTCAAAATTGTGTTTAAATATTCATATTATGATTATTTTTCAATTTAACTTCTTTCTCTATATTGTACGCTAATGTGCTGTAGACAGTATAATATACACCGCATAATGAATACGTTCGCATGGATAACTCACTTCGTGAGTAAAAACACTTATTCCTAATACAGTACTGTACTTTCATTAAAGAAAAACCTAATGAAAATTATCAAACTCAAAGTCGCGATTTTCCTAGTTTACGTAAATGGATGAACTACTTTTCTTCCTTCCTATACCTAGTAGAGTGATTTGTGTTTTACGCCAGTATCATCGAACTCCAGTCTTGGAGGGGGGAGCAAGCGGTGTTTCCGGTTCTCTAAAGGTATAGACAGGTTAATATTAAAAATGTTAGTAAAAATAAAATGATGTCCCTGTAGAAGCTCGTTCAGGATGCGGGGGGCAAAGGCTAATTGGGATTTCCCTGTATCTGATCGGATCAAAAATCCTGGTAGAACTGATATTTAACCCTTGCGGTGAATTTCGGTGAAGTTCAGAGGGCTCAATTAGTCAATCCACTTTCTTCACCTCCACGCTTGGGCCCCCTGGGATATATTAAGATGCGAAAGAGACAGTGGTGTGCGGAAAGCAACGGAAAGTTACTTCATTTGTCCTTTCCAAGAAAAACTGCAAACATGAGCAAAGGGAGCTTTTAATAGAGAAAGGAGCATCTTCTGCGGACCTCTGGAAAAAGACTAAGGAAAAGGCTAGTGAAGTTGTTTGTGTGGAGTGTGGCATTGTATAGGGAGGAAACACGGACATTACGACGAAATGAAGAGAAACGAATAGAAGAATTTGAAATGTGGATGTGGAGAAGAATGGAGCGT
Source organism: Periplaneta americana (assembly GCF_040183065.1). Lineage (NCBI taxonomy): Eukaryota > Metazoa > Arthropoda > Insecta > Blattodea > Blattidae > Periplaneta > Periplaneta americana. Next base: position 4,593,292 of record NC_091126.1, read on the forward strand.
GTGAAGTGGACGGACAGAATACAAAGGAAGTTGTCTTAGAAAAAGTGGATGAAGAAAGAATGATGCTGAATCTGATTAGGAGAAAAAGGAATTGGTTGGGTCACTGGTTGAGGAGAAACTGCCTACTGAAGGATGCACTGGAAGGAATGGTGAACGGAATAAGAGTTCGGAGCAGAAGAAGATATCAAATAATAGACAGTAAGATATGTGGATTATGTGCGGAGTCTAAGAGGAAGGCAGAAAATAGGAGAGATTGGAGAATGCTGGGTTTGCAGTGAAAGATCTTCCCATGGGCAGAACACTTATGTATGCCCAGGATGCTTTGAATGTCGTGGCTGAGAACAGTCCCTATTTGAAAAGACTCTAGTAGATTCCATGCCCATTCGTCTGCAAGATGTGATCGAGATGTGGAGAAGATAGACTAAGTATTGAATCATGGCTTTTTGTTTTGTTTTTGAACGCTTAAAATTGTTTGAATGTTGTAAGGCAGATGCCAGTAACTTTGTTTTGTTTATGCTACGAAAGATATTTTTTTTTTTGTTGAGAATAAAATATTTATTTTTCTTTCCATTGCAGCCATAATGTCATAATAAATAATGATAAAGCCATGGCATAACACATTCATGAACCCGATGCTAATTACTAAAATAATCATAAAAGAGAAAGGAGCAATTATGTATATTTTGTCTTTCTCTCAAAAACGAAACAAAAAGAACACAAAAATCATTAGGTTGTATTCGAACGCAGGACTTCACGAGTACAAGGCTGGAACACTACCATTACACCATCAAGTAACACACGGAATACTTTAATTATCGTATAACTGTAGATATCAGGCAACGTGGTCCAACAACATGTAACATCGCCTGTCTCCGAATTGTACCGAAGATACCCGAAGGGAACTTTGCTTCTACAGAGCGGCCACTTTTTCTTTTGACAACTATACGTGTTCCGTAACAATTGCATGTTTCGAATCATATCACATTCTATGTTCTCTTTTTGTATTACTCAAAGACATTTTGAAATGAAACAAATTAACGTCGATCCAATGAAGAAGATAAGACTTCCGTTTTCTGGATTACACACTAAAGGTATTTCCTACAATGCCAAACGTAAGATATTTAAATTCATTTATAAATTGTGTAGTCCTGCGGTTGAATTAATTTCCATGAAATTTCCTTACGCGACGTAACAAAACTTCAAGAATGGATTCCTCAAAGGTTATGACAACATGGATGGATCTGAAATGGTTCATGATCTTAGTTCATTCCACAAGCGATAGGATCCAGAATTTGCACAATCAGCACGCGTGGGAAGACACAAATCACAAAGCGACAGTTCAATCTTCTCACCAACAGAAATTCTTCGTCGTGATTACTTTCTGTGACCCCGCTTCCGGACAGGCTGTCAGAGATTTCTTGCGCGCCACATTGCTTATTGCTTAGCATCACATGTCACTAGTAATCCGTCGAGGGCTGCACTTGATTTCTGAAGGCGCTCCCGCACATTTTAGTCCTTGTGCCCACAAACACTTTACTGCGCATTATTGTGGTCACTGGTTAAGAACAGTTGAACCAATTGCTTGATCTCCGCGCTCACCTGATTTAAACCAACTGGAGTTCTTCTTATGGGGTAAGCCTACTTAAAAGTCATTGGTGTCTTTGATTGCTGTAAATGTTGCAAATTGTGACAACCTATCAAACAATACAACACTACGCCAGGAAAACAATAACAATTTATAAAAGTGCCAGGATTGATTGTATTGGTCTTCAGGTTCTCCTAAACGTACCTTTTGAGTAAGGAAATAACCACATAAATAATTCCACTTTTCTGGAAAGCGTCATAATAAAACCCTTTCATTAAATCCCATATAGTTCATTCTGATATACATAGAGCATTGATAAAATAATATGTATTAATTGCCAAAAGGTCAGTACCGGTAATTATATTGTTTTTAAAATCGTCACATTCTGTAAAATATCAATTACACATTTACAAAGTTACTTATTATTGGTATCCATTTCAAATCACCTCTTTCTAGTGCCGAGATCAAGAAAGCTTGGGTCTCTAACTCCATATGAATATTCAATTCTGCAGTGGATTAAAACACCAGTTTTCTGGTGCATTCCTAACGACGATATTGCCGGATAATACGACATTGCCACAAACAATTTCCTGAATTAGTTCCAACAAATACCGTATATTAAGCTTTATGTGTTTACAAAACTGGGATATTTTAATATTAAATTACAATTCTCATATTTCTTTACCTTAGTAGTACTACTTATTTTTAAAATCGTAAACTCGAGCAGGACGCCACTGAGCGATAGGCTATCAATACTGAAAGATTTAACTACTTGATGATGAAAATTGAAGTATGTACAGTTTCCCTGGAAAAGAATGAGACGGTTGAATATTCCTTAAGTCTCAGATGTAAGACACTGCGCATGATCGGAGACCAGAGCACTGATACACAAGATAACGAATATTGAGTTACTTAAATTCAGGCTATTTGGTTTGTTACTACCATCGTTCCGAAATTCACTTCAAAAACTGCAAAAAAAAAAAATATGATAATATTACGTAAATAAAAGATAAATGTATACATAAATCGAGTAGTTAAATCGGCAATGGACCTTCATGACTAGATTGACACTCCGCACAGAAAGGAAAACTTTCGTGTCGTTTTAATAGCTCAGACGCTAAGACTTCTGCATGTTGTGTAGAAGAGAGCGAGTTCGATTCTTATCCTACATCAACGACTTTTTTTTGTCTAAATAACGTTGAAATAGAGTTTTACAAAGTCCTCAGATTAAGTGTTAATGATCACAGACAATACAAAATTACAAGTTATAATATTATAAGCGTTAATCTAATGAATGCATTTATACAAACACACACACACAAATACAATGTAAGTGCATACATATTAAAAACTAACAATTAAAATGAAATTTAAAAATATTCCTAAGCCACACAGACAAACTTTTACAAAGGTTTAGAATCCTTAGGTTATGTCATTTGCTGAGTAATTATTATAATATTTTATTAGTAGCTTTCCCAAATGTGTAAGAAATGCACTCGCACAAAACAATTTTTGTTAAAAGTGTGGCTTTGGATTATTTCATTCTCACCCCTTCAGTTGATTTTGACTATTTTATCTACGTGTTTGCAATAGTGTTTAATTTAATGTGCATTTAATTTTATTCATGTCATGATTGAATGAAAAGCACTGTTGCAGTTATTGACTAATTACATATATTAATACTAATTATTAAATACAATTATGTTAAATAACCAATTGCCCCTTATTTCAATAATTCTATATCACGTTAAATAGTCATTCTCTACACTAAAGTATTATCGTCATCCCTCATTTCTCATCGTTATAGCTCTAGTTGAGGCTGGATATGGGGCTAGATCTGCTGGCCGTTTGGTCGGTGTTCCTGGAAGTGCAGCCGCGAGGTGGGTTCACCGTTACCAAAATTCAGGGAAGGTCGAAAATCGCCCTATTCCTGGGCGTCCGCGGATTTCTTCATTGGAAGAGGATGCTCTCTTATTCGAGACAGTTCGACAGGACCCCTTTCGGACTGCTAACGAAATAAGAGCAGCGTCTAACTTTCCCGGTTCTTCACAGACTGTGATCAACATGTTGAGGAACCGCGGTATTAGGAGCCGGAGGGCTGCGCAAATGGAAATATTGGGGGAAGCACAAGCTGTCGGCCGTCTTGCCTTCGCTACCAATCGAGTGGATTTCGATTGAGGAAATGTAATTTTCTCCGACGAAACAACCATCTCCAGTGATTACGAAGTTCCTGTCCGTGTCTATCGTGAGAATGGTCCCCGAAATGATCAGCGCTATGTGCACCGACATGAAAGATCGGGGCGCTTTAGCATATCGTGTTGGGGTGGATGTCTTATGATGGACCTGGCGTTATAGAACGCATCGATGGCCGGTTTAATGCGGGAACTTACGAGCACATTCTGGAAAATATATTCCTTCCTTCCGCCCGAGAATGTTTTCCCGAAGGAACATTGCTGTTCCAGCAGGATAACTATCCCGTGCACTATGCCGCAAGCATTCAAAGATGGTTTCTAAGGAGATCCCAGAGCGAAATCATTAATTGGCCTCCGAAGTCACCTGATTTGAATGTCATCGAACATTTATGGACGGAATTGAAAAAGAGAAGAATAGCCACCTAGGCCCACCGACGCCCTCAAAATCGAGACGAATTGTGGAATCAAGTTGTTGACACCTGGGAAGATCTCGCCGGGGATCAGAACTTATTCCACAATCTCGTGACAACCATGCCGGATTGACTTAAAGTTGTAATAGAAGCTGATGGCATGTGGACAAGATTTAAAGTTAACAGGTCTCTTTTTGTTTCTTATGATTTTTGTATGAGGAAGAATACTTTTAACTTCCAAGTAAAATTGATTTTTTTTACGAGGTTCAGCCCACTTGTAAGACCCAGAAATTGGGCATAAATTATTCCATATTTTTCGACAAATTAGACAGTCGAGGAACTCTAAAGAAACTAATTACACTTCAATTAAAAAAAGTTTTACCTGGGATCGAACACGAGACGTTTCGGTTATACAGTGGAACCGACACGCTACTATATGAGCTACCGAGATAATACAGTGACAGCAGCAGAGCAGAATGTAGATCCCATAGCAGGCACTTGCCATTCGGTACAGAGAAGCAATGGTATTTTGTGACTCGAGCTATGTTATGAAATCGTGGCCTTAAATGGTTATCTTCTTCGTGATCCTTATTCTGGTCCTTGTCCTTTTTTGTGGTCCTTGTAACCCTTTTTGTTATATTTCTCATGGTACTTATTGTTACGTCGATATCGAGTGAACCGCGCTGCAGAACTTTAACTTCCGACGACCAAGAGTCGTCTCATTCCTTTCAAGGGTAACTGTACATATTTTCTTGTCATATAACCAGCCACTCAGGAAGTTCAAAGGAAAGTTGTAGACCTAGTCTACTGTTTCTTGCATTCGTCTACACAACAAGAATAATAAAGAAGCAGTGACGAGTAATCCTATCAGAAGAAGAGATCCTTTAACTGCCTACACGTTACAATGTTTTTTATTGTTCTTCTGTGCAGGACGCGGTAGAACTAAGAGGGAACTCTTAATGAACACAGACGGAAACTTCCTCAAACTGCGTAGATCATCTTCACAGCAGATAAAGTGAAGTGCGGGAATACCGGTCAATTTTTACTGTTTTTAATAATAGTTTCTTAAACAATTTTTCTCGATAAACAAACAAATAAGATGTGAAGGCCATAACTCGGAAATAAAGCATTTCTGGACATATGTTGTAATGAACTATTTTGATTGTCTACATGTGGGAAATACATACCTGAAATTATGCCCCGTATTTTTTAAACACTCTGTGTATATATATATATATATATATATATATATATATATATATATATATATATATATATATAGCCAATACAGTTTTACAGTCTCAATGTCCAGTTTGTAGTTTTTGTAATCCAAATATAGAATGTTAAAAATAAAATTATTGATCTGTGTTACTTCATACTTTGAATAATACCCATCACGTATTTGGTTTTTATTATTTAACGGTGTTAGGTACCTGGGTAATACGGATCATTTACTTGATTTAAAAATAATTTTCAATTTTCAAAAAGATGTACTGAAAATATTATTGCAAGCTTGAAGAAACCCTGAACTTATTAATATAACTTATACTGTATCTCAGTATTTGGAAATAAATATTTCCCTATAATATGAACTTCCTGGCAGTATTAATGCAACTCTATCCCTCCCAAATTTGAGGACATATATTTGAATAGATAATCTGGGTTTTAGTTACATCTCCCTTGAAGCTCCAGCAATTTCGGTGTTATCCTACGAGAGGAAAATATTTTATACTTAAGGCAACCAGCAAAAGTTTCCAAATCATGTTGAATTAATTTAGGTGTTTGAAAAGTGAAGTGAGATATTTGTCATATCATGGGATCGACAGAAAGATGCAGACGGCTGTCACAAACTGGTTCCGATCCCAGGCAGCTGACTTCTACGACACAAGGATACAAAAATTGATCCCATGGTGTGACAAATATCTAAATTCCAGTGGAGAATATGTTGACAAATAGCGCAACAATTGCTGTATCTGTTTCAATAAATCTTTCCATGCAATTATGCTTTTTTTCTGTAAACGGCCCAGGAGAAAATCACTTTCTGGACGGCTTCATAATTGCGGTCGAGTGGCCAAAATTTGTATAAGCACTTCTTTTGACATTAACATGGTGGAAGAAAAAAATTTATTTTTTTATCTGCCCCCATCAGAATGCTTGCTTATAAGAGAGAACGGTAGCTGAGTTGTGATGGAACATGCTTCACTGCAGAGGTTACTCTAATTCTAACTTCACGAACTTACAGATTGAGGGGTCAGAAGCAAAAGGATGTAAGTGCACTTAAGTTATTTTTTAGAAAATGTGGTTGAAAGTACTGTGCTTAAAGGCTGGTTCACAATAAACCGGAAACGAGAATCGGAACGAAAACGAAAACGGTAAAATTGTTAAAATGTATACATTTAAATGTGAGCATTCACAATTCACGAAAAGCTTGCCGGAGCCCGAGATCGGGAACGGAGAGTTGGCCAAGTTTCAACTTTGGCGTTCACGTTTTCGATCACAGCCCACTAGATTCATTCTATTGCCATCTAAAAGCTATTTTGTCGTCGTATATTTTGTAGCAAGAAGACCGTGACATAACCTATGCATTATTTTGTTCTGTGCTGTGCATCATGGAGCAAGTTTTATTTGATGAGATTCTAATATTGAAATCCTCACGTTTACGATAAGCGGCGCGCCTCGTATAAAGATGAGAAAATGAAGGAGAATACGTGGCTTTCAATAGCTGCATATTTGAACTCCGATCGGAAGCGAATCATATTTTATTACTGTATTGGTTGTATTACACAATACATATTCACGCTTCAATTCAATAACTACTGTTGTGTTCATTTTTCTTCTATTACAAATGTTTCTTCTCTAATTATTTTACGTTATGGTAGACTTAAAATAGGTTGTGATAATAAAGATGCTTGGGCATATTTATAGTACCGTACCTAATGAAATGTTTCAGTTGAAATTTCGAAGTTGGCTAACCTGTGTTTATGTTGACTGCCTTGTACTCATGAGAGAACGCCATTGGTCAATTATATACAAATAACATCAGAATGCGTAATATCGACTTTACATATCGTTATTGACATACATATCGATATGCATAGTCGTCTACGTTCTCGGTTTATTGTGAATCAAAAATTTTCGTATTCACGTCCTCTGGTTCTCGTTCCCGGTTTATTGTGAACCAGCCTTAAGCCTTCGTAAATTCCATGAAATTTGTTATTTCAATTTTAGTGTGTCATGTGGCTAAAAGATATATCCCTTTGCCAATACAATTTTAGATGATTATTTTAGCTTGCCCTGGATGCACCTAAGAAATGTCACTTGTACTCCTTTGCTTCTCAGCTCTGACACGACCTGATCACAAGACGGAAAGTACAAATAATTCGGAAGGTAATATCGTAGCCTATCTTCTACGATATCTAGTCAAACAGAATGTTTCGGTTTGGCGTATGAATTCTTTACCACATTTCGCGTACCGGTAGAACAAATCAGGACGATCGTGACTTCAGGTTGTGGACCCGTTCGAGGAGGCGCACGCCGAGCGAGTGTCCCGAAACACGTCGGGCTGGGTGACGGAGCAGCTGGGCCGGCCGCACGTGAAGCTGCTGCTCGTGGTCTCGGAGGGCGCGCGGCTCAGGCAGCAGGCCCTGCTCAGCGGCCACGCCGTGCGCGTCGCGCAGCCGCACTGCCTGGACCCGCTCTTCACGCTCGCGCTGCGCCGCCTGCACGACGACCCCGAGCTGGGGAACGACTACAGACGGATATACCCAGTGAGGTACTCCTATGCAGTTATATTTGTTCTACAATTTCTTCATTACTATCGCAATTTTCTCTCTATCTATCGTTTTCCCAATTTTCTTTTCTTCCATTATGTGTCCCACTGTACTATCCTTCACTTTTTAAATTCCAATTTCATTTTTCGAACTCACTTTATTTGTTTTCTTTTTCTCCTATTGCTTTGCTCTTCACTCTTCCTCTATTTTCCTTTTTCTTCTTTCTTGCTTTCTACCCTCTTACCTCCATTGTAATCCTTACCCCTTTAATTTCTTTTGTTCCAAATTTAATCTTCACACTTTCTTTCTTTCTTTCTCTTTCTTTGTTTCGCTTTTCATTTAGCACTAATTTTGACTTTCTTTTCCTTAGTCTGTTTCTTCGGCTTCCCTGCACTGTATCATCTAATTCTATTTCATTATCTCCTTTTCTCTCCGTTACTTTCCTTCTCATCTTTCTCCAACTTTCCTACATTATATTCATTTTTCACTTTTTTTTGTTTCTCCCATTTTCCATTTCATCTTTTCTTCAACTATCAATTTAATTCCCTCTTCTTCTTTCTTTTTCCATCTTTCATTTTTGCTTGCTACTTTTCAAATCTTTTATTAATTTTTCGTTTCCCTTTGCTTTCTATACCGTCGTCCAATTCAGTCTTTCTCTTTCATTTCTCCCTAATTTCCTATTTCGTCTATCCATTCTTTTTCGTTTCCTTTTTTAACTAAATTATTTCAATTCCAAACCAATCACGCTGCAGCCTTCTGATACTGTAGTGGAGGAGAGACTAAAGTACAGTAAAATACCAATAAAACGAATTGCTAGGGTTTTCTGATTCTGGTATTATTTCGTTAAAGTGAAATTTCGTTTCATCAACATAAGCCTAAGTTATTTTTTTCTTTAAAAAGCATATTTATTTATTTAACTCTACTTACGCTGTAAATTGCGCATATGTTACATGTAGGTCTGGAAACTCTTCTTAGCTAAAATAAAAAGCTGAACTTGCATTTCATTTGAAAAGTTAAAAGAAATACAGGAAAATAACAAAATTCAAGTTTTATGACGCACCTTTGTAGGACAAGAGGTGTCATGTTCTTTGGAAAGCCATGTTGAGAGATCAGTGAACTGTGATTGGTAGAAGGAAATTATATGAACAGAAAAGGGAAAAACTGCATAAAAAAACTAACATAAAATTCAGAGAAAAGTGAATCATGGTAGACAAACTACATTAGCTACATATTTAATGACTACGTCGCCACTATGAAATTATTATAATATAAAATATCTCCATTCTTGCTAACGAATTGTATCCTATATTTTAAATATTCTTCGTTAAAAAGGAGATTTTTAGGGAAGGGAACGAAATTTTAATTTCGTTATACTTATTTTTTCGTAAAAACAAATTTCGTTACATTGAAATATTTCAATATTAAATTAGCCTTTGCGAGTAAAAGAAAGGGGACAGAAAATAATTTCGTAATACTGAATATTTCGTTATACATGAGTTCGTTATAACGACATTTTTGTACGTGTGTTCGTCACGTCTCGGATTCTGAACGCTCTAGCACTCTAGCCATTAGGTCGACGAAGCGTCTGAAGGAGCCGAGTCCGAAATCAATGAGTCTTAACATGTTCAGCTGCCAGAGCACTGCCTCACAACAGCTGCGAAACGGGTCCAAATCCCGACGATGGCGGAAAAACCAACGTTCCTGAGAGTTTTCATTTTTCGGGGCACTCCCATTTTCTTCCATCACTGCATCGCTACTTTTCATTTTCATCATTCAATAGCATTTTACTCAAAAGATGTACAGATTGGCGTACAGGTGGCACCACACAGCCGAGTGACAATATCTACAAGATCGCGATCGTTCGGACCTAAACATAATTCCAACTATAAAGGATGCAAGCACAATAAGCCCACTGCAAGCCTTCGAGTTCCTCCTCCGTACCTAGGACAAAAAAAAACATGCTTTAAAAGTTGAGGAAATGCTGTACTCTGTCTGAGGAATACTGTTTCTTGTAAGAGTGAGGAAATATGAAACAAACACAAGCTTGTTTTCGATGCAGGTTCTCAGATTTCACGCCCAACGACGCGACGTTGTCTCTGATCACACCGCTGAAGTGCTACGTCCTGGAGCAGCACCTCAGCAAGCTCATATTGGAGCTCAGAAAGTGAGTCACATGCATTGGATTCTTACGGCTTATGTTTTTCTAGCGACTGCGCCGTATCTGCAATTCAGCTACAACTCTAGGGGCGCGAGTTTCATTACTTCCGTTCACTGTAGTATCGCATTTGTGCAATTATTAATGTGTAGCAGGATAAAGATTATACTGGCATTATTTTTGTTTGTAATGATCAAAGAAACATCATGTAGAAGAATGAGGCTTTTTATCGCATTCATGGGTAATAAATATTGTTAAAATGTTTTGTAATGTAAATATTACAGCAAATTCACGTATTGAAAACATTATTACTTTCTCTTCTTTACTTCTACAACCGACTTGTTGCAGTAGCTACAAAATCTTTTCTCAGTGTATCCTGTAGTAATCGAAAGTCGTGTGATTGGGTGCATTGAAAATAGAAAACATAGGCCTGATATGTCTTTGTTTTGCTGCAGATTATACTTCACAAAGAGCTTAGTAGGTAAATATAAAACAGAACTGAAATTATTACTTCCGCACTCATTAGGCGCTGTGTCGCAGTCAAGTGAGTGAGGTGACATCGTCATCCCCTGGGGTTTTATTTGTATAGGACAATGTCTTTTATTGCCGAATGACTGAAATGGAAACTATTAAACTATTTCCAGGAACGGCCACTTCGCACATCCCTCAGTCAATAGACTATGCACATTATTGTTCGTCCGAGTGGAAATCACTTCACAGTTACTTAACTGGGCTGGCTCTTTTCATTAAATTATCTTAAACAATCCTATAAGTCTTCCAATTCTGAACAGCTCAGCCACTAGCCTTTACAGAGGGGCCAGCAGAAACGGGTTGCGACGTAACTACTCGGACGAGCAGTAGTAGAGATGGGAAAAGTTATTTTCCAGTAACAGGTCCATCTGTTCCTGTTCCCTGAAAATGCTAGGTTCCAAATAAAAGTTAGAGAATAACAGTACGACATATGTGTAACGATACAGTGGTATTTTGGAACAAGTACTTACGACTATTAAGTAATGTAACATCCTTCATAATATAACAGTGGTTTCTGAACGCTAACTGATCACTGCATGCCATGTAATCCAGTGTCATGTCATAATCAGTTGAGTTGTGAGTTCGTGGAAAACAAACATTTTCTAATACCAAACTGAATCCGTAGATCAGGTTTGTTCGAAGCAGGATATTTAATATCATTTTTAATTATTTGTTCCTGAATAAATAATAAAGGGGATACTAGCTTAACTGTCCTGATTCGCCAATTAAACTACGTTTGCCTGTTAAATTACAAGTACCGGTATGTATCTAATTCAAGACATTGGTCACTAAATGGAAGTGGATACCAACGATAAATAAAACAAACCTATTCATCCTCTTCAGCCCATCTCAAGTTCACAGTGATGTTTAATTTATCCAAAAATGGGTAATAAAACATGAACATTTGTAAAATTCTGTAGTTAATTATTTTTGTTTTGCTAAAGTTCACAATACAGCCATAATACATATTACACATTATGTGAATCATAATAATCCAAGCATTGCAATGATATAGGAAAATGTATATTTGTACTCGTAAATAAGAAATCTATAACAATCTCTGATGTCTCACTGAATAGTGAAGTACCTTGAAATCTCTTAAATCCAACATAGAAAATTAACTTACTGTTATGACAAGTGTTCTATTGCATGTTTCCACGTATTCACTGCATTTTGATATTCCAGTAATATTTATTTTATTTTATGTTCTCTGTTTCATCGTTTTTCCATATAATGTCTATCACGTTATATCTAGGTCTATCATGTGAGAACTCTAACTACATATTACATTACCATGATTTTCCTTTGCTGTGTGTAACCAAAATTGTCTTCATTGTATGCTCTGTACTTCACTATTTTGTTATATTATTATTATTAGTATTATTATTATTATTATTATTATTATTATTATTATTATTATTAGCTTACAATACAGTCATGTCTGAATTGAGTTTACTTTAATTTCAAGAATTGGTAATGAAACTGAAAATGGAAAACATCTGTAAGTAAAACTTGATCTGTAGGCTATCTAATTTGCAGTACAGTCACTTAGGATGAGGCCTACTATATTGTAGTAGCCTACAGGTAATATGTTACATTTTTAATTTACTTTGCCAATTTTTTCAAACAAGTTCTTAGTATCGGTATAAGTTCTGAAAGACTAGACCACCGATTTTTTTTCTTCACAAGGGTGGTTCAATTCCACTCGTTAAATGAACATATCCTAACCTAACCTAAATGAACCTAACAACCTAAAATTAATAAATACTTCAATCATACTTCTTACACGAATATACGCCGCCTCATTTGCATACTAAATCCCAATCACAAACACACGCTAAAGAGATGCCGCTGTCTTGAACAGCATATTTACTCTTAAACATGTATTCGGCCAAATATCCAACAAAACGACTCTTCTTCCTTCCAAATTTGTATATCTTAGAACGAACTTCTTTTCATAGACGTTCTATAACCTGAGTATGTGCACCAGTTTCAGGACGTACGAAGTTCACAATCAAATGATAAAAAACTGAACTACATCATCGTAACTTCTATCAACATGCTCAAAAAATTAATTATTACGAATACTACAGCTCATCTTACACAAGAAAACAAAAAATAATAATAATTTCATTTCCTACTGTTCACAATGAATTATTAACGTTATCGCTGTCGTGTATATAATTATCAGAGAATTGTCTTTTACGTGTGCAAACATCGAAACTCATGGCGTCTATTATTTTAACACAAAAAATAATCCAATGATGTTATACAGGAACAATGTACAGTGCTAAAAATGTTGCATATTATTTTAAGCAATATACAATTTTTTTAGAAGTCTATATATTGCCATTCACTAAATTCCCCCTCGAGATCCCTATATCGGGAAGCGCGCAGTGCAGTCGTACCCACCCGACATCGCGGAAGTATGTGTCCGAAAATTTTAAACAGTTTAAAAAACGCAAACACAAATTCCTCACAACAATTCGCTCAAGAAACAAAATATCAAAAGTGAATAATCAAGATCTTGTGGCATCGCTACCATAACAATGGATCTTACCAACAGTATGGGGTTCGTCCTCCAGTGCCGTTAACTTTAACAGTGATCACTCAGAAATCATACGATGAAACTTTAGGAAGAGAAATTTTTCTTATTTATGATTCCGGATTACATGACAAGAGACAAGAGTAGACCTACAATTCTGAAGTTTTCGACATTAAGGAAAGCAGAACTTCTTTCCAGGAGCGACACATTCAAAACAGTTTCTAACCACTTATTACAACTATTTACGTTGCATGGTTTAGTAAGAAATTATGTTTCCACTTATTCATTGTCTCGCAGTTCGGCTAACTGAAACAATTAATATGTTTCAATATATCGTGAATTAAGCCAATCATCATGTGTTAACAACCACCCTACATTTTCTGTGTCATACTTTGACCTAGCAAACATTAACTCCTGTCGAGAAACTTTTCTAAATGTCAGTATAAAAGAGGCTACCTCTTAAATTTTGCGCAATCTACTTGGAGAAATGTTACAAATAATGAGCTGAGAGACACATAATCCACGAATAAGACACCAGATACCTTTCATGTATAAATGGTATGGGATTTATTAAACGACCGGTCTGGCGAAAAAGCACTGCAGTTGGCATCGCAGATCAGCGGCGGCCTGCGAGAGCTGCATCCCAAGGTGGATGTGTACGAGTCGGCATGAACCAACAGCAACATTGCTTATACAAGCGTTGGCTGGACACAACCGTTAAGCAAGATATGCCTCTTAAACCAACAGATGTTCGATAAATATCAGGTGTATGAAGACGAAATCGGTATTAAGAGCAATCTCTTACAATTTAAAACTTCACAGTGCTCCACACTGACCGAATGAAATGAATTATAAATATTTATATTATCCTAATCAGACAAACTTTGATTCTTAAACCTGCCTTTATAAACTATCCAAATTTGAGCACATTTTTTATATGGACCTTATTCTATCCCATGCCAGACCGTTTGAATTTTGGGCCCCAAGTTAGAATTTATAAAACAGCTGTTATATTACCGGTTGTTCTGTATGGTTTTGAAACTTGGACTCTCACTTTGAGAGAAAAACAGAGGCTAAGGGTGTTTGAGAATAAGGTGCTTAGGAAAACATTTCGGGCTAAGGAGGATGAAGTTACAGGAAAATGGAGAAAGTTACATAACGCAGAACTGCAGGCATTGTATTTTTCATCTTATATAATTAGGAACATGAAATCCAGACGTTTGAGATTGGCAGAGCATGTAGCACGTATGGGGGAATGCAGAAATGAATATGGAGTGTTAGTTGGTAGGCCGGAGGGAAAAAGACCTTTGGGGAGGCCGGAACGTAGATGGAATGATAATATTAAGATGGATTTGAGGGAGCTGGGATATGATAGGGACTGGATTAATCTTGCTCAGGATAGGTACCGATGGCGGTCTTATGTGAGGGCGGAAATTAACCTGCGGGTTCTCTAAAACCCATTTGTAAGAGAACAGCGGCTCTTGGAGAAGTGGACCTTAACATGCAGTAGATATTTACTTAGATTTGATCTTTTTCTTATTGGAATGTAGGCCTATCTCTGATAACCAGGGAAAATTCATTTTCCTCAGTAATATGGTTTATATAATACAGCCACAGAATATCGTTTGACTGAAATGCCATGAGATCATGTGTCAAACAAACTTCAATTCAAACTTGCTGGAAGAAATCAAAGACCGAAGAACAATTTAAAAAATGCACTGATTTCCAAGTTACGTTCCTTATAAACAGTACTGAGACTCGGGGAACCGATCTGACGCCTGGAATTGAACCTTTCGCAGTCATGCGTAAGACCCGCTCAGTGACAACTGCTAGATGGTTGCATTATGATTGGTGGTAAGTATATAGGCATCTGTTTTTCATGAAGCGGGAAATCGCGAAATGTTTATGAATTTATACCAAATGTCTAAAAGCGCGATATAGGCTATTCAAAGAAATTACACGGAATCATAGTATTTGAAAATAGCAGCAGCGATTTGAGATGAGTTGCGTTAAAAAGACATAGGCCTAATTGACCCAACGACCGATTTTTCACCATTTCAGTATATATCGGAAGCTATGTACTGTATACCGCTAGCTTTGCTTCCTTTGCTTCTCTTAATAAGTGCATACGCACTTGTATTTGGGAGCTTCTTTTTGTGCTGCAGTTTATTTAAATGGGAGTGATAGCTTTTGACAGAGAAAAATAGCGAATATTCGACTACATAAAATAAATAATAGCGAAAAATATACCGAAATCACAAAAAATGACGAAATTTGGCAAAAAGTTTCATCGAAAACAGATGCCTATAGTGATAAGTGATAAGGTTATTCCCCTTACACCACTCACTATATCTATCACAGAAACTGTTCAAGGCAAAAACATGTGGCAAACCAATAGGGGAAATGTCACGCTTCCTACAACGTGACATAATTATTATTATGCAAGAGACCAAGTTAGACCAACACGCCCCTGCCACTTCGTTATCTGCAGACCGACACAATCCAACAGCCTGAACATGAACTACGCCAAGGGATCTTTTTCAACGTGTTTGTATTATGACATCTGAAACATTCATCAACACGTAGACCTATGTACTGTATATTATTACACTTTTGGTTGGGAGGGAAGAAGAAACGCGTATCAAATTAATAAAACACTTTACACTTTATGTTGGTTAGCCTGTCATTGACCATAGTAATGCTAACAGTAATGGTATCCAATATTACAAATAACGGCTAAACGATACTGCATGAAACAAAAGTGTCAGACTGATTCAAACCGACTTAGACAGTTTGCTTGAACCAACTGGCCCTTAAACTTTTAATGCTTTGCTCTCAAGCTGCCTTGTGCAGCGCCCGGTTAGGTACTTGTTTCACTTAGAAATTAAAAAATTATGTAAAATAGTAAGAAATAAAAGCACCGTTTTAACATACAATTTAGGCTTAATAGTAGTAATTGCAGGAGTGAGAATGATATAGTCCTAGGCAAAACAGACAAAAATTTTACATGAGAGCGTGTTAGAGGTTTGTTAGGTGCGGTATCATAATTTCTTCGGCGTCTACTTACGTCATTTGTTGAGTAATATTTACAATATTTTGCTGGTAGCTTCCCCATATGTGTAAGAAATTAACTTGCACAAAAAAACATTTTCGTCAAAATTTCTTTCTCACCCCTTCAATTTCTATCACCTCTGCAAACAAAGACATTCAATGCTTTCCTCCATGTGCACAGTCAACGTTGTGAATGTTACTATTTTAGCAACTCCTATTTCTTTGGAGAGGGCGTCCGTCTGAGAGTTGAAGTTCCACCGTACTTTGTTGACAAATTAAGCGTTGGATGCAATTAACAAACAAAAGTCGTGTACGAAGTGTCTGTTACTGGAAAATCATTTGAAAAAGGAAAACAAAGAAACACATTTTGTAGTTGCTAAAGGAAAATTATATATATATATATATATATATATATATATATATTGGCTGATTTATTTACATATGGTGCTGGTAATGTGACTTCGTATGTTTGTGGTTTTTGTACTTTAGTTTCCAAGCTGATACAATTTACAGCAGGATGTTTCTTCCAGTTTCAGTGCTGTGTCAGAGCCGTCACTTGAAGACATCAGACAAATATGTCCTGAAGAGATGAATCAACTTTCCATCTCCATAGAGAAGATGAAGATCTTCTGTACAGCTAATCCCGACTACATAAGAAAGCAATTTTCGCTGGTTAAGTCGATGTAGGCTGCATCTCTCGTTATTTCTATATCTCATTTTCGTCATTACATCATTTTATATAAAAATATTAAAACAATACCTAAATACGACGATGCTCATTGGATTAGGAAACACAGTTAGTTGGTATTTTCAGCAGACAAGATGATTTTTAATGACCTATTCAAGAAACTGTAACTTTCCCTTTGGACAACCATACTGCTCACTTCAGCACCATCGTACACACAGGGCATCATTAAACCAACAGGAATGTGTGGGACCGGCATCACAGATTGTAAATAAGGTAGGACGTTTCCACTTACAGTACATATGTTTTTTTTTTTTTTTTTTTTTTTTTGAAAAACCTAAACAGGAATCAGCCAGGCTTCCTTGTCAAAAAGTATAGCGAGATTCCAAGTCTGTTCACAACTTTGACGTTTCCACTTACAGTACATATGTTTCAATGCTTTTTTTTTTGTTTTCGTTTTTGTTTTTTTTTTGTTTTATTGAAAAACCTAAACAGGAATCGGCCAGGCTTCCTTGCCAAAAAGTATAGCGAGATTCCAAGTCTGTTCACAACTTTGAGGTTTCCACTTACAGTACATATGTTTCAATGCTTTTTTTTTGTTTTCGTTTTTGTTTTTTTTTTTGTTTTATTGAAAAACCTAAACAGGAATCGGCCAGGCTTCCTTACCAAAAAGTATAGCGAGATTCCAAGTCTGTTCACAACTTTGACGTTTCTACTTACAGTACATATGTTTCCACGTTTTTTTGTTTTTTTTTTTGTTTGTTTTTTTTTGTTTTGTTTTTTTGTTTTTTTTTTTTTTGAAAAACCTAAACAGGAATCGGCCAGGCTTCCTTACCAAAAAGTATAGCGAGATTCCAAGTCTGTTCACAACTTTGACGTTTCTACTTACAGTACATATGTTTCCACGTTTTTTTTTGTTTTTTTTTGTTTGTTTTTTTTTTTGTTTTGTTTTTTGTTTTTTTTTTTGTTTTTTTTTTTTTTGAAAAACCTAAACAGGAATCGGCCAGGCTTCCTTACCAAAAAGTATAGCGAGATTCCAAGTCTGTTCACAACTTTGACGTTTCCACTTACAGTACATATGTTTCCATGCTTCTTTTTTTTTTGTTTTCGTTTTTTTTTTTTTTTTTTGTTTTAGTGAAAAACCTAAACAGGAATCGGCCAGGCTTCCTTGCCAAAAAGTATAGCGAGATTCGAAGTCTGTTCACAACTTTGACGTTTCTACTTACAGTACATATGTTTCCACGTGTTTTTGTTTTTTTTTTTTGTTTGTTTTTTGTTTTGTTTTTTTGTTTTTTTGTTTTTTTTTTTGAAAAACCTAAACAGGAATCGGCCAGGCTTCCTTGCCAAAAAGTATAGCGAGTTTCCAAGTCTGTTCACAACTTTCATTTAAAAAGTATTATGAAGTATTTGGGTAAAAATCTGTTCGCTACAGAAAATTCGCAGGATCATATGTTCGTCATGTCAGTGTTAACATTGTACTCGGCGCTTCTCGAGCCCATACAGTCTTACTCCCCTTAAAACTACTTTCTGGTTTTTCGATTCAAAACTCAAAAATCAATATCAATGAAATGGCGCAATGAAATAAAACATAAATGTTCCCATTTAATTTATGCATAGCTAAAACAAAATTAATCAGAAGCTCCTCGTTGTCAGTGTGCTGTAACCAGCTACTCCTTAAAATACGTATAAAGGAAACACTTCCACTGGGAGCATGTTTCACACATCAGAGTTTCAAGAGTAGATTTATTATCTTCGCATATGCACTGGGGTCATTTGGCTTAATATGCTTCCTTCAAGCCACACCTTGCTAAACGCTCCTCTCACTTCGTCACGCCGGGGCCGAGCAGTGCACCTGCCGCGCCGGTCAGGCTTCTCTTTGACCTATCGGGGCTCTCTAATTTTCCGATTACAAATCTGGATGGACCTCGTTTCAGACTCTATACGTTTGAAAAATATCTTGGGTACAGCTTGGTTTATAGTCAGGTATAGTCCAGATTAATAACACAGCACTTCTTCAATTTTCTTTTCGTACACGTTTCCAACAGTTAAATTAACTGCTTCACTCGCAAAACATACGAGTGCCCGATCAAAAAATTAAATACATGAGCTTACATCTTCCTTATATTGCACGTGAATCTACAATTCTCAACATCTAGAACTTTCCATAAACATCGAGTTCTCCCAGATATTGGATCTCACTGTCTTGTGCTGTCTGGCTATCACAACGCGCACCATCACAATTTTACATAGAGCTGTAATAATATACGTCCGACATATCAGAATAAGGATAAAAATGTCAATCTGTGGCTGGCGACCGCTGCTAGAGCAGGCTTCCTGGTAGTAGCCTACTCCACTTCTATAGATTTCTACTCGACCACATAACATAGGTTACTTGGGAATGTGAGATTAGCGGATGGGGACACAACACATTGGGGTGCCTATGGTTAAAATTTCTCAAACCTCAAACCTGAAGTCCCTGAAATTCATACCGATGCACAGCACAATAACAAAGAATAAAGTTCTAACAATCAGTATAGTATTAACCCTAAATTGAGGAACACCTCTGGTGTAAGGCTTTGATTTTAGAATAAACCGTAAGCCATCAATCGCTCTCCTGCACATTTTTCTAGTTATTCGGGTTCATGCGCGATTCACACGGGGAAAAATTATGCATCGAGAATGAAGTCGAGTCGTAGCAGCGACGTCTTCGTATGTCACGAAACAACACGCCTTCATGGCTTAGCAGTAGAACTCTTTCTTCTCGTTCGAAATACCAGAGTTCGAAGAATATCTATGTCTGTTTAAAATTGTATGGTGTTTTTTTTATGTATTAGCATGCAGCATTATTGGTTTTCATTTAAAATTTTAATTTTCAACTCTGTAATTCAACTTAGACTCTTACTTTGAGAGACGAACAAAGGGTAAGGATTTTCGAGAGTAAGGTTCATAGGAAAATATTTGGGGCTAAGGGAGATGAAGTTACAGGAGAATGGAGAAAATTACATAACGAAGAACTGCACGCATTGTATTATTCGCCTAACATAATTAGGAACATTAAATCCAGACGTTTGAGATGAGCAGGTGCTTATAGCACGTATGGGTGAATCCAGAAATGCATATAGAGTGTTAGTTGGAATATCTAAGGGAAAAAGTTATTTTGGGAGATCGAGATGCAAATGTTGTTGTTTAGTAGACTCTCCGAAGACAGGTCTGAACCTCACAAGTAATATTAAGAAGGCACCACTTATGAGGCAACTAGACCAGGAGATAATGAGGTAGGGTGGCCAGTTCCTTTCCTCCTCCCTTGCATACATCGCCAACTATGGAGGATGATATTAAAATGGATTTGAAGGAGGTAGGATATGATGCTAGGGAATGGATTAATCGTGCTCAGGAGGGTGTACATCAATTGAGCGCGAAAGGGTTAAAAATGCATCAGTTGAGCGCGGGGTCAGTTTTGGGTACACATCAGTTGAGCGCGGGGTCAGTTTTGGGTACACATCAGTTGAGCACGTGGTCAGTTTTGGGTACACATCAGTTGAGCAAGGGGTCAGTTTTGGGTACACATCAGTTTTTTTTCCCGTTTCTCTTTTTCTGTTTTCTGTTTCCCGCTTTCCGCTTTCTTAAACTAGTACGTACACAACACCCATGCCCACTCGAACCCACAACCTTTCGGACCAAGCGATAGAGACATGCTTGAGCCATCCAGGCCGATGGTTGAACGCAGTGGAGTTGAACGCGGTGGTCAGTTTTCCTTAGGCTTAGTGATGACACATATGTGTAAGTCATGCTTGATGGAGAAAATTCAGTCCTTGGGGCTTTCCAATGAATATAAGATAACAATATTGACAACGGCAAATGATTGCACTGGATATTCGGTCTTTCATTTCTTCCTCCAAATGAAGTCGGAGACACATTTATTCAAGATTTAGTTAGCAACCAACCTGTTAAAGAAAGTATCACAGCCTTTGCTAATTATTTAGTATACAATTTCATAAAACTGGATTCGTTATTTCCCCCTGAAATATGGGCTTCCGATGTTACAACAGATAGAAATAATAATGCATGTGAGGCGTTCCACAAAGCCTTCTATGTGAATTTTAATAGTGCTCACCTTCATATACAGTATATTTGTTTCTTCAAGTCATTATTGACACACAAACTAGCACATATTATATTAAAATGAATGATAACGGGAATACTATTAGAGCCAATCCTACATATAGAAGGAGGAAACAGTATATGGAAGAATTACTTTGTAGATATAGACGCTGATATATTACTAGAATTAGTTCCTACAGACAGTGGCTACCATTATCCAAGAAAGTGGCCTAGATATTAAACAATCCATTACTGGCACTGGAATAATTATTTTAAACTCTGACAAATACCAATTTATCGGTACGACCATTTTTAAGAGAGTAGTATTTTTAACCGTACTTGTCAATGTACAGAGAGTCTCTGCAAAATGGGAAGGGAAATTGCTGCGGCTCGTATTGAACTGACCGCCGCGCTCAACTGATGCATCCCAAAACTGACCGCCGCGCTCAACTGATGCATCCCAAAACTGACCGCCGCGCTCAACTGATGCATCCCAAAACTGACCGCCGCGCTCAACTGATGCAGTCAGTTCAGGTAAAATTTTCTCTTCCGCTCAACTGATGAACTTCTGCTCAGGATAGGGACCGATACGATGGCGGCAATGAACCTCCGGCTACTTTAAAAGCCATTTTTAAGTAAGTAATTTAATTTATATACAGCAGTAATACTTAAACGTTACATTAGTTTTATACGGACATCCTTTTTTTCAAAATATCGTCAGATGAAAGCAAGTAAAAGTAGAAAGAAACATTAAGAAATCACTTTAGACCTACATTATCCGAGACTGTAACTCATGACGGCAACACAACTAGCCACGCAATTTCCCACTTACATACAAGTGATGGATTACCTCATAGAACAACAAACAATGGTCAAATAAATGTTATGTTTTATTTAACGACGTTCGCAACTGCAGAGGTTATATCAGCGTCGCCGGATGTGCCGGAATTTTGTCCCGCAGGAGTTCTTTTACATGCCAGTAAATCTACTGACATGAGCCTGTCGCATTTAAGCACACTTAAATGCCATCGACCTGGCCCGGGATCGAACCCGCAACCTTGGGCATAGAAGGCCAGAGCTATACCAACTCGCCAAACAGGTGACTAACAATGGTCAAGCCAAAGTAAAATTTCTAAGGAAGGTAATGGTTCGGAACAACTGTCTACTATTCTTTATTCCCATGCTTTAGATTTAAATGTTATTTATTTATACGTTTTACCGACATGAATTTATTTCTAGTTTGGTAGGCTACAGTACTAAATATTATTAATTTTGTATTTTGTATTGGTGAGAGCGAATATACTGATCACATGGTAAGATCTGGTTACAGCAAGCCATGTTAACTATGAACTAAAAGCTGTTGCAGTGAGCAATGTGAGACCTATACAGAGAAATATAAAAAATTCTTTAAAATAATCCGGATGCGATCTCCGGCACTACGACTTACAAGCCCAGCGCTTTAACACTCGTACACAATAGACAATGATCATGACTGCATGCCCTGTAAGTTTTATTGATATAGGCCTATTAATTTTTGTTTTTGGAGAAAAGGCTCTTTATTTCATATGAAGGGGTCACTTACGTGAGTTTTAAAACTTCTACAATTTTTATCCAAAACTTATGAATTTTGAACTACATAAACATGTCAACAATACTATCTGTATATAATTTGGTTCCATCAGGACATATAGTTTTGAAATTATATTTTTGAGTATACAGTATGTTATAGTGACGTCGCTAGAAAGGCTCCTTGCGTCACAGTTTTCAAATTTTTTAGTTCATATTGGCTCAAGAGCTTGAAAATAGTAATGGGAATATAAATTAATTCGTTTTTTGAGCTCAGTCTAAATAGAGAATCACAGTAAATTTTTAAGTGGATTTTCTTATTATTTGACCATAGTGTCCTCATAAATATTAATTTTTATCTAGTCTTATTATGTGATGATGCAGATTATCTCTTCTTTTTCTTTTTTACGAGATTGCACTTTCAGTTCTGTAACTAGGTTTCTTTGTGTAAAATTTTGCGGTTTACCTACCATAATTTCCCAATAATGAAATCATAATTCCTTAAAATCAGTCATAAGTGTTCAGAAGATACACAGTACAAAGATTTATCTTAAATACAGTGGATTCGAACTCACGACGTTATTATTATGCGCCATGCGTTTTAACCAATCGTACACAATAAAGTCTTGGAGCATCGTCCTTGAATGAAATACACTTTTTACATCGGCTGTATTTCGCTTGATGTGAAAACAGGTCAAAAGGCCTAATTTCATGACGCAGAAGAAGAAGACATCGGCTGTATTGCGATAAAATGACGCTTAAATTACCACAAACGCTCGCGAGTGAACTCAGCGCATACGATGATTCCTGAACTATTCCAGGTGGGCCTTAGCCTCTGAACAGCAACCAATTTCCTTGTCAAAGCGTATCTGGTGCTGTTGAAGCACGGCACTGCATGTGCTCGAGATGAGCTCCTTGCATCCTTGGGAGTCTTTGCCAGATAAGGTGCGGTGTGCACGGCACTGCATGTGCTCGAGATGAGCTCCTTGCATCCTTGGGAGTCTTTGCCAGATAAGGCGCGGTGTGCACGGCACTGCATGTGCTCGAGATGAGCTCCTTGCATCCTTGGGAGTCTTTGCCAGATAAGGCGCGGTGTGCACGGCACTGCATGTGGTCGAGATGAGCTCCTTGCATCCTTGGGAGTCTTTGCCAGATAAGGCGCGGTGTGCACGGCACTGCATGTGCTCGAGATGAGCTCCTTGCATCCTTGGGAGTCTTTGCCAGATAAGGCGCGGTGTGCACGGCACTGCATGTGCTCGAGATGAGCTCCTTGCATCCTTGGGAGTCTTTGCCAGATAAGGCGCGGTGTGCACGGCACTGCATGTGCTCGAGATGAGCTCCTTGCATCCTTGGGAGTCTTTGCCAGATAAGGCGCGGTGTGCACGGCACTGCATGTGCTCGAGATGAGCTCCTTGCATCCTTGGGAGTCTTTGCCTGATAAGGCGCGGTGTGCACGGCACTTGTCACTGGAATAAAGAAAAGCTCCAGGATATTTTTAAATGACAATAGCAATACTGATAACAATTTAATTACTAATATTTAGGTAGGAAAATTTAGCGACAATTTAATCGGGCCTACTGTTCTTTCTAGGGTATTCGCAGGATTATCCTACTCCAATCAAGAGAAAATCTTACTCATTTGTCCTATGTGGTCTATGCACGATGGTGTCTGGTCTACGCGTTCCCCGGACTTAAGTCCACTTAAAATTTTACTTGTGGCGACATGTTAAAATTACTGTTTACTTACCATCAATTCAGAATGCTGTAGCAAAGTATTGAAGAAATTTGTCAACGATTTTGACAGACACCTGAAACGTTTTAACGGGTGCGGCGTTGTAGGGCTTGTGTTAAGGCTCAATACTCATATAATCTGTGAATTTATTTTATTGGGTTATTTTATGACGCTGTATCAACATCTAGGTTATTTAGCGTCTGAATGAAATGAAGGTGATAATGCCGGTGAAATGAGTCCGGGGTCCAGCACCGAAAGTTACCCAGCATTTGCTCGTATTGGGTTGAGGGAAAACCCCGGAAAAAACCTCAACCAGGTAACTTGCCCCGACCGGGATTCGAACCCGGGCCACCTGGTTTCGCGCCCAGACGCGCTGACCGTTACTCCACAGGTGTGGACTATAATCTGTGAAACAAAACGTTAATTACTGCCTTAAATCAAAGCTATTTCTAGCACAAGTTCATATAAAATTTATATATATATATATATATATATATTTAGCGCCTGAATCAGTCCCTAATGTGGATCCCGCATGTTATGGAACATCCTATAGCGTACTTACATAACTACATTTCAGGGAAATAGTAACGGTCAAATATGCAGATAAGAACTTGTTCCCTGGTGATAAGTTGCTGGCTGAGTTGTTATCAACGTGACGTTGAATATTACTGCTTTCACGAAGGACACAAAGTCGTGTAACTTAAGTGTAGTGTATTTTCAATTATATTGAAAGCAAAACTACTTTAACAAATTATTGCATTTCATACGCTGGAGAACTGCATCGTTTGTGTCTGAAGATGCTGTCACGGTCAAGAACCGAAAGTGACTGGCGACTGCTGTATGCATTTTTGTGCCAAATGACATCCTACTAAAGCTAACATAACTGAAAGGAATAAAGGCACAGAAAATAGCCATACAATTTTTCATTTCTTGACTTCCTTATTTACTTTTATTGTGTAGCATGCCTTCTGGAAAATATATCATTTCTCTCAAATTATTCAACTATTTAGAAAACATTTCTCAACATAAAAGTAAAAAATGTTAAATAAGTAGCCTAAATAAACAAGACATTCTTTACCACCATCACCACTACCACTTCTGCTACAAATTCTGCAGTAAACCACCCGTGCAAGAAGATCCGTTTGTCGCCCGGACTGATGTGAGACCGTAACAGTTCACCTGGTCTAATACATGTTTTAAATTATTATTATTATTATTATTATTATTATTATTATTATTATTATTATTATTATTGTTGTTTCAGTACATATCATTGTGATGTTACTTGCTTAAGTGATATTTGGTAACAGACGGCTATTCGTGTATGTAATCTTACATGAACACAACTACAAGTTTCCGTGAGCCCAAGTGGTCAAAGACTGTATTTCAACCTGTGTCTATGCGCAGGGACCATAGGAAATCTGACGCAAGACTATTCGTTATAATATGAAAGAAGAAAGAAAATTTGACTAATGTTCCACATGATGGAAAATTGAAGAGTCGGTTACATTTCAATCACGAGACTAGATACTGCAGATAGTAGAATTGAGGACCGTTTTTGCAAAACTTGCTAACTGCAAAATTTGCAAAATTGAGATTTTTGTGGATTCGTTAACATAAGGCAGGCCTCTACTCGATGTTAAAAGCATCTTAGTAAAATTGAATTATTTCTCTTCATTGTAGTGTGTCAAAGTGTGATCGTTGCACCTATAACCTACATGTCTCCATTCAATTTTTTGTGTCTCCTGTAAAATTTAGTTTTTTTCAGTTAGTAAGTTTTGCAAAAACGGTCCTCAATTATATTCCACTCAAGATACTAGATACTGCAGATGGCAGAGTTATATTTCAATCAAGAAACTAAATATTCTAGAATACTTTAGAAAATTACGCAATGAGGGGGAAATACTATATGTTCCATGCGGATCAAAAGTGAATGGTCAGCAATCTGCTGGTCTAGTAATAAAGTGAAGGATGTATGTGCTGACACGAACGACGAAAATTATGTTAGAATAGTTTTCATAATCATTATAATCTACGTGGCGAAAAATTGCAAAAATCAAATGGAGAAAGTCATCAAGTTAGACTGGAACAAGATGGTTGAGGTTGCATAAATCAGTATGGCGTTGGAAATATCGCAAGCGATAAATTGAATTGTTGCGTACTGAAATTGGGCACAAATGGGTCCTACTGTTCTCAGCACCCCGCCATGGCAATGAAATGTAAGAAAAGGCCCTATGGCCTTAACTCTTCCAGCACAAATAAATAAATAATAACCACTGCCCGTAGAATACGTAAGCGGCTAAGCGCTCCACAGTCCCCGCGTCGAACCCCAAATGAGAAGTGCCCAACAAAACCAACATGACGACTGCACTAACTTCAACACATCAAGTAACACAAGCAACACAAACTGGTTCGTGTAAGAGATGTGTGTGTAAACAAGAACAACATCGTTACTTCCGGTGTGCAATTAGACCTAATTTTGGCCACGTAATCTGTGTTTCTTTATAATTTTCAGTATATTTTCTATTAAAACAATTTAAACAATAGCTCTGAGATTTACTACAAACAAAAAGTGTCTAAACATTTCTTTGGACCAAAACAGGTTTCAAAACGATTTCTGTGTTTGAGAGCTCCAACAGTGGTAAGCAGCAGAGTGTGGCTGTGTTCCTCCGCTTGTGTTCAGATGTGGAATTAGCAGTTGCCACATGAGTTTTTATCCGGTCTACAGCATTGCAACACTGTCGAATTGTTTTTACAGACGGCTTCTTTGTTGTATCTAAGGGCGAGAGAAACGAAAATTCGTGGGCACTGAGACATCTGCTGATTCATTTACATAATCATATGTGCACTCCAGGAGATCTGTGACGGCTCACAAGTTCAAATCTCAATGCACTGCCTTTGATGAACATCTGAAAGCAGTGTTACCAACTCAGCAGTTTAAATATGGCGACTTTTAACTATTTTTCGGAAACAATTTATTTTAAAATTTATATTACTTAAATAGGGATTCAGGGCTTTTCAATGCCCTCTAGCAACAAAAATAAAACCCTCTGTGTTAATAATGAAAAATCAAGCGACTTTTATGTAACTTTCAGTTCACTGCACAGTAGTAGTAATCACCCGGCACCAACCTGTTCCGTACTTTTCGGTGTGCATCGCCCAACCAGGGCTCGGCATCGGGAGCAGATCCAGGCTCTAAACGGGGACGCTTAATATTCATCCGTCCCAGAATCAACGCTACGCGGTGTTCGGCGGGGAAGAAAGGGGATGAAGAGAAATCATATGGCTCCCCGTGAGAGAGTAGAATCCGTTCTTGCTGCCCAAACTGACGTCGACAGTGTCACAACCATTGTACGATAATGCTGGCTGGTTACAGGATTAAGATTCACTTTCATATCCTACTTTTTTCTGCACCTCTGAAATTACACCGCAGCAGAATTATTGCCTCGATTTAGTTTTCCTTCAATTTTTATCGTAATATTTCTCCAGGCTGAAGTGTGCATTCTGTATGCATAATCCACTTCGTAACGCTGTGAACTGCAGAACGTTTCATGGAATAACACACAATTTCAAATCGTGAAAAACTCGAAGTAAAACTAGCAGCTATGAAGGCGCATAGTGAAAACTCACCTCAAAGGAAAATAGCCCGTATTGGCAATTCAGCGAATTAACTACGGCGTGCGCAATAGTTAACAGTTCCACAGCGCCATCGACTGTCTTGCAGCCTTCGCGCTTACCCTTCGGTATGCCGTATCGGGTATATTTTTAATTGATACACTTTACGACGCTTTATCGACTGCGATTGTCATCTAGCGTTTGAGTGGAATGAAGGTGATAATGCCAGGGAAATGAGTTGTGCGGGCCCTGTAGCCTGTACCATAAATGCACATGCTGTAGTTACTGAATGTAAGTCATTGACTTCAACAATGAAGCTATTCAATATTTTCACTTGCTATTGAGCCAGTTAAACGTCAACAAATTATGGACGGTTTCAGCCTGAAATTTTACCACTACAGATTCAAATGTATTGCCGAATATAAATGTTGTATAAAATTGGAGAAAAGAGGGTAATTTACTTGAATAAAGTAAGGAGATAGGTTTGGAATTAAACTTGGAAATTTATGCTTTGAAAAGTAAAAAAATTCAAGTACCTTGGAGCAACAGTAACAAATATAAATGACACTCGGGAGGAAATTGAACGTAGAATAAATATGGGAAATGCCTGTTATTATTCGCTTGAGAAGCTTCTATCATCCAGTGTGCTGTCGAAAAAGCTGAAAGTTATAATTAATAAAACATTTATATTACCGGTTGCTCTGTATGGTTGTGAAACTTTGACTCTGACTTTGAGAGAGGAACAGAGGTTAAGGGTATTCGAGAATAAGGTGCTTAGGAAAGTATTTGGGGCTAAGAGGGATGAAGTTACAGGAGAATGGAGAAAGTTACACAACGCAGAACTGCACGTATTGTATTCTTCACCTAACATAATTAGGAACATTAAATCCAGACGTTTGAGATGGGCAGGGCATGTATCACGTATGAGTGAATCTAGAAATGCGTATAGTGTTAGTTGGAAGACCTGAGGGAAAAAAGACCTTTGGGGAGGCCAATTCGTAGTGGGAGAGTAATATCAAAACAATTTGAGGGAAGTGGTATATGATGGTAGGGACTGAATTAATCTTGCTCAGGATGGGGACCGATGGCGGACTTATGTGAGGGCGGCAATGAACCTCCGGGTTCCTTAAAAGTCATTTGTATGTATAATGTTGTATTACTGTAAAAGTATCATACATGACAAAATAAGAAGTCAATATAAAGACATGCCCTCCCTCCCCAGTTTAAAGCCTCTAGAACCGCAACTGTTACTGCATAATTATAATTATTTAGGCGTACATGCAAATATCAATGCCAGAAGTCAGAAGCAGCAAAACTACAATTTAGTTAACTTTTCTGAATTCAGGATAAGAAAAGTTGTTGATACTAGAAATGTGTACTTAACGTAGAGTTCAATGCCCATTAAGTGAGACTGTTGAATCTGTTTTGATCTATCATACTCTTCAGTTCATTTTTAATCATTTTCAGTTTAAAAAATGGTCGTTCTATGCAGCAGTTTACAAACATGAGTGATACGCAAAAATTTCTACATTTGGAAAACGAGACTCCAAAGAATATTATTTTACTGTAAGTTATCAATTGATGTAACTCCAACTCTACAGTATTAGAAGAAAAATCAATTTTCAGTAGTTCAATAAACTCCAAAAATCCTTCACTGATTTCTGCCAGATCTTCCGGATATGATTTCATAATATTTGATTACCTCTTTATATTCTCCTCAGATATAAATAACAACTGTGACTGATGTAACCAAAATATATTATTCACCTTTCGTTTAGCTTCCTGGCGTTTTGAGAGAGCAGAAACAGATTACTGACAGACTGCAAAATAGTTCAGTAGCAAGTGCTAGACACCAATGGACTCTTTTTTCAACATAAACATGTGAACTTCAGGAAATAAAAATGCGGGCCTATAATTTTCTAAACGGCAAGCAAAGACCATATCAATAGTGTTTATGTTACGAAAACTAAATAGTGGTATCAACAAATGAATCACACACCCACCAAGTAGGAATAGTGCTCTAAAAATTCTGTTTAATTATCGGATATAGGCCAGAGTAAACCTAAGAGTGTAATAATCAAAGCTCGGAACTTGGGGACTTGTGTGTCGTGTGCATGAGTAAGGTTACAGGTACAACGTATACAAAGCTCACGCTGTAAGCGCTCAAGGACAGTCGTATGTACTAAGAAAGTGGTCACATCTACGCACGAAGAAACTGTGTCATGTTGAAGCCAATGACAATCAGAGAATTACAAATAAACGGTCTGTTAGAGGAATTAGAAAATACGTGTTATTCGAATGGGTATTATAGAAGTTTGAAAATACATTTTTTAAATTTTAGGTACAGAATCTCGTGGAGAAATTCGGAGGAGATACATTATTTTCTACGAATGGAGAGTTTATATTTTGTAAGTTGTGCCACACACAAACTAAAGGCTGGAAACGGCATTCATTGAAAGACATTGCAGTCCCTTAAATTGGTGGAAAATTTGTCCATAGCCATGGATCTGCCCTAGTAGCGACACACAAATTGAAAACTATTTTCGAGAAAAATTTAGGATATACATATCTTTCTCAGATAAGAGATCAGCTAGCAACTGCTGAAAATCGAACAAAACAGTGACAGTTAAAACATTTATTTTAAGTTTGCTCTCGTCATTTCATGTGACGTGGAAATAAGTTTTTCTCGTTTCAAATCATGTTTAACTCTCTGACGAAGAAGTTATGGGTTCGAAAATCTTCGAATGTAAGTGGCCATACACTGTAATACAATATACAGAGCAGAACAGTAAATTTGATACATTGCTGATGTTTATTTTTATTATATATATGCTATAAAATTACATGTTTCAACCTACCACAATACTATCAATATGTTGCTTCAGCCAGAAACCACTTTTATAGCAGACCTGACAGTACCTCCGTGCTGGAAGCGGGAATTTGTTGACATTGAAGTCCGTCGCTTAGCCACGTGCAAAGACATAAGTCCCCAAGTTCCGAGCTTTGGTTATAATTCAAACTTGTATGTTTCTCACCTTGTAGTCTGTAAACCAATGAGGACACAGCAAGAAGTCAACACAAACACGGAATTCAGCATGCTGTCCTCCCGACACATAAAACAACGACATTGTCAGTCAGAATGCGCTGGAATGTCATTTTCATCAGACAGCTTGAAAGCATCTATTTTCTACCTTTCAATTTATTTATTTAACATTTTTCTTCCATTAAGTACCTCGAAAATACGGCGTCATGTGAAGCGCGGCGCCCGTAGTCTACACTACTGGGCGTTCAGTTCAAAGTGTGTCATGGCTCGCTGTATGTCGTCATGTGGCTAGCCGATGAGCCTAGAGAATTCAATCTTCCTACACTTCCGCAGAGGTGTATAACCTATGAGGCAGAGAAGTTGCCTAGCAAGTACGGCGTTCATTCTGAAAAGTACGTACCGATACGTACGGTAACGCCGGTAGTGGCAGGAATGTGAACTGTTTGGAAATACGTACTGTCGAGATATGGGGAGAGGGTTAAGACGATTACTTACGTATTTGTTGACATTAACTTCGACGGTCAACATGGACACGAAGCATTTGAATTGTGTTGTGGAATGTTACCGTACGCAACCGATGATAACAAATACCCTGCGTACGACTTGCCGGCGCAAAACACAGTTCGAAAGAGGTTATGGTAGCACACAGACCGTACAGACCGCCATCTGTTGCTACGACGTTCAAGTTATACCGCACACGTTCTCAAGTTCAGATTGAAAAACGCCTTAAATAATAGGCAACTTCTCTAACATATAAGCTGAAACTCGCTTCAAATCGGTGACCCAACAACAGTGACGTCATGACACACTTTGAAATGAACACCCAGTAGTCCAGCGCATATGCTCTTATCGGGTTGAGAGATAACTTGCCTCAACCAGGATTTGAACCCGAGCCCGCTCGTTTCACGGACTATAATATACCAACAACTGAATATTGAGCACGCAGACATTATTTCCGGATATATCCATATATGGACGATTGAAAGCATTTTTAACTCCACTGGTATAGCGGTATGAGGAGGTGGAACTGAGTAATAGGATGAGAAGCCTGACTCAATGAAATTTAGATAAAAGATCTGTAAATTATTTTTGAAGTCACCCCTTTCGGGGACAGAGTTTTTTAATAATCATAAATGTAGATTACGGATCCTCCATCCCGATCGAAACAACATATTAGATTGATGAGAGTAACGTCAATTATTAATTTTGTAACGTATTGCAGACAGCTTTTACAAACACTGCCGTTATGCCCTGCAGCAGCTGGCCAGCTGGTCGTGAACTTGAGTGAGGAGCTCGCTCGGTCAAGGCGAAACGAGTTCCTTGGTCAATGAGACAGTCTGCCGCGCATGCGTGAAGAGTGGTGGGAACCGAAGAAAATGTGAAGTTGGCCTCATCGGAATCACGAACAGTAATCAATTTACGTTACAGAAGTTCGCATGTTCTTGTGTATTGTTTTATCTTACAATGTATACACCATTAGAAAAAGTGGGGATATTTTTTTTGTCTGTAGTGAGTTTTCAGGTTGCCCGAACTGTTATAAGAATTCTGTATAATTTCACGATAGCACCGACTATGAAGATGTACACAAATGTCCAAGAAATGGGACGATGGGCAGGTAAGTGTTATACTGTTCCAAAATATTGCAGAATAAAATTGTAATTATATTAAATTTATCAGGTGTTAAACGATGGGAAGACTGGGGATGGGAATGTGAGGAGATCCGCAAAATAAAATAAAGAGTGCAATGTAAACTACACGCACATTCATTACTCTGGTGACCTAGACCTAGAGGTTAAGAGGCACGATTCCTGCTATGAGGCTGCCTATCGTGCGTTGGTTCCAATCCCGTTTCGGCCCATGTCGTGTAAAGTTATGACGAATTCTGGGTCTCATCTCGCTATCATAAATCCCACTGACCGCTTAGTTGATAGTGTCGTTAAATAACGGATAAAATATATAAGAGAAATACTACTAAGGGAATTTCTGCGAAGCAAATTAATTACTTCGATTAAAACGTGTAAAGCATAGGCCTAGAGGTTTTATTTTCGGAGCCAACTGGTAGTAGTAGCAGTAGTAGCACAGTCTAGTATATACAGTCGCGAAGCTCAATACGTAGTAAATATGCAAACATTAGATAGTTGCTCACCACTAGAATCGCTAATATCGCCTCATTACAGGCAATGCAAAATAGTACCGTCACAGTCTATTGTTTCTAGCACCCTCAAAACTCAAGCTTCGTGACTGTATATAGTAGACTGTGGTAGTAGCACAGTCTAGTATATAGTCACGAAGCTCAATACGTAGTAAATATGCATCCATAGATAGTTACTAACCACTAGGTTCGCTAATATCGCTTCATTACAGACAATGCGAAGTAGTACCGGCACAGTCTATTGTTCCTAGCACCCTCACAACTCAAGCTTCGTGACTATATACTAGACTGTGATGGTAGTAGTAGTAGTAGTAGTAGTAGTAGTAGTAGTAGTAGTAGTAGTAGTAGTAGTAGTCACAAACCCAATTTTCTTAAGAAATTAAACATTAAAACATAATATTACACTGTCAACGCTGTACTGTACACTATACAATGTACATGATAGACAACAGTAAAACGCTGTGAAAAAACTAATTTCCGCTAGACTCTGAAGTATTGTAAGATGCAATTAAAAGCATTCCTCAAATATAATGAAACCTATGGTTGCTGCTTCTGTTTTCGGCGGCGTAAAAGTAATTCCTAACGTTAAGAGAAAGAAAAAATCCTTCGCTTATTCCTGACCCAAGTCACTGCCTCCAGGTAAATTTCACTCCGTCACTGCTTGCTCTACTTACGAGAAATACAAATACGCTTTTCATGTTATTTTTAATTTACATAAGAAAAATATATTATAGCTGATTATGTGTTACAAGAACCGCCACTCAGATTATTTATTCCATTAACATTATACTGAACATTATTAGATTGCCTGGGAATGAATTCTGAAGGAAATGACTAGTAGAAATTGAATAGAATAGAATAATTCGTTGTGCACAGACTGCACGTTTTCTTTGCTATCAGAGAGTCACAATCATGCCATGGTATGAAAGAAAAATTTCACAGGAAGTCGCAGGTTCGCATCCCTCTCGAGGTTGTGAAATTTTTCTTTCATACCATGGCATAATTGTGACTATAATAGTATTTAAATTCACTCTCTCTTTATACAGAATAAACAACACTTACTTATTCCACTACGCAGTAATTTTTTTGTCGGAGAAGTGGTAGCACCAACACAACCCTTTGAGGGGGTTGCTGCGCTCTTCCGCAAATTGGTACAGTGAAGTAATTGTTCAACCTGTGCACCAAGTGAAAGAAAAACAATTAAGGGTGATATAAATAATTCGGTGTAATGTACGCTACTGCGAAATCGGCTAAGGTAGTTAACATGTGAATGAAATTATATCCGGAATTAATACTGGCACTGTAGCAGACATTACAAAGGAAATTTGGCAGTGAGAAGTAATGGATAAACTTAAGTGCATAGGAATGTAGCGGAAAATAAGCGGAACTGTCAGAACGTGAGTGGTATAGAGCCGATTTCGCAACAGCTACAATTGCCGACTTGGTGAACATCACCCAATTCTACCGCTTATACAGGGTGTAAGGGAACCTATTACATCAATTCAAGTCAATGGGAACAACTTTTTTCCAGTAAGTTTTTTGATACGTCCAATAGTTTTGAAGATACGAAATGCAACGTGTTGCAACGTTGTAAAGAGTACCAGCCCTCCTTGAAGTCATTGCTTCGCGGTGGGGGTGAGTAACTCCACTCCGCTAGACTTGCGAGAGGAGAAAGTAAACAAAAGTCTCATCAGATACGTTTCGATCATATTACTGTAGATACGTAACATTTAACCAGAGCTTTCTTCAGTTACAAGCCGGAGCAACGCTGTAATTATCTGTCAAACGGAGGCCTAAGGTCTATAACATGTGTTGGTGCTAATGCCGATTTTCAATGTAAATTAATGTTACAATATAAGTGTGTGTCGATGGAATTATGTTCGCGGTCGTACCAAACGTTCATTCTTGATGTATTATAAAC
The DNA here is from genome assembly GCF_040183065.1 of Periplaneta americana. Taxonomy (NCBI): domain Eukaryota; kingdom Metazoa; phylum Arthropoda; class Insecta; order Blattodea; family Blattidae; genus Periplaneta; species Periplaneta americana. The sequence goes on from NC_091126.1 coordinate 4,628,345, forward strand.
TAAGTGCGTGTTGGCGATCAAAACAAGACAATAAATGAATATATGGCTGCAGTCTTTAGCAATTTTTACGGTTGTTATTAATGACGAAGTAATTGACAATACTTTAAATATTAAATATTGTAAAAACTACATTTTTATAGTCTTACTTGTGGTTTGTGGTATATCAGAATTCTAGCCAAATTGTTGGGTCTCGCCTGCTATAACAATAAAGTTACGTCGTTGATTTTCAAGTTCATTGTAAACAGCTGTTTTGTGATCCCATAAAAGTTGCAGTTTTGTTGAAGATTCGGAATGCCTGTCATACGTCAGAACTACCTATAATTTCTACATGCATACACTCACTTTGTTGGTTTTCAAGGTTTGTTTATTAATATTATTTCTTTTGTAATAAATTAGTTATAAACATGTTTCTTTTCACTTCGAATTTACAGGATTTAAAGTTCACCGAGTTTACGCTAATTGGCACACATTTAATAGGTAATGAATGTGTTTTGTTACTTATTATGTTGAAGGTATGTTTCTTAATTTTTTCATAGATCTTTATACTTGGCCTTGGCCTATTTAAAATTATATTTTAAAAAATTATCACAAATAATTTAGGATAACAGTATTGTTATGATGACTGGAGAGGTTCAAATTAAAACTAGCTTCCTGGGCATCCGAAATATATATAGAAAAGCACGACAGATAATCACATGAAATTAAAATGTATATGATATCCTAGACCTTTCACGTCAGAGATGAAATAACAAAAAGCGGCAAAACATTGTCAATTTCCTAGCCACATAATGGTTAATTGATTGGAATAGGGTATTGCGAAAGTACGTCGTTATTTTATTTATTTTTGGTATAAGTAACATTTCTTTAAGTATTTACTTATTTTCCCTTGTACCATCAAGTAAAAACACGTATGATTTTAATTTTTTTGAAGTTATAAGTGGATGTATGCAAGTACTTATGCGGTATTCTGAAACTCAAAATACCATTTCGGATTCCGTAATAAATTATGTACATCAGTACACTGAATCTTGATCATATGCACTTAGTTTTGTATCAATTAATGTCGAAAATGTACATGTGACAACGAAATCAAAGCACTAAAACGTCAAACGTCATGCCTTTATTTCGCCTCCGCCCTCCTCCACTCAGCGTTGCCAAACCTGCCCATGCTCCGGCTTGTAACTGAAGATGGCTCTGACTTAACACATTAATTAACATTACTGTAAACTTAATTTCTTTTTCAAATTAAATTTTAATGTCTTCAAATGTAATAACTTCAATGGAGATTCAGTTACAGAATGCATATTCGTAACAATGTTATTTTGAGTTTACATCAAATGTAAAGGAGTCTTTATAGGAAAAAGTTTCTTTTTATAAGAACGTACAGTAGTGGCAAAAAAACCGGGCCGACCCTTATAGCTGATTTCAGAGCCTTGTTCACTCCATAGCGTCGGTGCATATTCCTTGGACCCGAAATCACCTGTGCAGTTGAACAACAGCCACGCAACTGGGTACTGTTTTCGTCTTCATTGAATGGCTCAGGTACTTAATTAATTTATTATTCCCAGAACATGAATTTTACCAGCTTATTTTCTAATGACTTTCGAAATGGGCTACGTCAGCAATCGAGACTACAACAATTTCAATAGATTACTCGCTATCTTGTGACTGAGGGCATGGCATGCGCAGTGGCTCATTTCGGGGACTTTGATTATTCCGTCGGTCCGGTTTTTTGTCACTACTGTACATTCTTTACTATTTTGTAATTACGTAAAAAGCAAAGAAATCAACAAATACTCTGAATGTTAAATAAGTTTCATGGTATTAAATTTAGAGTTAAAGAGGTTAAAGTGAAATAAAGAATATTAAAAGCTAAACAATTAGCGTAATTAATTCACTCAATACTTGAATACTTTACCTTGACTGTGAGGGATTTTCCCAACACAATGCAAAGCCTCTAGTGCGCGCTTTTGTATGGACAATATAGAGAAAAATGGTCTAAATTTACTCTTATGTCCAACCTACCTTGTAAAGCCAATCAAGCACCTTTCAATAAATCATCTCTGCTTTTATAAGCTATCGACAAAGAAATCATGTTAGCGTGCATGTTTTTTCATAGGCCTACATATTATATTGAAACGAACATCATTTGATAACATTTTTTTTGGAATGCTATATTGCCATTAGCGAGTCCTGTAGGGTCACAGCCCACAGAAGGAGAAGTCAGAAAAGAATAGTATGGACACAAACAGTCTAGTACATACAGTCACGAAGCTTGAGTTGTGAAGGTGCTACGAACAATAGACTGTGCCGGTACTATTTCGCATTGTCTCTAATGAGGCGATATTAACGATCCTAGTGGTTAGCAACTATCTACGGATGCATATTTACTACGTATTGAGCTTCGTGACTGTGTATACTATACTGTGCACAAACACGTGCTTGTAATAAAAGTGTACTTTTGTTCAGTGTTCATTTAGAGTTCGCTCTCCCACAGGTATTGAATATGCAGATTCCCAAGGCGCATTAGCATAGAACGAAATGATAACGTATGCAATAACTGTATTATCGAAACCTCGGACAATGAGTAAGCACTTCGTGTCTAAGGCCTACACGTCGCAGCACAGACAGAGTGTGTGTTGTACATCAAGTGCCATTGTGTTCGCAGTTAAAGAAGCCAAGTCCCTCCGTTCTACTTCGTCCAGCCGAGGGGTCATGAACACCCCCCCCCCCACACTCAATTTGATAAGATGCCGAACTCCTTGGCCATTCTACAAATTCGGCAACGAGAATATCCTGTAGCCACAGACAGTTAACTTCAAGTTCTTAGCCAGTTGATCTGTCAACTAAACTAGGTTTTTCCTGAGTGTCCCGTCATGAATGCTGCAAATTCTTTACTACCGGTACCAATTCGTTATCATATTATCTTAACACTATTCATTCACCTCCATTACTGAAAGTATTATTACATAATATACTTACTTACTGGCTTTTAAGGAACCCGGAGGTTCATTGCTGCCCTCACAAAGGCCCGCCATTGGTCCCTATCCTGAGCAAGATTAATCCAGTCTCTATCATCATATCCCACCTCCCTCAAATCCATTTTAATATCTTCCCATCTACGTCTCGGCCTCCCCGAAGGTCTTTTCCCCTCTGGCCTCCCAACTAACACTCTATATGCATTTCTGGATTCGCCCATACGTGCTACATGCCCTGCCCATCTCAAACGTCTGGATTTAATGTTCCTAATTATGTCAGGTGAAGGATACAATGCGTGCAGCTCTGCGTTGTGTAACTTTCTCCATTCTCCTGTAACTTCATCCCTTTTAGCCCCAAATATTTTCCTAAGAACCTTATTCTCAAAAACCCTCAATCTCTGTTCTTCTCTCAAAGTGAGAGTCCAAGTTTCACAGCCATACAGAACAACCGGTAATATAACTGTTTTATAAATTCTAACTTTCAGATCTTTTGACAGCAGACTAGATGACAAAAGCTTCTCAAGCGAATAATAACAGGGATTTCCCATATTTATTCTGCGTTTAATTTCCTCCCGAGTGTCATTTATATTTGTTAATGTTGCTCCGAGATATTTGAATTTTTCCACCTCTTCGAAGGATAAATCTCCAACTTTTATAGTTCCATTTCGTACAATATTCTGATCACGAGACATAATCATATACTTAGTCTTTTCGGGATTTACTTCCAACCCTATCTCTTTACTTGCTTCAACTATAGTTTCCGCGTTTTCCCTAATCGTTTGAGGATTTTCTCCTAACATATTCACGTAGACAAGAACTGATGTAACCCGTTCAAGTCTAAACCCTCTGTGTTATCCTGAACTTTCCTAATAGCATATACTAGAGCGAAGTGAAAAAGTAAAGGTGATAGTGCATCTCCCTGCTTTAGCCCGCAGTGAATTGGAAAAGCATCAGATAGAAACTGGCCTATACGGACTCTGCTGTAAGTTTCACTAAGACACATTTTAATTAATCGAACTAGTTTCTTGGGAATACCAAATTCAATAAGGATATTATATAAAACTTCTCTCTTAACCGAGTCATACGCCTTTTGGAAATCTATGAATAACTGATGTATTGTACCCTTATACTCCCATTTTTTCTCCAATATCTGTCGAATACAAAAAATTTGATCAATAGTCGATCTATTACACCTGAAACCACACTGATGATCCCCAATAATTTCATCTACATATGGAGTTAATCTTCTCAAAAGGATATTCGACAAAATTTGTACGACGTTAACAAAAGTGATATTCCTCGAAAGTTACTACAGTTAGTCTTGTCCCCCTTCTTAAAAATAGGTACGATTATGGACTCCTTCCATTGTTCTGGTACAATTTCCTTTTCCCAAATTGCAAGTACAAGTTTATAAATTTCGCTTGATAATACGCTTCCACCCTCTTGTATTAATTCTGCTGGAATTTGACCAATACCTGGAGACTTGTACTTTTTCAGATATTCTATCGCAATTTCGATTTCAGAAAGTGCGGGTTCCGGTATAAATGGCTCAGCAGTTTGTATTAGAATTTCGTGCCGATCATTTCTACTTGGCCTATGTATATTTATTAGTTACCCAAAATAGTTTTTCCATCTGTTAAGGATTGAACGAGAGTCTGCAAGCAAGTCACCATTCTCATCCTTGATCACGTTTACCCTTGCCTGATATCCATTTTTAAATTCCTTTATACCCTTATATAAATCTCGAATGTTTTTATTCTTACTATTTGTTTCTATCTCGTTCTGTTTTTCCTTCAAGTAATCTCTCTTTTTATTCCTAAGTGTACGACTTGCTTCCCGTCTTTGATTGAAATAATTATCTCTACTCTCCACAATTGGAGAGTAGAATTTCAATTTTGCCTGTTTCCTTCTATCTACTGCAATGGAACATTCTTCATCAAACCATGGTTTCTTTGTCTTAGTTTCATGATAACCTATGCTCTGCTCAGCTGCAATTTTATATTATCTCGGATATTGTCCCACACGCTATTAACATCTAACTCTTTCTCACCTTCGTCGGAAGTTGCTAAAACAGCAAACCTATTTGAAATTTCAACCTGATAACGTTGCTTAGTTTCCTCGTCCTTTAATTTCAATATATTGAATCTACTAATATTAGCTTGTTGCTCTACTCGCTTCACTACTGATAGTCTTTCTCTTAATTCTCCAAGTACCAAATAATGGTCAGAATTACAGTCTGCCCCCCTGAAAGTTCGAATGTCTACTATACTAATATGTCTTCATTTATCTATCAAGATGTGATCTATTTGGTTGTGTGCCATTCCGTCTGGAGAAGTCCAAGTATATTTATGTATATCCTTATGGGGGAATGTTGTACTCTTGACAATTAAATTTTTTGATGTGGCAAAGTTGACTAGCCTAACTCCATTGTCATTACTACTTACGTGTAGGCTCTCTTTTCCAATTGTTGGTTTAAAAATATCCTCCTGTCCTACTTTAGCGTTGAAATCCCCCAATAAAACTTTCATGTGATATCTAGGTAACTGATCAAAAGTGTGTTCCAACTCCTCATAGGAGCTATCCTTTATATGGTCGTCTTTCTCTTCTGTAGGGGCGTGAGCATTTATAACTACGATATCGCACCATCTACTCTTAAGTACTAAATACAATAACCTGTCACTGATAAATTCGACCTTTTTTACTGCTGATTTTATTCTTTAGTGTACAAAGAATCCTGTTCCTAATTGGTGATTAATGTTTCCTTCCCCATAATACAACAAGTAATCGCCTATTTGTGATATGCCATTCCCATCTAACCTAATCTCTTGTACTCCCACGAAGTCTATTCTATATCTAAAAGTTCTTAGCCAGTTGATCTGTCAACTAAACTAGGTTTTCCTGAGTGTCCCATGGAGGATAGCTGCGAATATATTGAATAAGCAGTCGTGGACAGCCGATAAGGGCGAAGGGCTAACAACCCATCACCGTAAAAAAACAGCTTGTTACGAAACCTAACAATAAGCCTCGGAATGGGACTGATTCTCCGGCACGACCACAGCAAATAAAATACTACCTGTAATTAAAAATCCTATCAATATAATTACTAGTTCTGTTAACTTTATTAAAATATTGGTGCAGTAGGCCTATTGTAGTCACGCAAAGTAACCTCCTTTACTGCAGCTACTAGGCCTACTCGTATTTACCAGGAGACGACATTTTCTTTAAATTTTTTAATAATCAAGGATTTTTTAAAATTCTTTGCGCTAATATAATAATTTCGGTTTCTTTGGTTGCATGTTAATTTAAATCATACGCAAACCATAACTTTTCTTCTTGATGAACTGAATGCAATAATGTACATAACTACCTACAAAACCTACAAAACTTGTGCATAATTAAATGCCAGTGTTAAATTTTTCCCATCGTATGTGGGATGTTAAAATATAATCTGAGATTACTTTCATGAGTCAGCTTTAGACAAAGCAGTTGTGAGGAGTTCAGTATTGACAACAGACCATATGACATTTATAGAGCTGAACGTTACACTCTTAATGTATATAGTTCAATTACAAATAATTTTGTAGAAAAAACTGTACAAAACTTATCGTTTAGAAAGTAAATGCAAATACCTATATGTTGTTGGTACCTATTGCAAAATGCTTACAATGCATGCTGTCAACAGCTAAACATCTTTCATAAACGAATACAGAAAAGGAAATATGTCAATTTACATCGAACCTAGATGTGAAGGTACTGACATGATGATTCTCCAGCAGGGCTCGAAGTATGTTTTCAGCTATTCTCGTACCTCTTTGCAGTACCGGCTGACTTTATGAGGTTGCAGTGTCTGCAGAGGTAGCATGTTATTTTCAGGCATCTCTTCATGGCGCCATAATCCAGACTCCATTTCTCCTTCACGATCTTCCATGTCAAACGTCCTTACAGGAGCTGGTAATTTAGTCTTTCTAGGCAATGGAAAGTTTTGTAAAATGAATATTGCTGTATCAACTTTTCTTGTGTTGTCAGGACTGAATCAAATTATTGTTCTCAAGACTCTAAATCTGTTTGCCATGTGCCTAAAACAGTTCTTTATTAGTTGCCTTGCTCTGGAAAGACTGTGTTTGTATACACGTATTTCTGCTTGTTGATTTCTAAAAGATATGGATTTAAAATTCAGGGAGTCATAGCAAAAGGATCATCTACTGTCAGATGGAAAGGAATAGGGTTTATTCTTCCGGTATGGAGTCAGGCTTCTGGTAGGTATTGTTGACATTAACATGCAGGACTGTTAGTAAAGGCGTTTCCATCAGAATCTCTACAATTACAACCTAGATCAACATAAAATAGCTTATAGTTGGCATCTAACACGACTAGTAACACAATGCTGTGCGACACTTTGTAACTGTATATTCACAGTAAATGTAGGCCTATATCATATTTGATCCCTATCCAAAAATACTTGAGTAAAGGGTTCCTACATAACATAAATCATCTACCTGTTGCTAAGAACCTCAGAGTCCACCGCTGTGGAGTGACATTTTGCACGTCTGACCGGGTTCAAATTCTGGATGGAACAAGTTAACCAGTTAAGGTTTTTTCCGGGTGTTTTCCTTCAACCCATTAAGAGCAAATGCTGGGTAACTATCGGCGCTAGATCCTGGACTCATTTCGCTGGTATTATCACCTTCATCTTACTCAGATTCTAAATAACCATAGCAGCTGATAAAGCATCGTAAAATAACCAATTAAAAAGAAAGAAACATAGAGTGAAAGTGGAATAGCATTCTTGTTTTGAAATTAAAGGTGAGACTTTTCCAAGAAGATACTGAAAGCAGACAGCAAACATCAGAATAACATTTTTATATCTTTTCGCACTCACCAACAAGACATTAATAACTATATAATGTGTTTCTCATCAAAAAATACACTATGATACGTTTCATATAAAACAACTCTTATCTCAAAAAGGAAGTAAAAACGAGCAAAATTGCATTAAACATTTTTGTTTGAGATATCTCAAGGAATAACTCCCGGAAATTAATAACATTGCTTACAGTTTACTCTGTATACAGCTCCAGCAGCTGCCGCCTTTTTGCAACGAAACGATTGGGAGCTCAGCACTAATTCCACTGCAACTTACTACCAACTGCTCGTAATCACACCGTTCTTGCACTAAAAGATCGGGCATATTTTTTAAAGTATGAAACAAGCAAAACATTAATTTCACCAAAAAGTGGAGCCACCCCCTTTTTGCAGGGAGCCCTTCAATTGTTCTTCCTCTGACACATATCGCCATGAGATGTACTGTCCGTATCAGGCAGAAGCTCAGTCAGAGGTTGAAGTAAAGTGAGAGGCAGGTATTAACTTTATAGCGGTAAGTGAAGATTTGCCTCTAGTAAGAAACAACGACCGCAAGTTTAGTTTACACAAAGATTTCTATACAGAAGTCACGTTAAGATGAATTTAAACAGAGTGGTGGTTAGTTATTTTGGCCTCCTTTTCCACTCTACAACATGTGTGCATTCTTCCCAGGTTCGTGTAAAGCCACGTTTCCACTTTTGCAACTGCGCAGGAATGAGATGCAAACAAGAGTTGCCAGTTAAAACTGCAGCTTCTCTTGCGCACATCTCGTTTCCATTTGCGCACATATTCTTGCGATTTTGGATACATTCCGAAGAGCAATATCAACGCTTGATAATGTAAGTAGCTATCACTGCAGCTGTTTCGACTATTGTTGCTGATCAAACACAACGGAAGCGAGGAAAAAGACCTTCATTTTGGATGACCAAATATCACAAAGGGAGGGATGAAATTATAATCATGATTGAGAAAGTGAAGCTGGCCGAAAAATCACTTATTATAAATTTACACGGATGTCAAGATCAGATTTTGAAATGGTATTACAGTTGATTGGACCAGAGTCAAGTTTTTTTTTTTTTTTTTTTTTTCGTGAAACAGTTTCAGCAGTTACCAGACTGGCCATAAGTTTAAGGTTTTCAGCCACTGATGACAGCTTTCCAAATTTAAGACCCTGTTTCAAATTGATCAAATTGTCAGTTCCTACTATTTAAAACTATAAGAGAACTTTTGCCGACGATTGTGAAGGCTCACGTAAAAGTAAGATTTTTTAATTAGGCCTATTTGTGTTACTAATTTAATTTATTGGGCAAATATACCAATAAATAAAAATAAATAAGCCAATTGAATAAAAGCTATTTTTCTGCATTCAAGATTTTTTTTCTTTTTCCACAAGCAGCCCAATAATTATCTGGTTTAAATTATTTATGATTAATTGGATTATCGGTACATAGTATAATACGTAAAGGTAGGGACAGCAGGGCAAATAAATCATTACTTACTTACTTACTTATGGCTTTTGAGGAACCCTGAGGTTCACTGCCACCTTCATGTAAGTCTGCTATCGTTCCCTAGCCTTAGCAAGATTAATCCCGTTTCTACCATCATATCACACCTCCCTCAAATCCATTTTAATATCCTCACATCTACGTCTCGACCTCCTCAAAGGTCTTTTTCCCTCCGACCTCCCAACTAACACTCTATATGTATTTTTGGATTCGCCCATATGTGCTACATGCCTGCTTATCTCAAACTTCTGGATTTAATGTTCCTAATTATGTCATGTGACGAATAAAATGCGTGCAGTTCTTCGTTGTATAATCTCCTTCATTCACCTGTAACTTAATCCCTCTTAGCCTCAAATATTTTCGTAAGAACCTTATTCTCAAAAACTGTTAACCTCTGTGACTCTCTCAAAGTGAGAGTCAAGTTTCACAACCAAACAGAACAACTGGTAATATAACTGTCTTATAAATTCCAAGTTTCAGATTTTTTTGACAGCAGACTCGATGACAAAAGCTTCTCAACTGAATAATAACAGACATTTCCCATATTTATTCTGCGTTTAATTTCCTTCCTAGTGTCATTTATATTTGTTACTGTTGGTCCAAGATATTTGAATTTTTCCACCTCTTCGAAGGATAAATTTTCAATTTTTATATTTCCACTTCGTACTATGTTCGGGTGATGAGACAAAATCATATACTTTGTCTTTTCGAGATTCACTTCCAACCTATCTCTTTACTTGCATCAAGTGAAATTCCCGTGCTTTCTCTAATCATTTGTGGATTTTCTCCTAACATATTCACGTCATGCGCATGGACAAGCAGCTGATGTAACCCGTTCAATTCCAAACCCTGTCTGTTATCGTGAATGTTGCTAATGGCATATTCTAGAGCAAAGTTAAAAAGTAAAGGTGATACTGCATCTCCTTGCTTTAGCTCGCAGTGAATTGGATAAACATCAGACAGAATCTGGCCTATGCGGACTGTGCTGTACGTTTCACTGAGACACATTTTAATTAACTGAACTAGTTTCTTGGGAATATCAAATTCAATAACAATGTTATATTGTATGAAACTACTCTCTTAACCGAGTCATCTGCCTTTTTTTAAATCTATGAATAACTGATTTACCTTCCCCTTATACTCCCATTTTTCTCCAACATATGTTGGTCTACTACGCCTAAAACTACACATGATCCCCAATAATTTCATCTACATATGGAGGTAATCTCCTCAAAAGAATATTGGACAAAATTTTATACGACGCCAACAAAATAATATTCCTCGAGTGTTACTCAGTTAACCTTTAATTATAGTTATTTAATCATTTTGTTTCATTTTTACCATTATTATTTTCAAATCTACTCCATTAATACAGCTACGTTCAGACATGTTATATTGAGAATTTGCACTGTGTAAGCACTGATCTTCTTTCAAGCCCAGAAGGTTCGAAGTGTAAGTAAAAGTTAAATCTTGTCTACTATCGCTGTGGTTGGAGGATGTCACGATTGAGCGAGACTTTAAAGCCTCGCACCTCGCATGTGTCGGTTCAGAAAAACCAAGGCTTAAGAGCTCAAGTTTGTATTACTATACTTCGCCCCATAATGTCTGACAGGAGAAGTAAACATTGCCGGCAAAGGAGGAGAGAAGTATAACTGCTATTCAATCAATGGCAGAGGCCTCATTCCACGCTTTCTTGACGTTGGGAGAGGATAGAACGCTTCAAGACAAGCGTGGAATGAGACCTCTGCCATTGGTTGAATAGCAAATATACTTGTCTCCTCCTCTGCCGACAATGTTTACACCTCCTATCAGGCATTATGAAACGAAGTATAGGTCCGGGAGTTGACATGGTGCGAGAATCAGCTAGTGAAGGAGTGCCTATCTATTCGAGCCTAAGCAGACAGGTTCTTTGTTACAGACGTCTGGTAATTCGGCTAGGGATTGGTAGCAGGAGGAACTTCAGAGTAGTCTGTTTGTTTTTATTTAAATTTCGTTTCTTATCATTTCATTACATTGTATTTGTTGTATCTTTTCCCTCTTAACCATCTGTACTAATTGAATTACTTAATATGTTGTATTCCAATTTATAGATATTATATTTTATTGTATTGCATTATGGTATATTTTAATTTTGTATAGTCTCAATTTTGTTATTTTGCAATTTATTAGTGTTAAATAAATAAATAAATACATAAATAAGTAATTAAGTAAATAAATAAACAAACAAGCAAACAAACAAATAAATAAGTGAATAAATTAATAAGTCAATAAAGAAATGAATACAAGAATAAATAAATAAATAACTAAATAAATACATGGGTGAATGAATAAATAAAACAATTAATTGGTGAACGAGTAAATAAGTGAATAAGTGAATAAATAAATAAATAAATAAATAAATAAATAAATAAATAAATAAATAAATAAATAAATAAATAATTTGGGTGGATAAATAAATGAGTGAATAAGTAAATGAATAAATCAGTGAATAAGCAAGTTAGTGAATCTGTAAGTGAATGAGTAAGTGGATAAATAAATAAAAAATAAATAAATTATTAAATAAATAAGTGAATAAATAAATGAATTGATGATCAAATAAGAGATTAAATAAATAAATAAGAGAATAAATATGTGGATAAATAAATACACGGATAAGTAAAAGAATAAATAAGGGAATAAATTAGCAAATAAATAAATAACTAAATAAAGAATTAAGGGAATGAATATGTGAATAAATAGACTAATAGACAAATAAATAAATAAATAAATAAATAAATAAATGGGTAAGTTAATAACTAAATAAATAAGTACGTGAATAAATTAATACGTGACTAAGTAAATAAATAAATAACTAAACAAGCAAACAAATAAAAAATGCCAATAAATAAATAAAGAATATATGTAAATAAGTAAATTAATTAATTCGGTTTTCTTCGCTTCTGCATGAAGCATATGAAAATAGGATCTGAAACTTTTAATTTTGTTGTTGACTGCTTTTCTAATTTAAAGCTCATATTTTTGTGCTAAAAGTTGATGGGCATCTCCTCTTTTCTGACAGTCCTTATAATTCGGTTCTGAGGCTCGCCAAAGACAAAGATAATTCCTGTATTATTTAGTGAACTGTACGCTTTCCTCATTAGACCAGTTCATCATACTCCCACATACAGATAACCTATGAAAAAATATTCGATAAACTAGTCTAACTGCACCGAAACTATACAAATATTCGCAATGAAAACAGCAGCTCCTACGCAAGACCTGAAATCAGCTGCTGAAGAAGCAGGTAGCTGCCAATGTCTCCCGGTCCCAGAGCGGGAGACTCACGCATACTTGCCCCAGGCTTGTGCGCACACAGTTTATTCCTGCATCTCGCCTTGCGCATATCTGCCTAACTGGCAACTGTTGTTTGCCTCTCATTATTCCTGCGCAGTTGCAAAAGTGGAAACGCGGCTTAACTGTAACGCATACAGCATGCTTGCGTTTGAATCTATACTCACGAAAATCTCTTAGACTGATTACCATGTCATAACTTCATGATAAATAGATGAATCTTGTTCATGTGTGCAACGGCCTTGTGCGCGATCACTGGCGTTAGGAAAAGTTTAGTGTTGCTTTTGAGCTGCCTTACGTATTTCGTCAAAGATTTTAGAAATATTCTAAATTGAAGCACGGAAACGACCTTTAGATTATACTGAGAGGCAAAAGATTAAAGAGTCGTTAACAATACAACGAATCAGTTAATGAACAAATGTTATTTAGTTCTCACGTGTTCTTGTTTCGTTAAAAATTATATCACATTTATACAGTAACTTATATCCAACACTTTTTCTTCTACAAACATATATGAAATTTTAAATCCTACCATTGAACTGAAAGTTTAAGAAAAAGTTTTCAAACTATTCTTGTCACGAATGTTTTGCTACCGTAAATTATGTTTGTGTTATAAATTGAGAAGGTAGCTGCGGGTGTGAAACATATATCAAATATATCCTAGTAGAGAAACGGCAGGAATACCTCTTCTGTTAGAATCTACTGTTTGAGGGCTCTGAAGAAATGTATTTCATTTTTAATTAGTCTTCTCATTGTGTAATGTAACTGAAAAATTTAATTTGTGAACATTCTGGCAATAAATATATAGATAAATAAAAGACCGTGTTGAATCCACAGTTTAAAAATGTATCATTATATACAGCAGGCAGCTAACACCTCATATGTGATTGATTATGTTTTCTGTGACATCATTCTTTATTCTTTCACCTCGCTGTAAAAATGGTGTACTGTACAATTCACTGTCAACTGAAATATTATACTGATCGTCTTTATTCAGTAGCAGAATTATCGAAACGAATGTCATCTAAGAAAATTAATTCCGGAAAATAATGTATTATTACTTGTAGAGTTAGTTGTTACTTGTAAATAGGAATGTAACTCTTTGCAAGAAAGCGGGTCAGATGATCGGAGAGTGCTGACTCAGGCCTGTTCAAGCATATACGTGTCGATAACGAAGTAGGTCACCCCACGTTTCACACTTGAAAGGTTCACAGCTATATTCTCATTACTTTGCAGGTTATCAGTGCTATGTTTAACACTCTGACACAATTTCATTGTTAGTGGATTATTTTCTTGGCACAATGTACTGTGTATGGATATTGAAAATATAGTCTACACCACTATGTCTTCATAACCACCACCAGCAACATTAGTAACATGTCTTTAATAATAATCAGTGCTTCTTTTCTGGCGGAACGCGTCGGGTCGGTGTTCCGGCATCTTTTTGACGTGAATACGTCTATATAAAATCGGTCTAGTACTGAGGTGCCATCCTAGAAATTCGATCGACCATTTTCAGGCCAGTTCTCTCGCGCCTGTAATTTCTAAACTACATTATATATTCCAATGAAGCAGAAGGCAATCGACAGAGGAAGGATCAATGTACTGTATGTTTCCAACGGGACCTTGAGTCTAAGCGGATGACGTCATCTAGCGATACGCGTCAAGGGAAAAGAGGCACGAATTGACGGATCGCCCGGCAGCCGAGACAGTGTAACTCGAGAATGCGAAGCGATAGAAAGTTCGCATTGGTGTCAAACGATTCGTGAAGAACCAGGCTACAATCTCAATTGAGCAAAAATCAGCACTCGACAAGTTAAATTGGAAAGATTCGTGAGTGAATCAGCGAGGCATATCCAGCGCAAATGGGAACAGGCATATAAGCACGATGGTTACTATAGCAAAATCATTAACAATCTATTTTTTATCTATAAGGTATTTACATTCAAGGTGATGATTAGGGACGACACTTTGTCCCAGTTCGCCACGAGGTTCACTGGTACTGGTGTATAGAGTACCTGTGTTTACTAGTTGATACGAGCAGTCCAGCGACAGCACGCGACTGTTTGCTGGTACAGATCGGCGGAACAAAAATGCAACGTTTCTACAAGTTACCACTGCCATCGCATATGGCTTGATTAGTTACATCATTACAATATCACTTACACATATTTACAACAACGACGAGTTAGTCAAATTACACACAAGTATTTGCAATCGAGTTTGTTACATTATTCTGATACAAACTGTAGTCCGTTACAATATATAACAATGTGCATTTTTAAGTGTGAAAAAGAGAAATTCCTTCTGTTTTCACTAAGAATATGCTTGTACTGCGAGAAAGTTCGCTCAACATCGCACGATGTTATAGGCTACATAGGTACATCTCAAAAAGATTAACAATAGTTGCACTGTTTACTTTTTCTAGTAGCTATTTCCAATGTCAACAAAAATGTATTTCCCGGTTCACTGGAGGACATTACTCCTACTTATCGTCCCACAGCATCCGATGTCTCATCTATCATGTTTTGTTACTAACTATAGCTGTTCGAAAGGGTTCAGAGTTTTTTCGTGTACAGATGATAAATAGGTTGTACGCATTTATGTTATACTAGGCAGTTTTCTAGACGTGTATTTTTCCATAAACCGCTGAATATGTGGATTACTGAGTTTGTGTACTGGACTATTCGCCGTTATCATCATCTCGCACAAATAATTATAAAACTCAAAGTTTGTAAACCGAGCAGATGAGAGAAATAACGGCAAATGTTCATTATGCTTTTTCGTTTCACACTACTTTTACAAATCTTTATGAACTTTTACCTTTAGTTCGGCGTATGTTGTCGCCCTCCACACTAAAATACTCACTTCTAAACGCAGTTGCAATTGTATTCAGTTTAGAGCTCTTGTCTGACTGCATTGTATTATGTTTACACCACTGCACACACAGTCACGATCACAACCACCTTGCCATTAAATGACAACGGCACCAATAGTACTGTAGGCACTGTAGGTAAGCCACTACAATGCAAAACAAGGAGCATAGGTTCGAATCCTATAATCTTTTCGCTGTAAGAAAAATCCTAATGTAAACAATAGCACGTGACTGAAGTGAGGCTTCATTGGCCGCTGTTTGGCGCCATAGATTCTCAGTACGTGTTCCCGCCTACTGTTGTACATTCTGTTTCATGTTAAACATTTCCCTTACTCGTCAAGTAGGCCTAACCTCACTACTATGCATTCATTTGCTTAGGAAACATTTATTTTATAATTACTGTAATTAAATTATTTTTAAGTCTTATGTCTTCGCAATGGACAGTTGAAGATGCAGACGCCATACTTCAGTATCATGTGCTTACGTGAACAACTACGAGCTCAAGTAACACCAGCTTGTTACAAGAACAGACTACCTCGGTATTACTGTTGGTATTCATCCTCGTTCATAGTACATAACAAAATATAAAAGTAGCTTTTCTTTTACATAGCGTTTTACATATGAGTAAAGTTAAATGTTTTATCGTATTTAACAACTAGAATTCAATTTTTTTATTTTCAAATAATACAAGATTGTAGTTTCCCAACACGAACTAGTTTTTCCTGCGTCATGTGAGTGTTTCGACTGGGAGCCAATCACGGGTATGACAGCAAGTGCTTATGTTTACATTAGGATTTTTCTTACAGCGAAAACAGTATAAACAAATCAAACGTAAGTACGTTCGTTCTCCGGTGCAGCACACACTGGTTGCCTTTTCCTGTCACAGTGCAGTACCCTCGAACCCATGGCCTCTGTGACGTCAATATAGGCAAGCAACAACCAACCTAAAATCTATCCACGCTGAGACAAAGTCCTAGTGATGATGATATGATAAACTAATGATAGGCCTAATGAAAATGACAATAATAATAATTTCTCATGCGAAGCTTCGCAACATGCTATTACATTTTACCCCACGTCAATTATTCGATGGGGTAGAGGGACATAAGTCATAAAAATGAGTTTTGAGATAAATGAAAATTAAACTTCGAACTCTTATTGCAAATAATTTTCTACACAAATAATAATTGTTTTATTTTTTGTATACCCAATTGTAGAATTTAACTTGTGTATTCACCTGTGGAACAAAACTCCATTTGCACAAAAAAATTACTTAATTCAGTTTACCCGAACACCATCGACATTTACTACTGCCAGTTAATAATGGTCAGCCAGTTCTCCTTCGAGAGGATCTTCTTGGTCTAGCATTCGGACTTAGATATTATTAAGTAACTGAAGGTCTGTGTATACACCTCAAAGTAAAAATATACTCTATGAACAATGTGTGTAAACACTCTTTATTTATGAGTTATGGCCATCCAAATAAGAATGGCGCGGACATTCCAGCTTTACTCCACGCCTGGAGGAAGCCATTCTCAGAATTGTATCGTTCTCTATATCCGTACCATAGATTCTTTTATAATGTGATTACGAGTCACAAGAGTAATAATAACAATATTCATTTCTTTAATTTTCTTAAAAAAATCTTGTTTTCAAATCTAAGTGTAATTCATCATGTTAGCAAAGGTTCTCCATGGATTTTCCTCCCACTGTATCTAAGTAAAATTATTCCTATCAATATTGTAGGAGGGAATGCATTCCAAATTACAGATGCTCGAATGTTCAGCTGTGGCACCATTTACTGTTATTATCATCATAATCACAATCATCATCATCATCATCATCATCATCATCATCATCATCATCATCATCATCATCATCATCTGGTACCTAGAAATTCCATTCCTACTTTCCAGTGAAACCAAAAGACATGTGTCTGAGAAATGATGTGTGTATTTCAAATTCACATTAATTGGGAAAATATATTTTATTAATTTTCATATATATTTTTAAAATGTCGTAGCGAACGTACGAGTATATAATATCTGCAGTGCTCGGGAAAAGTGACATAAGTCAGTTTCCACAAACCTTTTTTGATAATTTATTGACAACTTACACTGGTTTATGTCGATTTGATTTTTTTCTGTATGAATTACTGTAATGGGAGGAATACTTACGTATTTTTTTTCCAAGCGAGCAGATGTTCCGTAAGTTGTCAATAAATTATCAAAAAAGGTTTGTGGAAACTGACTTATGTCACTTTTTCCAAGCACTGCACATATGACTGCGTAGGTATACCGCATAACACGAGCTGGACACTAACAGGCCTGTCGGACTAATGTTTTGGTTCGGTCTGAGACAGTAAGCCAGTAAGGCAACGGTGACCAAAACTCGAACTGCAGTGATTACATGCGACAGACAGCCTGTGAAGTAAGGAGACGAAGGAAAGGTACTTGGCATGAAAACTATAACCAGTGGTGTTTCCTGTACTAACATTTTGATCAATTCCACTGATAAAATCTCAAGCTTTGCTTTATCAGTAATGTCACTGCTGTCATCAAGAGCCAGTGAATAATATACGATTTTTCTTGCTTCTTTTTTTTTTAACCTTCCTCTTGAATATAATCAGGAATTTTCTAAATTCTTCTCTCGATACTAGGTCGAGAAATTCGTAGTTTTTCAAAATTAAAAACTCCTTATGGACAAGTTACTTAAGCTATTTTAATCATTACTCTTTTGAGAAATTATGTTCCATTAAAAGGCTTTAGAGCACGAGATATTTCAAACCCCATTAGGTAGAGGACTTCCTTACATTTATTTATGTCATCTTTCTCTTTCTGGCTATGATTTAAGACATGTCAATTCTTGGCGTTTAACAGTTCGTTGGCACATAATATTGAATCAGTTTTTCTACAATATTATTATTAAATGAATAACTAATAAATAGTTACCCTCATTTAAAGATTAAGTAGATTGAAATTGAGATGAAACCTAATAATTTTATTCTAGGGAAAAGTACGTACTAAAAATATCAATATTGATGCACGTACAGATGAATTATAGAAACACATACTTAGTGGTCAGTAATAATAATAATAATAATAATAATAATAATAATAATAATAATAATAATAATAATAATACATTATTCAGCGTGGCAATTAATGTTTTTATATACTCCTAATAGAACCGTTGAGCAAAGTAAACATATTACATTTTGTCTGACAGAACAACAAAAAAGTTCCCCCTTTTCATTCTTTACGAAACCACCTCTTACTGCTTGTAGAGACAGAGTTTGTAGAGCGACATGATACACCACTGCTTGCCTTCAGTACGTGAACGAAACACACAGCAATGTACAGGAAACTCCTCGTACCCGTTTGAATGTCTGTGATTACATCCGCTTTGGTCACCGCTGCAGTAAGGTAACCATCGTTCAGTGACGGATTGTATGAAGAAGGCTCATCATGCAAATTCGATCGATGTATAATTTCCACAAGGCATAAGAACTAGAATAAATTTTGCGTTCAGTAAGGAACTAGCGCTAGATATGCATAATACAAATCTATAAATAAACCTGTAACAAATTTGAATATAACAGGGCATTTTAGCCTGCCCGTATGAATGTTGTACAATAATAATTATCATCGTGATTTTCTTTATGAACGAAGCTAGGAATAGCTGTAACGTAAACTTCCCGACGTAAATGCTGAAAACATTGCAAGAGTTAGTTAACAAATTTCACAGCAAATGCTAACAAACATGAAGCCCTAATGTGGGCGGTGAGTTTGTCAAAAAGTGCCCCGTTGTAGCAGCCGACGAAATACGCTCTTAGGAACTCAATTCATTTCAAATCTCAAGTCTTTCTCGACAACTTGAACAGAAGAAATGGGGCTTGATATTGAAAGTCAATTAGAAATTATAATAAATATTTTCTTTCTGGTTTTCGTTTCCATTAAATAAAAACAATGATAAGGTAGTTAATTATAATTTTAATATTCATGCATAATTGTTGGATGTTGTGATACTCGTTCAAGCCTGACAGATTTCCATCCAGTCTGGCATCTCACGAACCAAGTAGACAAATTGTTAACGAGCAGAAAATGCCGTCCATTTTCGTGTAAGCTTGAGTAGCACCGAATAATATGTTATTTAAATATGGTTGAACAAGTAAGTATTTCCAGTTTCGGTGCTTCCAAGTTGCCAATTGTAGTTTAAGAAAATAATTTTGTTGTTTGTTTAGTTTTTATTAAAATGGGATAAAGTTCTCCTAGTTAAACAGACTTAAAGCACGCTTATTTTAGAGTAACGGTTCTCTTTCATGAAATATGATTTATTAAGGATACGAGTTCCGCTATTCATGCAACTACAAGTTCGTGACAAAGACGTAACTAGTCTTGCTCGTAAAGAAAGTTAAGAAAAGGGGAAACCTACTTCCCCTCTCGGCTTGTAGTCCTCAGAGCTGTTCAATAGTGATCTACACCAGAATTGCATAAATAAAGAAAATATCATTTAAGTTACCTGTGTCATTACTGATGGAAGTAATTATTATATCTAGTGTCAGTGCACGGTGATCATAGCTTTTGCTGGCCGCCTGAAATCCACAACTGACGCAGACTCTGTCTTTTTCGAAGGGTAGTACAGTATAAGCCAGGGCCGGGCATGAGAGCGGCTCTCGCTCCGCAAGGCACTTCAATTCCAAGCCAGAGCAGAACGCTCACGCAGTGGCGGACTCGCATTTCAGCTACCTTCCATGCATTAATATAACAAGAGCCACGGTTGTTCTATTCATTCAGTCTATCAGTACATAATAGTTTATAAGAATATTACATCAATCCATTGTACATTACAGAATTTATAACACTCTTATTAATTTAATGAAGTAAACTTCGCTCTGTGCACACACACAAATCATTAGGCTTATTTACATAACCCATACGCACATACTGCAACCTCCTCACCACGGTTCTACGAGACAGGCGTATGGCTTCCACTTCCCCTACTTGCTGTGGACAGAGTTCATCTGCCAATATAATTAAACATCGCTTGATGAATTCACCTTCATTGAATGTTTTCAATTCATTTGCAATTTCGTGACAAATTTTGTAGTTAATTCTCATAGCCGATTCAATAAGTGCATTATTGTCATCCTGTTAATATATAATATAATATAATATAATATAATACATGGTATGATATGATGGGATATGATATGATATGATGTGATATGATATATGATATGATATGATATGATATGATATGATATGATATGATATGATATGATATGATATGATATGATATGATATGATATGATATGATATGATATGATATATGATATGATATGATGTGATATGATATGATATGATATGATATGATATGATATGATATGATATGATATGATATGATATGATATATGATATGACATATGATATGACCATAAATTAATATAACTTAAAAAACATGTTTCTCAGATACATTATATTAGAGTATCTATTCGATATTTACATTGCATTGTAAGTTATTATAGTACATTTGGTAATATATAATTTTAAATTATACAAGTATTATGATATATCATAGTATAGTATATTACAGTTCATGATATATAATATGATATATGATATATGATATATCATGAACTGTAATATATTATACTATGATATATCATAATACTTGTATAATTTAAAATTGTATATTACTAAATGTATAATAACTTATAATGCAATGTAAATATCAAATAGATACTCTAATATAATGTACCCGAGAAACATTTTCTTTAAGTTGTATTAATTTATGGCGTTCATTACCAACATATTTGTCATATTCAGTAGCATGTTGTAAATAATAATGTCGTTGGATATTGAACTTCTTAATCAGTTGGAGTGTTTTATGCCAAATTAAACACTTTGCTAATCCACTGCTCTCTACCAAAAAGAACTCCTCCTCCCATGATACATTAAAAGCATTGGGAGTAGCGGGCCGCTTTAGTGTATGAGCGGAAGCTCCGTCTTCAAAGTTCATCTCATACTGCAGAGTCACCACTGCACCGACACTGAATGACGTACAGTATGCTTACGTCACAGCGCTCGCAAGATGCGCTCTTTAAAGCACACAGCGCTCATTTCTCAGAATCACGTAATGTGCCCAGCCCTGGTATAAGCAAAGGAGGGCATAGGCGGAGGTTTCTTATTATATTGTTAGTTACTTGCTGTGAAAATAATGAACATTTTGTCCAGCAAGAAAAATGTTAGCTGCAACGTCACACAGCTCCCAATCTCACTGTACCTTCACTAAAAATAAAAGCAAAAGGTGTAGGAATTGTGAAATAAATACAAGAAGCCACAAACTTCACATCTTTTGCTAGTTAGAGGCTGAGTCTCAACACTTGTGGGTGGCTACTGGCTGTCTGTCCAATCGTTTCACTCTCAAAGTGAATTTCTAAGCCATGGCCGAATCTTTAATTCGTCTCTTCAAATGAGGTTTTCTGTCCAAGAAACACAGATAACTGGCAAATGGACAGAAAGATTCCCTACAGTTCTGTGACTATGGTTCTCATTACGTCTTCAGCAGCGCCGCGCCGGATGGAACTGCAGTGCATGTGATGTAACTTACTTCAATAAACACGACATATATCCTAACGATACATTTTTATAAATTTCTTTATTGCGTCAGTTGAAGAGGGAATCAAATAAGTAATCAAAATATTCCCAGACCCAAAAGTAATTCTTATATGCAGAATCATTTATAATTTTTGTTGTGAATAGCTTAAGCCAAACAGCATCCACATTAAGCAAGTGTGCCTCGATGCACTCCATGCAGTAGTGAGACACTAGCTCACAGTTTGGTTGTTCCAATCAGGAGATTATTAGACATGATTACATACCAGTATTATTGTAGGATCTAAATTTGTGAAAAATATATTTATACATTCTGGTGTAGTGAAGGCCATCAGACCCTCTCTTCCACACCGTCAGAAATACATATACAACAGAAAAATCAAACCATAAACAAAGTAAAACACATGAAAATATATACGGGCTATAGTCACACAAATATTAAATGTGAAAAACTAAACTTAAGATTAAGGGCCGATTTCACCAATACGTTATTAATCCACAATTAACTAATTGTAATTTAACAAAAATACGGAAGTTAAATTATTTATTTATTTATTTATTTATTTATTTATTTATTTATTTATTTATCTATCTATTTATTTATTTATTTACTTATTTATTCTCCATATCGTGGTCCTTATTATTAGTATTATTAATTTATTATTAATTGTACTTATTATTAGTTGTCATTATTGAGTGTAATTAGTTACCACTACCACCGTGTATTTACCAATTTGCAGTGTGAATAAATACATACATACAATTCTTCATAATAATAAATACGAAATAAGAGTACCAATTGATGAGCTTAGACGAGAGAGTGACAACATATTCACGCGATATCGAGCTTGCATATGAGCGGAAGGAGGACACTTCCAACATGTCTCAGCTAGGCTTCATAATCCATTTATGCTTCCGCTGCTGTAGACAGCATTTTACCGGTCCAGTGCTGCAGCAGCCATATATAAGTTCCCTGTATATGATATGATATGATATATGATATGATATGATATGATATGATATGATATGATATGATATGATATGATATGATATGATATGATATGATATGATATGATATGATATGATATGATATGATATGATATGATATGATATATCATAAGATATATGATATGATATGATGTGATATGATATGAGATATTATATGATGTGATATGATACGATACGATATACGATATATGATATGATATATGATATGATATGATATATGATATGATATATGATATGATATGATATGATATATGATATATGTGATATATGATATGATATGATATATGATATGATATGATATATGTGATATATGATAATTATGATATATGATATGCAACGAAATGTATGGCAAAGCCGAATGGCCTGAAGACTTTGCGGAGACTGTTGCTTCCATTACAGAAGAAAAATAATGCCAAGAAATGTAACGAGTTCAGGACTATCAGCCTGATATCGCACTCAGCGAAGATTCTCTTACGACTACTGAATCGACGTTTATATTCTAAGATGGAAGAACAGTTGGAAGAAGAGTAGTTTGGCTTCAGGAAGGGAAAAGGTACGAGAGATGCAATTGGACTGCTACGAACAATCGGCGAAATATATCTAGAGAATAATAAAGAAGTGTATGTAGTATTTGTGGACATAGAAAAGGCTTTTGACAGAATTCATTGGAATAAACTGATGGGGATCCTAAAGAAAATTGGTGTCGATTGGAAAGAGAGAAGGCTGTCCAGTAATCTTTGTATGGAACAACGAATCAAAGTCAGGACAGGATAAGAAATGTCAAAAGGAAGTGAAATTGGTAGAGGAGGACGTCAAGGATGCCCTTTGTCACTTACCCTGTTCAACATCTACTTGGAGGATTTAGTAAAGAACTAGTTTCAGAGCATGGGAGGAGTGATAGTAGGAGGAAGAATAATAAAGTGCATAAGATTTTCTGATCGTATCGCTTTGTTAGCAGAAGATGAGATGATACTAAGGGATATGCTACTGGGGCTAAATGGCAGCTGTGAGCAGTATGTGATGAAGATAAATGCAAATAAGACGAAGACCATGGTTATAGGAAGGATAATACAGAAGGAATTCTAAATGAGGCAGTACAGCAAGTGAACAGCTTCAAGTACTTGGGCTATACTATAAACAGTAACATAAGCTGCTGCCAGGAAGTCAAAAGGAGGATAGCAATGGCCAAGGAAGGTTTTAACCCAGATTTTCCCACCATCCTTTTTTAAGGACAGTTGCAGTGCCTTCGGATATTATGCCATTGTTGGTGTTAGGGACATTTTATAAGTTGTGCGATAATGTTGGTAGTATTTGTTAGCTTTAGAAAATATACGTTCCTTGTTTCAATTTTGGGCTTATCTGGGTTAATAGAAAAAGAAACATCTTCTGCGGACCTCTGGAAAAAGAACTAAGGAAGAGACTAGTGAAGTGCTTTGTATGGAGTGTGGCATTGTATGGGGCAGAAACATGGATATTACGACGAAGTAAAGAGAAGCGAATAGAAAGATGTGAAATGTAGATATAGAGAAGAATGGAACGTGTGAAGTAGACAGAATGAGAAATGAAGTTGTGTTGGAAAGAGTGGGTGAAGAAAGAATGATGCTGAAACTGATCAGGAAGAGGAAAAGGAATTGGTTGGATCACTGACTGAGAATAAACTGCCTACTGAAGGATGCACTGGAAGGAATGGTGAACGGAAGAAGAGTTCGGGGCAGAAAAATATACCAGATAATAAACGGCATTAAGATATGTGGAACATTTGAGGAGACAAATAGGAAGGCAGAAAATAGGAAAGACTGGAGAATGCTGGGTTTGGAGTGAAAGACCTACCCTTGGGCAGAACACTCTGAATGAATTAATTAATTATATATATATATATATATATATATATATATATATATATATATCAGGCAGCTTTTCAATTTTTGTCATGATGAACCTTGACATTTCTGCTCTTCGGTACACCATCACCAGTGGCGTAGTGTCAATGTAAGCTAAAAAGCTTAGCTTCCCCAGTTAATAATAATTTCATAATAAACCTGCAGTTTATGGAGAAAATTATTTATTAATTTTAATAGAATTTATATTTACGCGTTAAATATTGTGATGCGGCAGCTCAGGATGATTTGTGACGCAGCAGTAAACAAGAAGCCTGCACACACTAGCTTCCAAGCAGACTGGTTTCTTCTGTATAATCCACCCCGCAGATTTTCCATCCCTTTCTAACTAAACTACCCTAGTCGCAAGGCTCGCAAGAAGCTAGCTTTAACATTTAAAATAAGTAGTTTCCGAGTTATTCCTTTTCGTCAGTTGTGTTCAGTTGAAGTGTTAGTGTGCATTGTGGCTGATATAATAAATAATGAGCGAAATAACAGTTCCTGACACTAATTTACTTGATTTTTTTAGGACAATTGTATTATCAAGATTGACTTAAGAACAAAAGTGTGATTTAAAAAACAAATGACCGACTCCCTTGCTGTCAATGAAGGACATAACCAAAAGACAGACGCATACTTACGTAATGATACTAATATTGTGATTTCTCTAAGTATGACAGGGAGTGAGCTAATGTTATACGTATACGTGTCTATTTGTTAGAGATATGTGTAAACCGTGAAATCATATTTTACTACGTACCATTTGAGGTCATGCCTTATTGGTGTTACTTACGATGTTCGACTGCTGACTTGAAATTGACTACTATTTATTTTAAGACTATATTTTTGTAATACGTTTTCTCATATTGCACGAAAGACAACTTGAGTTAGCTTCCCCTGCTCAAAATTTCATGCTACGCCACTGACCATCACTGAGATTTTACGCGCTTCTACATATCAGTTCATTGCTTATCGTTTCCGCTTAAGTTCATTTTACCTTCTTCAATTTTATTTCACCTAATCATCTGTTTTATACCGATCTGTCTTTTATTTTTAAACTTATATGTCCATTAGTTCATAATTTATTCCTAATTCAGTGTTTTGCTAGCCGCCCCTTCCTAATCATCCTCAGGTAGCCTACTCTATCCCATGCATACTGTACAGTATTAAGGACCCTGCATATACAAATGACAGGAACGGATTTATAAATAACGTACAATTACATAAATTTATTTATTTATTTATTTATTTAGTCAAATTGTCATCAGATGATTAAAACGTCTGGTGTATCTTTCCACCGTGAGCTACTGTACGATAAAGAGACTGAACAGTTACCCCTTGAGGATACATAGAGATGCCATCTGTGTTTAAAATTGTGTGCAGAGTTAAAATTCTGAAAACATTGATCGAAGTCTTGTTATGATCAATGATATGAAAAACAAAAAATTACATTTGTGCTGCAAAGGGTTAACTTCAAGTATAGCCCTCGTTCGAAGCCTGGTCTACCGACCGAACACACGCAGTCGCTTCTCCGAGGAATGAATGGAGATGCACGATGCAGGAAGCGCTCCCAAGGCCACCGCCTTTCTCTTGAGGCATTCACGGCCAAGGTGTGCATCATCTCTCTCTTTTCTTTCTTCACCGTTACTCAGTCAGTAGGACGACCCAGTTCATTTGACCCCACTTCGAGCGAAAACGACAAGTTTTCAGCCGTAAGATTTAACATGAAGCAGTGGAACCATTTATTTATTTGTATGATAATAACTTTCTTGTGTTAAATATTATTAACGTGCCTTGTTAACATGTTTCGACCTATTTTTCGGTCATACAAATTCCGAAGTGATACAGTGTTAAAAATTGTGTAATCAAGATGTACTTTTAGTTATCTTGACAGAAATACGAATTTTCAGCATACATTACAGAGAAGAAGCAGACCCTGCCTACACATGTTTGTCCATTTGTTTGCAGGTGTCTCTATTATCTCTTCCATACGTCTGCCACTTCGTGAAAATTGTTAGAGGATATAGTTTCTACACATCAATGTCAAGTTGAATTGTGTAGGAAATAAAACAATCACAATTTTTACTTCACATTGTAACTGTACTTCAGAAATGGTACCTCTGTTAAGACTTCACTCTACACAGGATGTGGCTATACAATTTTACTTCCGATTATTCTAGATAAAACCGGCATTTTCGTCACCGTTATTTGTCACCCGGTGATTTCGTCACTGAATTATAAATCATCATCAACGTATTTCGTAACCATTTCACTTTTGCCACTGGATGATTTCGTAACCAAATTATAACTTTCACCGACGTATTTCATCGCCACTTAGTATAACGTAACAATCGCATTATTTCCAAGGTAACACTCTCCTCATTCATATCTTACTATGACGTAACAATCGCATTATTTCCAAGGTAACACTCTCCTCATTCATATCTTACTATGACGTAACAATCGCATTATTTCCAAGGTAACACTCTCCTCATTCATATCTTACTATGACGTAACAATCGCAGTATTTCCAAGGTAACACTCTCCTCATTCATATCTTACTATGACGTAACAATCGCATTATTTCCAAGGTAACACTCTCCTCATTCATATCTTACTATGACGTAACAATCGCAGTATTTCCAAGGTAACACTCTCCTCATTCATATCTTACTATGACGTAACAATCGCATTATTTCCAAGGTAACACTCTCCTCATTCATATCTTACTATGACGTAACAATCGCATTATTTCCAAGGTAACACTCTCCTCATTCATATCTTACTATGACGTAACAATCGCATTATTTCCAAGGTAACACTCTCCTCATTCATATCTTACTATGACGTAACAATCGCATTATTTCCAAGGTAACACTCTCCTCATTCATATCTTACTATGACGTAACAATCGCAGTATTTCCAAGGTAACACTCTCCTCATTCATTCCTTACTATAACGTAACAATCGCATTATTTCCAACACACACTTCGTTCATTCCTTGCTTTAAAATTGCCAGTGTCAGTTAATTATTTTTTGGTTTCCAGATTCCGTTCACGATGAATGAAGATATTCCTTTTCACAAATAACAGTAGTGGAAAAGAGAAATTGATCTATCATGGCTACACATTCACAAGACATAAAATTATAAAGGCTGTAATCTTTGGAGGTGTAATAAGAGAGAGATATATAACCCCGTAATCACTCTAAGTTAAGAAGGGACCCACTGAACAATCAAATTAAATCACGAGCAGATTGCGGCAGGGTATATGTGACGCAATTCCTTCAGTCAATGAAAGAAGGTGCAAAGAACTCAGCAGAACCTACGTCTTCCATTGTAAAATGTCATGTTCAAGATATTTCTAGCGAAACTAACCTGAAAGTACCAAAGCAAAGACCATTAAAAGGACACTGCTATTGGTTAGGGCAGAAAATCTGGCTACCGCGCCAAAACACTAGGGGTGCTATCCACAGACATTTCCCTAGTCCGCGCTACGAGCGTGCTAAACTAGCTCCGGCTATCGACTGGTTACTTGCACAGGATTCATATCATATCACGTCGCTAACACTAGTTTATGAATACGAAAAACGTTAGTTCGCTGATCATCCACCGGAAGCCCGCGCTAAAAATGTCTATGAATACGGAATGATTTACAAGACATAGCCCACAGGTACAAGAAGACTCATGCCGAGGCACACAAGCTCGATGTTCGCTACGTTTGCAAAATATAGCTCGCTTTATTCACAGTTGGACTGGCCACACAGATCATGGTGGAAACATAGTAAAGGTGTGGGACTGCGCATGCTGTTGCGATAGCGGCCGAGGCGTGTGACGTCATCTTTACTGCAGACAGCGATCGCAGCTCATTGCGTTGAGTACATTTTCTTTAATAAACCTAACTAGACATTAATTACAATACATAATTTGAACTGATTGTTGCCAATGTTATTCATATCCTTTTCATTGTGCGTTTAAGTTCATGTACTCTTTAAAAGAGTTATGAATAAAATTTAAAAAACATAAAAAATTAACAGTAATAGCTTAAAAGTCGCTCCCTCAAAATCTGCCGTCCTAGGCAGCTGCTTAGTCTGCCGAGGCCTAAATACGCCCCTGATTGCATGTAGGCTACTGTATACCTATTAACTTTCTTTCACTTCAGCGCAACAGGAGCATCCAGCACTAATGTAACAATGGAAAATCGCGGAGCCACTGAGTCTACTGTCACAGAGGAATGCCAAATACTAATACGAAGAATTCAAGAATTAGAAGAGAAGAATTACCCTCTAGAAACGAGGATTAAGGAATTGACACCTGCCAACAGGAAACATGAAGAAGGCAAAAGAAAATTACATGAGGATTTCATTTCATTGAAAAACATTAGACAAACAGAAGTTAAATCTAAAGTGGCTGAAATTTTGAAACCATTTTTCACTATTGGACAAATTGATGCTCTTTTGAATAAAAAAACGTAGGGTGAAATGGTCTGTAGAAGATTACGGTACTGCAATAACACTTCGAAACCTAAGTCCAAAAACATGCCGATACTTAAGAACAAAATTAAATTACCCGTTACCTGATTTGTCAACTCTGAGAAAACGGGCAGTAAAACAATTATCGCTTGAGGAATGTGTACTTCGTGATGTCTTAAAATTAATGAAGGCGAGAGCTACAAATATGTCGGAGTTAGATCGTGTAACAGTATTAGCATTTGATTAAATGTATTTAAATGAGGAGGTTTCTTTTGACAGTAGGGAAGAACAAATAATTGGACCTCATAAGGCAGTGCAGGTTGTTTTTGCACGTGGTTTGTTTGCAAGGTGGAAGCAGCCCGTATACTATAAATATGATCAGACAATGACAAAAGAAATCCTAACAGACATAATTTGCCAGTTAGAAGGCAGTGGTTTTCAAGTTGTGGCCACAGTTAGCGATTTAGGTAGAAGTAACAGAAAATTGTGCCGTGATTTGAAAATTTCTACCAAACTAAATTGCAGTTTTCCTAATCCAAATGATTCAACTCGAGAAGTATTTGTTTTTTCAGACGCTCCACATTTATTGAAATTACACAGGAATCACTTTCTAGATCATGGTTCCAACATGAACGGATTGAACATTTCATCAGAACCAATTCATGAACTTTTACATGCATCCTCGTCCTCTGATACAAAATTAGCTTACAAGTTAACTCCGTTACACTTAAGTGTCCGTGGTACCCAAAGACAAAAAGTTAGTTTGGCAGCACAATTATTTTCCAACAGAATTGCAAAGGCTTTGAAATGGTATGGTGAAAACGAGATCAAATGAATGGAAAGAAACTTCAAAGGCAATAAAATTAACTAATGATTGGTTTGATTTATTTAATACCGTTTCTAAATTCGGTACCCACCGTGGGCTGCATAGTTACGGAATAAACCTTCAAGATCAGAATATTATACTCTCAGAAATGAATGACTTCATGACCACAGTTAAAGCAGCAGAAGCAAACAGGAAATTATCTTATCAGGAGGGGATTCTAATAAATAATAAATCATTAACATTGTTGTATGAGGCAATGAGGTACAAGTACAAAATTGAATACATCATCACAAGAAAACTTAACTAAGATCTGGTAGAAAACTTTTTTTCGGAAATTAGAAGCATGGGTAGAACAAACGATCATCCCTCTGCTTTATATTTTAAACATAGACTGAAGTGGTACATACTAGGTCGAAATCCATTATCTCAGTTTTGTGAGAACAAAAACACCTCCGATTTGCTTTCGGAAGAAGAGGCATTAATAGTGGGTCCTAGTACAAGCCAATCAGAAGTCAATGATAATCTGCAGAAAGAACTATGTGCAACGGCAGAATTTCTTAAAGGCATTCTGAAACCGGTTAAATTTACTAACGATCGAGATCCCGAAGAAAATATAGGTCTCCCAGAAAAAATATATGAAATCTCTGCAAGAAAGCGGATATACCAGGAAGGATTCAAATATATTGCAGGATATGCTTCATCAAAACATATGGAGCAATACCCGAATCTTGGAATTCCCACAAAATTGTCAACTTCTGCTAATCAAAAAGACTGGATTACTACAGTGTCCCGTGGAAACTTAATTCTCCCTTCTAGGGATCTGCAATTGGTTGCCATGCTTGTTGACAGTATATTCTCAGATGTGCACGGAGATTCTGTTTCTCATGAGAAATTTATAATAAAAAAGACTGTAAAATTGGTTAATTCTGACATGAAAAACGAAGCAGAAATCAGTTCTCCTCTTCCGCCAGAAGTAATCACGACATTGGTTAGAACAAGAACATTTATTAGAATTAAAGAAATTAATAAAATAATAAAAATGTCTGGAATTTCAAAGAGAAATGTTATAAAGGAAATGAAAAAGATTGCATAAGAATAAGTATTTACTTAACAGAGTGGGATTTATAATGGTGAAATTATATTATGTCGTGTGTGGAATAATAAGGTAAATAATGTAGTAGACTATATTATGTCTCCAATAGCCTGAATATATAAAAATATTTGTTTACTATAATGACAAATTATTCCAAGAAATTCATATACATATGTTAATGAAGGTTCAAAAGTATTTGAATTCATGTACAAAATAATGTATGTTATAAATAACTGTATAGATCTAAGTATGTACATATTTATTACACATTGTATTGTAATTATTATAAAACCACGTGTATATTACAGAAGGCAATATTATTAATGACACACTGCCATATCACATTGTTTCTTGAAACTTGAGTTTAATATGTAATAGATCATAATTTTATTATGTTATCATTTCAAGGTAGTTCCTATTGTACTTGAATTCATGTGTAATATAATGTGTGTGACATATGGGCCTAATTTTGTGCATATTTGTAGCATAATGTATTATAATTATTATAAAAGTACGTGTATATTACAGAAGGCAATTATTAACGTTGCACTACCATATTACATTATTTCTAGACTCCTGAATTTAATTTATTGTTCACTATTTTATAATGTTATCACTTCAAGGTAGACCCTATTATAGCTTATACTGTCAATATTTACTGAATACACAAACAATGATTTTTATTTATTCATTTAAATCTATGGACGCAGATCTAACCATCAACAATCTGTTATGTTGACTGTGTCTTCGAGTGCGGCCTGCAGTAAAGGTGACGTCATGCGCAGACTGAACGAAAACACGCACAGCTGGTCCCACACCTCTACTATGTTTCCACCATGACACAGATGTACACTATCTTAGCTGCGTCACGAAGTGTTTTGATTCTCGGTTATATTCTCATGTACGGGCATGCGCAGTAGACCATTGTACAGATTTCTTTCACGCCAAGTGCAGAACTCGCATTCAGGTTGCAACAATCATCTTCACAACTTTTGTTATTTACGTACTTTTACCAGTGGCGGCTCGTGCCGGATAAATTAGGTGAAGGTCAATAGAATTCTAGGTAATTTCCTGGAATCGTTATATAGCCGTGACGTCGCGAATGCTTTTGTAACCTATACGATGGTCATATTGAATTAATGTAATATATTCACCATTTTCTTAAGTTTTATGAAAAGCACAGCATATAAAATAAACAAATTTTCAACATTTTCGGAAGCTACGTCCCCTTAATCCCGAAGAATTCACTGTCCCAGCAAAACTTCCGCACAATACATACAACATAATAAAACAACCACAAGTCCCCATGACGTAAAAAAGACAAAATCTAACACATTTTATACAACACATCAAATTAAAAGAGTACACAAGAAATAGGACCCATAACAAAATTCAAAATCACAATCATAATCGTAAACTGTATTCATATTTTAAATCAACTTCGGAACATGCAACTTCCGATATAAGCTTACCTATCCAGTAAAATCAGTAGCTACAATTAAATCAAAGCAGTATTCTGTTGAACAGAAAACTTACACTTGAACGGAAAAGAAAGGGGCACTAGTAATTTCATCTCTTACAAGTTCATTGATGCATTCAGAAATACAATCAATTATTTCATTTTGAATCGTTTTAGATTTCCCAGAAAGAACAGGTCTATTTTTTTCATAGTGATTTCTAATTTTCATAGGGCCAATGAAATGAGAGCCAATAATTCTTTGAAATTCCCCCTGTTCTGTGACGAAATACTCTCATCATGACCGCGAAAAGCCAACTCCTGCTTGCTTAGAAACAATACCGTATCGATTGCGTTGTGCATTACCAGTCTATTTAAACATACGTTTTCATTAAATTGACTTACGTATAACCTATAACTTTCCTTTAGTGCATCCGCAATGGTGTTCATGTTCTTCTGCAGGGCCTTTAATTGCAAAATACATTTAATGTGTTCAGCTGAATCTGCATGGCTGTAAAGACCGCGATTGACATTTCTGAAATCGCAAAATCCAGTTGAATTCCAAGCGGGTTTCTTGTTCCCCAGAAGAAGACAAGGCCAACAATATAACTTCTCGTTTTAGTGACTCCCACATAACCAGTTGCAATCGGCATACCACGAATCTTGAAACTGAATATTGTATGACCGACCACCACTTTTCACTTTTTTCATAGTTATATTAATGTGACTTGTTCTGCGGTATTTTAAAATATCTTGCTTATCTTCTGCACACCAACGAGAGAACGGTGTCTCCAAAAGATTACACACTTAATCGTTTAACGAATTCATGTTTTCATCGCATTAATACACGTAGTAACACCTTCACACTTCGCTGCACTTATCACAACAAAGAATACGTAAAGCGAAATCGTTGGTCAGCGCGGGTCTAATGTACAACGTAGTTTCAAATGTTATGCCAACTTTCTTTATTGCAGGGTACTCAAATTATTTCAAAATCCATACAAAACATAATATTCAAGAGATGCTAACGTTAAAAAATACCAAAATATATACGTTATATGCTAAATTTAAACAATATTTAACTTCTTTGTAGAATATTTTATGTTTTCTTATTTAGTTGCAAAATATTACAGTTTGCCACCCTGATCCAATGTTTGGACGAGAGAGAGATTCTGTCTTTCAAGAATAGAGAAAGGAGATGAATGCCTGCTCCACAGACCCTCATAATAGCCTCGCGAAAGGGACCGGTAATTCATAGTAAGCAACTCGTTGTCATGGCAACCGGGTGTGTTTACTGAAGGCCAAAAGGAAAGTCTCATTCGGACCTTCAGCTGGTCTGCTAGCCACGTGGCCTGGCTGGTGAGGGGTTCATGTGAAATGCTGCAGTGAACGTTAACTGAGCGGATTAAGCCGAACATGATATTAAAAAAATAGAG
The DNA here is from genome assembly GCF_040183065.1 of Periplaneta americana. Lineage (NCBI taxonomy): Eukaryota > Metazoa > Arthropoda > Insecta > Blattodea > Blattidae > Periplaneta > Periplaneta americana. The sequence goes on from NC_091126.1 coordinate 4,662,676, forward strand.
CAAAATATGGTTTAGTGAAGGATTCATTTTATTTTAATTTATTGATAAAATATATTTTATTAAAGCACGAAAAAAGGGGTGAAGGTGGCCTTCATGTACTTCACTTGAATAACCGCCACTGACTTTTACTTGAATAAACGGGTACATTTTGTGAATATGAGCAGTTAATTGAAGCAGCTGGGGAGTATACATGCTTGTGGAACAAAGCCCTAGATCATATTCTATATTTAATTGCTTATAAATCCCATAATAACAATAAATAATACATTTCGAAGTCCTTATCTTGGTCCATGTCGTGGTTTCTACCGTGATCCTTGTTTTGTTTGTCGATGTCCATGTCGTGATCCTTATCGTGATTTTTGTCGTGGTGTTAATCGTGGTCCATGTCTGTGATCCTTATCGTGGCCCATGTCGGAGTCCTTATCGTGAACAACTAGGATTTCGAGAAATTGGAAGCAGGACACTCCAGGCGGCTCAATACTAATGGGGAACCACATCTTTCCTTTTACCATGCTCTTCAGTTGCTCCAGGAAGCAACCACTAGGATTTACCAGGATTTCGAGAAATTGGAAGCAGGACACTCCACTCAGGAAGAAGAAATACACAGATTTGGAGACCAGGATTTCACGCATCGTTGATAAGTATGAGGAATACATTATAAAGCAGAAGATAACATCCTTCGTTATCTTCGTTCCTGCCTGGAAACTTTGAACACACCATAAAAATAAAACAGTAGCTCGCTGATAGCATACACACATATATACAACGTAAGTTCCACAGTAATCTTTGTAATGTTACCATTAATTTGTTGTTAACGGAGAAAAATTCGCTTCGGCGCTAAGAATCGAACCCGGATCTCTCAGTTGTAATGTTGATTTAAAAATCTTGTTAATGCAGATTTAATGTAATTGTGTGTTTTATGTTTGTGTACGGGGTGATAAAGTAAACAACTGAACGATGGCGAAGTGTGACTGGTGACGAAAAACATAGTCACGAAATGGGGTTGGTGACAAAAATATGCAGGCCTACTGACGAAAATGTACAAAACATTAGTGAACAAGAAACGGTGACAGACCATAACGGTGACGAAATTTTCGGTTAAGAGGTTCCCGAGATCCTCCTTATTGTACAATAACCCCGAAACGAAGCGAATTTATTCTTCATATTCAGTACCTTCACACACATGAAATGTACTAACTTTTAGTAACAGTATGAATATTTGAAAAAGCGAAATAAAATGGAGATTTGCTCGAAGTCGAACGTAACAACTTTTCACAGTTGTTCTTACGCAAGCTCATGTTGTAAATAAAAGATTGAGCAGAGCTCAGGAGCAAAATTAATCTTTATAATTAAGTTTGCACAAATAATAATAATAATAATAATAATAATAATAATAATAATAATAATAATAACTTACTGGCTTTTAAGGAATCCGGAGGTTCATTCCCAAGTTTCACAACCGTAAAGAACAACCGGTAATATAACTGTTTTATAAATTCTAACTTTCAGATTTTTTGACAGCAGGCTGGATGATAAAAGCTTCTCAACTGAATAATAACACGCATTTCCCATATTTATTCTGTGTTTAATTTCCTTCCGAGTATCATTTATATTTGTTACTGTTGGTTCCAGGTATTTGAATTTTTCCACCTCTTCAAAGGATAAATTTCCAATTTTTATATTTCCATTTTGTGCAACATTCTCGTCACGAGACATAATCACATACTCTGTCTTTTCAGGATTTACTTCCAAACCTATCTCTTTACTTGCCTCAAGTAAAATTCCCGTATTTTCCCTAATCGTTTGTGGATTTTCTCCTAACATATTCACGTCATCCGCATAGACAAGCAGCTGATGTAACCCGTTCAATTCCAAACCCTCTCTGTTATCTTGGACTTTCCTAATGGCATACTCCAGAGCAGCGGTTCCCAAAATTTTTCAGCCACGGAGCCCTTTTTGAAGCAAAAGATGATATTACCTGATTGACATGGTTACGTTTCTGTGATGTCGCATAGAGAAACGTAACCATGTCATTCAGGTACTACCATATGGTGGTAGATGAAAGAAACGCACTGTCCGATACTACACGATGTCCGATACTACCCGACTCTCCCCTACATGTACACTCGAAGTTAATATGAAAAATGTGCCTGTTCTTGCGGTAGAGTTTGCCACTGTCCGTTGTCACAGAAGTGAGTTTGAAGACGTATATAGTCTTCTGCGTCCAAATAAGCACGATATTTTGTTTTTGTAGCCGTGTACCTCGAAAAGGCCGATTCATAGAGGTACGTAGTATCAAAAGGCAATAAGAGAAATTTAGCTTTTGAATTTAATATCAAAAAATCCTCCTCTAACTGAGCCTAAAATTTCGGAAGTGGTTTGCTTTTAAATGATGTCTGACAGTGGCTGTCCGAAACCATGTTTATAAGGACCTCATATCTGAAGCAGTGAGGACTGCTGGTTTTGACTTCACTGAAAATGGATCCACAATCCACTCATATTCCTTTTGAATAGTTTCCTGAGTGTCCCTTGGCAAGTATGATTTCAAGCAAATTTTCAAGGTGTCCTTTTAATATTGCTATGAATGAGTCATTCATTGCTGTGTTATTTTCTTGTATAAAGTTTGAAATCAATTAGAATCACGTTAGATTCTTATTCTCGACGGTATCTATGTCGAACGCTATCTTTTTCTTCAGCGCGGCAATTTTGTCATTAGCATCGATTTTTATTTTATTTTATTGGGTTATTTTACGACGCTGTATCAACATATTAGCATTGAATATAGTGTTCCATTTACCTTATATGGATGTACTGAATTAGTTAATTTTGAAAAAAATGTCTGCCAAGTAACATAATTTGCACAACCATTCCTGATAATTCAAATAATCTGCTAGCAAACTGTTCTGGTCATTCAAAAGTGAAGAAACTTCCGTTTGAAGTTCAAGACTTGCGGCAAAAAATATCACCTTATTCGGGAATAAGCCTCTTAAATTTTGCCGAAGAAATTTGCTCCTCCTTAGGCCTCGTACCACTACAGCAAACTGCTTTTATGTTTCTTCAGTATTGACGTTTGCTTTACTAAGCTGTACCTACTGCTTGCAGCTATCCTGTGTACCGCAGAGTCAGACCTCTGCTGGTACACAAGATGAATTTACAACCCTTGCCCTGTTGCCGGTGTGTCGAACAACTGCTCCCTTTGCACGGCTCTAGTAATAACAAAGACTTCCCATATCTTCGCACGGGATACTGAGTAGCCTACACTCCAAAGGTCGTGCCTTAACAAAGTTGATAATTTTGATGGCGTTGTGTAGTACCTGCTTTAATAATGCTGGCATTTTTTTCTTTGCGAGAGCGTGTTGGTATAGTACACAATGATTACTTGTGCAGTTTTTTTTAAACTTTCTTCATCCTTGTAACAGTGCCAGCAACAGGACTTACCATGGCCTTTGCGCCATCTACGCACACGTCAATCCAATTGTCTCAAGGTATTGAGTTTTCAATGAAATTTCAGTACCTATTGTAGAGGATGACAATGGCTTGCAGAACAAAATATCTTCATGAAAGGACCTGAAAATTCGTATCACACAAAGATCATTAACACATCTAATCCGACAACGTGCGTGGATTCGTCAAGTTGTAGTGAAAATTTCATTTGGCTGATACGGGAAATTATGATATTTTTAACATCGTTTGCTAGATTCTGTATTCGATTACGCACAGTGTTATTTGATGAGGGCACACTGGAGATCAAGTTTGCAGTTTTTTCGTCCACTACTTCACTACCATCATTAATAGTGGTTTCATAAGAGTTTCGGCAAGAGTGAGGTTTACCAGCAAGAGCCAGGTCATGACTAATCAAATACGACGCTTCCAGTGCTTTTTCGTTATTTGTCTTTTGCATGAGATAAAAATATTGTCTGAACTGCATGGAGTTCGTCAGTTTCTCTTTTAAAGTACCTAGTGTGCAGTTTCATTTGTAAAGTCAGGATGAGTTATGAAATGCCGTCTCTAAGCTTGACAGGGAACATAGAACTGTTGGGCAAAACTTTGTTACATATCTCACACTGTGGACGTCCATCAGCAAACTCAGTGAATCCCATGTCCAAATCTGAATCACTATATTTTAGTTTTTTAATTCCTTTCAGTACCGCTACACTAATCATCGTAGACTCTGAAGTAGGAACATGTTCAGCATATTCCGAACTCAGTCTCAAGGGATTCGCATTATCTTCTTTGAGAGTAAGGTTACAGCTGTTATTATCCCCCTTTGACTGAGCACTGGGTGATACTGATGACTCTCAGGTATTACGGAGCTCGTCTTAAGCCACAGTTCCATTTCAACGAAAGTTTAGTTAACACTTCTGCAATCAAATTAACATGCAGGTATATATTTTTTTTGAGTCAACATAACAGTCAATAGATTGTAGATTCCACTTATCACGATTAACAAACGCTGCTTGCCTGATATATAAAACATAAAATAAATTTCGAGAATCATCGAGTACTTGACAAGCAAGAACGATCGAGATAGTTCCAGTGACGAGTAGGCCTAGATCTATTATTGGTGCTTCATCTAGCAAGAAAACGCAAACTACTATCTGAAAAAGTATTTTCGCTTTATGGAAGTAGGCCTAGTTTGCGTTTTTCTCGCTAGAGACTAGATGGAAGCAATAATTTTTGTCATCTTCATAACTGCCGCGGACGGAGCCCCAAGGGCTTCGCGGAGCACACTTTGGGAACCGCTGCTCTAGAGCAAAGTTAAAAAGTAAAGGTAATACTGCATCTAATTGCTTTAGCCCAAAGTGAATTGGAAACGCATCTGACAGAAACTGACCCATATGGACTCTGCTGTACGTTTCACTAAGACACATTTTAATTAATCGAACTAGTTTCTTGGGAATACCAAATTCAACAAGAATATCATATAAAACTTTTCTCTTAACCAAGTCATATGCCTTTCGAAATCTATGAATAACTGATGCACTGTACCCTTATACTCCCATTTTTTCTCAATAATAATAAGTTTTATTTTCCCTGGCAGAGTTAAGGCCATCTGGTCTTCTCTTCCACTCAACCAGGATCAAAGCACATATAGGAAAATACATACTGGTATACAAGTATTAACATAATAATAATAATAATAATAATAATAATAATAATAATAATAACATTATTATTATTAAATAAAAATTATATCTAAAAAAATAATTCTGTGCATTTAAAATATTTCTAAACAACCTAACTTTAAACAACTGAGGACTAAGACTACCCCTGATTTCCAGCGGCAGCGAATTCCAGGAGCGGCCATGGCTATTGAAAAAGAACTTGAGTATAGAGATGTCCGATGACGTGGTATTGATAGCAACAGATTGTGCTGTGAACGAGTGTTACGATTATGATGTGAAGCTAGGAGTAAACCGAGAGGCAAGGTAGTTGGGTGTGGAATCGTGTATAATTCGATATAGCAGGCAAAGAGAATGTACTAAACGTCGATCTTGCAAGCGGAGCCAGGAGAGTCGTAGAAAATATTCCGATATATGATCATGTCGACGAATATTGAAAATAAATCGGACTATAATAATAAATAAGTGTTGCAGCTATGTTTGCTGTCTCTTGAAAAGGTGTATTCAGATTGTGTTTCCAGTACTAAACTGATTTACAAAGCTAGGAAATAATATAATTTTGTTATGTGTGTTTAGGTACAGTCTGTCTAAAATCACTATAATTATTGTACCAACGTCATTCTGAAATTTAAATTATGGAGTAGATATCACGACCACCTGCATGAGCCGCCAGAGCGCACCGCGGCAGTGAACTGCTTTTGGAGCGAAACTACAAACAACTTGTAACTGCTGCGGCTGGATCCGTCTGTCTTTCTCTCTTTCAAGGTTTTTTAGCACTTTGTGAGCACGAGTTGCACATCCATGCCAATAGGCCTTCTCTTCCATACCACCAGAAATACAAATGCAAGTAAAACATAGACAAAAAATAAATTAACAATTTATCTACAACATTAATGGCACAATCTACAATAGTAATGGCAGCTTAATCAGAACTGTTATACTTCCTGTATACATATTCGTACAAGTTAATTAAGATAAAAAGTTAATAATATACAACACAATTTAATTATGATGAAATTGTATTACACTGAGGTAGAAATCATCATATCTAACGATTTATTTAAATTCGAGTTCATGCAATAAAATAAAACGCACCTTTCTAATTTCGTTTTAAAGTGTGATAATTTCCAGTAAAGAATTCCAGAAACGAGGTAATGTTATGGTGAAGAAAGATGAGGGGCAGAAGGAAGCAATTGAAGCTGGTTATAAGGAACTGAAAGCGCGAGGCCAGGTAATTCGGAGTAAATTCTTCTTCATTCCCTTGGACAGTAGTTTGGGAAACGGTCTTAAGCCACATGGTCAAACTTTCTAATATTACAGACAAATTGTATACACGAATTATGAACACGTTGCAATCTTTCAGCTAAGTTTGTATTTAGATTGGTTAACAGAGTCATGGCAGATAATAATCGAAGTGTTTTAAAGGTTCTCTTTTTTTAGGACAAACGGTAGAGATTTTTAGGCGCTTGTGTTGGCGACCTGAGTAGCCATAAAGAAGTCACAGTATTCAATATTTTTAACATTGAGTTTTTTTTTTCCCCATAGTTAGGAACAGTGAGGCATTAAATATGAGTCAACGTTAGCAGTGTTACGTCCAGTACTTATAGTGTCTGCCCCTTCAATTCCGTTGTTATGTCCTATTCCTGTATTTGTAACGAAGCAAATAGCCTAGTTGTTTTCTGCGTCATTCGGGAGGAGTCTCGCAAAAATGCTGTTGAGGGCATATCTTAATATTCGCGTTGTGTATATTATTACAATGCTCCGAATGAAACGTTTGTCTCCCCTTATTTCTACACAATTAGAGACAGACTGCCTACAATACAAATCCATAGGAGACCTACGAAGAGACTACTGCAATGGAATCAGAACAGGCAAACAAGTGGCCTAATTCCATGACAGTTAAATGATGATCATATGTTACAAAATATTCGTCAATGTATGTGGTAAACGTAGCGTAGGCCAGAGGTAACGTGAACTGAATGAACTCCTACACGTAAAACTTGTCGTCTTGATGGTACGACTTGTGATCCTGCTTAAACTAAACAGGTCATTATTTAGTCGATAAGTTGTCCTAGCACACGAGTTCTACTGTGGGCGTGGGGGGGGGGAAGTAACAACATAATCAAGATGTACTTTCGAAATGTCACGCAAAAAAAATTTGAAAAGGGAACATCGTTAGGTCCAAATAATGAAGTGATTAACGTAATTAGTTAAGCAAAGCTAGCACAGTCATGGGTTTATTCTACATTGCCTCATGTTATGCAATAACACAGTGTCAATTTGATTTTTAGAACTATCGGTAGTTATTTTCCCCGAATTTCTCACATTCTCAAATGCCAAACTTTTTTTCACGTAATTTTCTTATATCTCTGTGCTTTTCATCACTTTATCACATTTTTTTCCCAGTGTTACAGTGGATTTCTTCTTCTTTTTCTAATGCCTGGGTTTCATTATTGCCCTTATTTTATTCATGCATGTCAGTATTATTTCAATTTCTGTTTATATGATTTTTGTCAATCACTTGCTGAACTGTCTTAAAATAAAGACTTGCTCAAATAAACATTTAGATCGTACACAGATTTACTCGACTTGTAGGCCCAGTTCGTTGTACCTTATCTTTCTGATTGTCACCCCTGCCTCCAAGTACTGGATCCTTAGGCACGTTCTGTCCTCGGTCTAACGAGGCAAGAGATGTCATTTCCAGTTTCCTCCCACCAGTGAAACAAATTCGAGTTTGCTAGGCTTGAACTGTATTTCTAGATTAGGTACAGTCTTAGAAAAAAGTCCCAGAAAGGAGGCAGTGCGCTTGATCAGACAAACAACGAAACAGAACTAACTTCATTACCCCAACTAGCCCTGCTCATGCGCACTGCTTCCTTTCTGGGACTTACAAAGTATCTGAGCGACAAAACATTTTTCTAAGTCTGTACATACTGTGAACCACAGAGTTAATTCTAGGCATTCATTCTAGTAGTAGGCATGGCATTCTCGAAGCCATTTGAGCATCTCACATTTATTGTCAAGAATAGAATGTGGAGAAATTTTCCCAGGTATTCGAGCGAATCGACATTTTCTACCTCGTACTTTTCCTTTTAGTAACGGTAACTGATGTGAATTTTTCTCTTCACAATACATTACAGGCTGTGCTGTGTCACTGTATTGTATCAGAAGTGACTGGCAAGTATTTCACTCCGTAATATATTTTACATCCTTAAGCCTCGCGGGCAACCAGGCAAGTTACGAGGTGCAGTTCAGGTCTGCATGGATATTTCATTACAAATCTGCATCGATGATATTTTTATTATACGTAAATCTGGCCCAAACAACTTTCTGTTAATGGCTAGCGAGTTGAATTTTGAAGTTGGGGAAGAAAACAATCGTTCGCGTGCCATGAGTGATCCGTGACTATGGCTTGGCTTCCGAAAAAAAAAGCGATCTAATAAAGAACAATCGATCACGACTACGACCAGGCCGGCTTTAAGCCGACTGAATCAATTTTATTGTTTGCACAACATTATTTCTGCTTAGTATCAAACTATGCGATTACATTTTATGATAAAATGGCGGCGTATCTAAGTTTTCAATTTTAGCAATTTTAAGCAATCAAGTGAAACAACATCAAGCGGAAAAGCATGTCAATCATAGTATATACGCCAACACGTAAATTTTCATCTTACTCTTCTCCCACTTATCCTGTAGGCTATAAAACCCCCAAGAATAAACTTCACAACTCGTATCCACACTCCACACATGATCGCCATCTCCTTATCCTCCTCAGATATAGAAAACTTAATATTTGAACACTTTATGATGTACTCGGTACCGTAATCTATTCCTGTTAAATTTCAACCGAATGCCAACCAACCAATTCAATACAAAGAGCAGTGTTGGTGTAATAAGTAAGTCACTGAATTTGTAACTAGCATCTCGGCCTACTCACAAATATGTTTATAATTACTTTCATTTCAGTTATCACGGGAGCGACAGATGGGATCGGAAGGGCCTATGCAGAAGCCGTAAGTATTTCTATAACTTTAGAAACTATTATGTAGAAGCATCACGTTGATTCAATATTGTTAACAACATTCTGGAGGAATGCATTATTAAGAAGCACGGCTCCAGCCTACTTCATGGTTTATTGTGTCCTTTGTTTTTGTTCATCATCCTATTCCAATATATAGAAATTTCAACTCAAAAAGTATTCCCCCTTCTTGAAAACTGTCAGCAAAGGAACAAAATCTTGCCATATTTTTGTTCGTCATACTTCTAGGAATCGTATCTGAGGAGAAATATAATACATTCCCTTTCACTCCGCATAGAATACTCATACAAACCCATTCCCAAAAATGCCTCACTTGAGAGTTATTTGTACAAGTTTTCACTAAAATACCAGGAAATCAGGCAAACCCTTTCCAATATGTAAAAAATGGATTGTCTGTCAAAGGATAACTACAGCAGTAGATAGATATATATTTTTAATTGTTACAATTTTGAATTATACACTGATATGATGCGAGATTGTAATAGAAAACTTTTATTTTTAGTTAGCCATTTAACGACGTTGTATCAACTACTAGGAAACTTGAAATCGATTAAATTCGTGTTAGTGAGATGAGGCAGAGGATTCGTCATAAATTACCTGACATTCGCCTTATGCTTGGGGAAAACCCAGCCAAATCATTAGCCCGAGTGGGATTCAAACCCACGTCCGAGGAAAGCTCCGGATAAGTAAGCAAATGCGTTTGCTGCCTGTGCAACTCCAGTGGCCAAAATATTTTTATTTAAACGAAATCCTGAACTTCATTAGATATAAGGTGATGAAACTACGAGGCGCATCCAGAAAGTAAGTTTCCCTATTTAAAAAAAAAGAACACATACTTTCAGGAAAACATTTATTGGCAACAGGTACAGCAATGTTTCAGCTATTTTTCAACACAGCCACCATCAGAATTGAGACACTTTTCGTATCGTGGGATCAACTTTTGTATCCCTCTGTCGTAGAACTCTGCAGCCTGCGAATGGAACCAGCGTGTGACAGACGTCTTCAGCTCGTCGTCGTTGCCAAAACGCTCACCGGAGGACAGGAATTTCTTGAGGTGCAAGAAAACGTGAAAATCGCTGGGAGCAAGATCAGGACTGTAGGGTGGATGATGAAACAACTCCCAACCAAATTCCGTCAAAACAGCTGCTGTGCGCCGAGCCGTATGTGGACGAACATTGTCCTGGAGGAGCACAACACCTGCAGTAAGCATTCCACGCCTCTTGTTTTGAATGGCACGTCGCAATTTTCGCAGTGTTTCACAGTAGCGGTCAGCGTTCACTGCTTCACCTCTTGGAAGGAAGTCAATGAGCAGAATGCCCTTCCTGTCCCAGAACACCGTGCACATCACTTTCCGTACCGACAGCGTCTGTTTGAATTTCGTCCTGACCGGAGATCCACTATGCCGCCAATGCATTGACTGCTGCTTGGTTTCCGGGGTGAAGTGCGAAATCCAAATCTCATCGCCCATGACGATCCTGTCGAGGAATTCGTCGCCGTCATCATGATACCGTTGCAGAAATGTCAGTGCTGCTCCTAAACGTTGCATTTTGTGTTCGGGTGTCAGGTTTTTCGGCACTCACCTTGCACACACTTTTTTGAACAGCAGGTGCTTACTGACAATCTCATGCAACAAGGATCGCGATATCTGCGGAAGATGGCTGCTCAGCTCCGTAATCGTGAAGCGACGGTTCTCCATGATGCACTGCCGCACCAGCTCAACACGATCATCATTGATGAGGGACAGTCGCCCACTGCGCTCTTCATCATGGACACTTTGACGACCTTCGGAAAACTGCCTACACCAGCGACGCACCATCTGCTTACTCATGATGTTCGGCCCATAGACCTGGCAGAGCTGCCAATGAATTTCAATTGGTGCAATGCTTTGTGCATTAAAGAACTTTATCACCGACCGAACCTCGCAGGCGGCAGGAGAAGGAATAAGAGCTTCCATTTCAGACCACTGCTGCCACGCTACTGGCACCAGGCGGGACCTGTCCGGCTGGCATATGATTGATACGTCATAGATCTGTTACGCATGCGCAATTGACACGGCTAATTACGTTTACTTTCGAGGGGGAAAAATCGGGAAACTTACTTTCTGGATGCGCCTCGTATGTATAGCAGTCGTGTCACCATCAGCCCGCCATGAGTAAGTCGCCCACCGTGTAAACAGTTCAGCTTGTGGGCATCCATACTCTTCCCCTCTTTCGCCGCAAGTGGGGTGGCAGGGGTGAATAAGTATGCCGGTAGTACGAAACATACGATTTCTTGCTTTACAGTACCTAATAAATACAACACGATGGAAAGTGGTATTCAAACCCTACAGAGTTTTGCAATATATTTATGTATTATGTTTGTTTCATTATTTTATTTTAAAACGTATAATTTATTTTGTTGAGGCAATGGGAAGAATTAATGAACTCTTTTTTTTTTTAATTATACGCTTATTTATGGAAGCAGATCCATTTTTGTTCATTATACAATTAAATTACGTTAAGGGTATCAGTATAATTATGAAGACTTATAATTGACACTCAAATCGCACTACTAGCTCTAGAATCAGCAGTAGCTGTTATTCAATCTTAGCAGCAAGCTTTCAAGCCGCAATCACGATGGAGAGGCACAATGTATAATGTGTAAAAGAACGCATTATCTGTAAGAAGTTTAATGTACAGCGATACTACGATGTATGTAATTCCCATAGAAGATGATAGGATGAAAATGACTGATGATTATAAGAAACATTAGAAACTATAAGTAGTCGAAAATTATACTAAAATATTTAAAATCTAACTAGAATTTATAATGCTATCCTTTTATACATTTTGAAAGTTTTACTGTGGTTATTTTTTATTTCTTTAAATTCCATCTTGCTCGTCAGTTTGCAGTAGAGATAATGTCAATATTACATGTGCGAACAGTTTTTCATAAATGAATCTCAACAAAACTGGGCGAAAACCATGTTTGGCAGATTCTCACACAGAGTCCGTTATGAGAATAGTTTCCAGCAAGACATTGGAAGAATTATTTCTAGAGAGCATCACAAAAATTTACAACGTTGAAACTTCCACGAATACGCCTAAGGACAAACCCGAATATATATATATATGTTAGTTGTGTATATATATATACATATATGCGTGTGTGCGTGCGCGTGTAGAGAATACGTGGAGACATACAATACTTGTCATAACAGAAAGTTAGTTTGGCAACTCGTCATGAGATAATTTTCTAACTTAGATTTTAAAAATTTCAAGTTCGGCAGCCCTTGACTTCAGGTGGCACAGAGTTCCAGTGACGAGAAGTAGCAACAGTGAAGAATGAGGAATACAGAGATGATGTGTGGTGTGGAATTTCTAGCGTGTTATCGCATTGTGATCGAGTATTGATGTTATGATAGCGAGAAAAAGTACGGAAACGGGCGAATTAATAAAAGGGGGTTGCAATGAGCATAATACGATATACGAGAGAAAGGAAGTGCAAATTTCTCCTCCCATACAACCTGAGCCATGGTAACTTCTTGAAGGAAGGTGAGATATCACAGTAGTACCATTGGTAGTAATTGGTGTTCCGATATCAAATCATATGCCAGAAGGTGATCTCAACAAATCTGGAAGTTTACATTAGAGCCATATATTAAATATGGAATGATTTTTCCTATCCTTGTCTACATAACAAGATACTTTCTTTGATTCTTTCTTATGTCCATTGTAATTTTAAAAAGATTCTTTCAAACATAAATTGGTTCCATTACAATATTTCAATAAGGCAAAATTTGTTTATACGCCCTTGTGGTATGATGCTCTCCAGTATACTTTGCTAAGAGTTGATCATTTCATTACTAATCTTAAAAATTAGAAATTTAAATGTAACTGTTGTGATGTATAACTTGTGTTAATACACCATGTTTAAAGTCGAGAAACCTATGTGTACGTCCGCAAGGATTATCGTGATCTGTATATGACTTGTACTAAGGGATCCTTTTTTTATTTTTCAAAATTTCAAATTAAAGATGTCCTAAGTAGCTTGGAACAGAACTAAATGATATAAACACACCTGAAATATTGGCAACGGGGGTAAGATTTTTTACGGTAAATTTTTCCCTACAAATCATCCCCTGAATCATTCATTCGAGAAATAAATTATACTGCCGAGATGAGATAGCTATGGATTGAACCTCGTTTCCTTTAGCTGGCTAATAGTTGAAGATTCGTCAGAAAATATCAGTATTTGTCCGAGTACATAACAAATTTTATGAGTTTTTTTAATGTAAACTGTTCTGCAGTTTATGTTAGTTGTGTATCCTGAAAAGGTCTATCACTTATTCTGTAACTGATTACAGTAGAACCCCGATTTTCCGTCACCCTATTAACCGATTGGTGGATTATCCGACTGTCTTTCTTTCGCGCTCTTTTTTTTTCTGCAGAAAAAAATTTGAAGTACTTTACTCTACATTACATTAGGACGAATTTTTTCTACAGAGTTTTTTTTATACAAACCTTTACCCTTACACAGTATGATCTAATCTTCGAGTGGCCGTACCGTCTAACTTCTATGCAAAATGTCTTCCACAGGTGTCAAAAGAAAACGTGTTGTGCTACGAAAAAGTAATAGTGGTTTGTGAAAAAAACTGTGGTTCAAGTCGTATCAGAATATGAGATAGGAATTACAATTGTGCGCGATTTAATGAAAAACAAATATAAAGTGCATAAAGTATGTAATTCTACTACATGAGACAGGTACTATTCCTATCTTTCCACAGACAGCCATCATAAGGAATTTCCTTGGCCATTAAAAACTGGTCGTTGAAAACCAGACTTAAATTAGTGAACTTCTGATCCACTACCTAGCGTATTAATTTCGAAACTGTATTGTGCACTTAATTTATGAAAATCTTTTATGGTACGGATTATCCGATTTTTTCGATTAACCGTTCACTCCACCCCCTTCATTACCACGGATAATAGAGGTTCTACTGTACTTTAGTTCAAAATAGATTGGAGGAAAAAATCGTTTGTTACTTATGATGGACTTTCAGTTTACATCTTGCTTGCAAGTTAGTGTACGGTAATTTATTATTCTGACTTGTTCCTTTTTCAGCTTGCAAAGCAAGGAATGGACGTGGTTCTCATCAGTCGGTCACAAGTAAATCTAGATGTTGTCTCCAGTGAACTAGGTATGGATTTCGTCTTGAAGTTGATTTCATGACACGATTGTTTGGTGTAAAAAAGTCAATTAATAACGCCAGAAAGTTTCCATAATATGGTACATTCTATTGCACAATAGCTTCAGGACATGATAGAAAACACCGTATCAGTAATCTGAAGTACTTTAATATGCTATTCCGAGCTTTCAGATGAAATGTAGTGCTGTCTTATTTATTCCTAAACAGAGTTTAACCAATTTTCATGAAATATGAAATATTTTACATTTCATTTCCACTTTGTTCTCGTTTGCCAAGTTGTTATCACGTTTGGTATGTAATGTGAGACTGAAGAATTTAGTCCCCAATGGCTATGGATCTGTAAGGTTGGCGGAAATCACTAATACAATTTCTTTTGGAAAGAGATTAAATATGCGGTTCCCTGTCATAGAGCAATGCTACAAAACAAGATATTAAACAAAACTTACTGGTCATTAATTCTCCTTGTATTTGCATTTTGCATACTGAGAATAAAAGTAGAAGAATAAGAAATTCCAAAACAAAATTTTGCAAGAATATCTTTTCATTAAATACATGTCAGGTCATTAGAATAGGACGAAATGTCGAGAATATTTTTCTCAGGAAACACTTTTAAACTTTGGTAGAAATAATCTTAGTGTGAGTTCGCTCAAAGAAATGGTTTCAACTCTCACCTTGTTCTGTGTTATTGTGAACGCAAAGCTCTGAGAATATCTTTTCTGCCAAGGAGTAAGCTAGTTTTCAGGACAGAGGTTGGAAGTTTCCAGTTTCCAAATCAGTGACAACATAAACTCGTGAGGATTTGAAATGAATAAAACATTTGAATCTTATTTGTTTGCATTGCATAGTAATTACTTTAATTATGCTTATTGCTAAATAAACTGTATTGTGAGGACCCAAGAAAATTGAATATTTTTACTTATACCTTCAGTCCCTGGCACGAAAGATATTTGGAACTCTAAATGGGCTCCGTAATTGTTATTCATTTCAGAAAATAGTAATTTGTTTGCTTTTATAACTGCATTGCTTTGTGAGTGAAATCGTGTTTTTATTTTTATGTAAATTTGCTTTTAACAAAGTTCTGGCAATTTCAAAAGTGTCCTGAATTTATAGAAGTCGCATATATGGCTCAAGTAGGAGTATTCCAATGCAGGGAGTCTGTTCAATTCCTAGTCAATTAAGGTAGACTACATTTATGTGAAAGGTAATCGTGGCAAGTCCTCTCAGGATATTCTCTTTTCTCCTGTTCTCTTTGTTGTTTTCACTATTAATCACTAATCTAAATGAATGCCTTATTGTAAAAGATAACTATGTCAATTTTTGGTGAGATTTCCGGTAATGATGGTTTTGAGTTCTCTGGGGGCCAAAATATGTATTAGTACAAAGAAAAAGGTCCTGAGATCCTGAAATAGTCACAGTAACAAGTTGAAAACGAATAGCAGATTCTGCAGTGTAATGTGAATAGATGCTCAATTCACTTACTTGAATACTTTTTAATAATGCAATCTTGGCAGCATTAACATAATCGTTTTTTTTTCTGAATCTGTTGTCCTGCAATGGTCACTGTCTTGTGGTGATAAATATGATATTCTTAGACAGTATTATATTATAAACAAATTATGAACAATATACAACACGAAACTGAAGACGCAGAATATCATTACTGTACCATGAAGGACAAGCACAAAAAGATCTCAGGGAGTCAGCAGCTTTCTTATTAGACTATATCAATTGAAATACCTCTGCTGAAGTTGAACTTCACCTCTTCGTTGGTAATTGCCGACGGTAAATTAAAAATAACCAAGTCTATGCTCTCAGTGACAGGAATATTTAAAATAATGAAGCAGTTTTTCTTCATAAAGTGTCATTCCTTCCTGCTCTGAGATAGGAAGTTTGCCTATTTTACAGTATCACATATATACTGTTAAAGAACTTTTTTTTTAATTCAGTGCAATTCATCAAACAAAATCTCCTAACACTGTCAACCTATTGAACGAAGAAACAACGACAAAAATAGTTCTGGATTTAAAAAACTGATGGCCCCATTTCTACGAAAAGACAGTTACTTCACTTCTAGTATTTTATTCTTTGAAATTTGTTAATTAATGTCAGTGTAGAAATTAAAGTTAAAAATAAAGTAAACAGTAATGGAGAGCCATTCTCTTGTAACTACAAAATTTGACGATAAACAGATAATATGCAATGTAACACCGTCTTGTGAATACCACTTCACTAGAAAGGGCAATTGAACGACCATCAAAATCTGTGGCAAATAATGTTAAAGCTACTATTTATATAATTCTATATTATTGTTAAGAATGTTGAGAAAGCATAAGCAAAGGAATCTAAAATTTCAACTTCAAGAAAAATACGCAAACGGAGACATAAAATCAGTCATGCGGAAAGCAACGGGAAGCTCCTGCATTTATCTTTCCCAAGAAAAACTGCAAACATGGCATGATGAGTCTTTCCACGGTAAAATATTCCAGATGTAAATTATCCCCCATTCGGATCTCCGGAAGGGGGATTCTGGGTAAGGACACATTATGAAGCAAACCAACAGAGAGAAGAAAAGAACATTGAGGATTGGAACGTGGAATCTAAGGACTCTTCTGCAAGCAGGTCAACTTGAAGGAAGAAATGAGAAGAAACAAAGTGGATATGATGGAAATATCAGAAGTGAGGTGGGAAAATAGTGGTGAGTTGGTAGTGATTAATTTAGGTTATTTTATTCAAATGGTGACTGCAAAGGAAGTCATGGTGTTGGTGTACTACTGGGACCATGTATGAAAGATAAAGTGATCTCAGTGCGTTATGTAGATGACCGGGTGATAATGGTGAGACTACAAGCGAAGAAAATGGACTTAGTGCTAGTGCTAGTTTATAAGCCACATAGTGGATTAGCAGACGAGGAAGTGGGAGAAAACTGTAAAAAGATAGAAGAGATAGTTGAGAATGAGAAGAAGGTAGCATGTGTAATCCTAATGGGTGACTGGAACGCAGTTGTAAGAGAAGGACAAGATGGGAGAACAATATGGATTGGGAAAAATAAATGATAGCGGAGAATATTTCACTGATTAAATTTCCCACTTCTTTACTGTGTTAATATTTAGGATTTACCTTAACACAGACTTTGGACAATGAAAAACAAGACTTCGAAACTAGTCAGCTAAGGTAAATCCTAAATATTAACACAGTAAAGAAGCTGGAAATTTAATCAGTTATATATAAATGTTAAAAGTGTACACAGAAAAATGGAGAATATTTGGTGAATTTCCATAAAAGAAATGCAACGATTGTTGGAAATGCATTATTCCAACAACATAAACGAAGATGATACACATGTATATGCCCCAGGAACGAAAGCAGATATCAGATAGACTATATACTGGTACAGGAAAGATTCCGAAATTGCTTAAAAAATTCAAAGACTCTACCAGGAGCAGATATTTACTCAGATCATGTTCTGCTGATAGGCGAAGTAGATATTCGTCTGAAGAAGATAAGAGAAAGACAGGTGACGAAGAAATTGAACACGGAAAAACTAAAGAACGAAGAGGAAAGAAGAAAATTCGAAGAAAATTTTCAAGAGAAAGCCACTACATTAGAATCTACACCTGAGAATAATAATTTAGAAAGCTGTATACAGGCAACAGAAGAAGAAACAATAGGAACACAGAAGGTATGAGAATTAAGAAACCTTGGGTCATAGGGAAAATACTGGAAAAAATGGAGGAAAGGAGAAAATGGAAAAAAAAATCAACACAGAAGAAGGTAGAAGAAACTACAAGAAACTAAACAACGAACTAAGAAGAGAAACTGATAAAGTGAAGGAAGTTCGGATGAAAGAGAAATGTGGAGAAACAGAGGATCTAGAGAGAAAAGGAAGATATGATTTAATGTACTGCGAGGTAAAATCGCGGGTGCTCGTGTAAAGGGGGTTAAGTCTGAAATTGGCTAAAATGAGATAAGTACAGATTTCAACTTCCCACGATTACTTCTAACTTGTGTTAAAAGGGTTATGTGATACTTCCATCGATGACAGAATTGTAGTGCTCCATATTTTGTGACAAAGGGATTATGTTCAGTGCCAAATGGGACAAGTTTACATATCTCTTTTTGCACGTCAGGCGTTAATGTGTGAAAGGGGTTAAGTTCACTTGACTCTGTTTGTACCGTGGAATTTTATTTGTATGGGAGATTATGTTGACTTATCCCCTTTAACTGATTGACATGTCCACATAATGCACAGAGATATGATTGGCGACAGGAGAAAATTAAAGCTGTAGTAGACGCTACAATATGTTTGCAATGTGGTTAGGTATTACCGAGGTTTTCCCCTACTGTAAAGCGAATGTCGGACAATCCATGGCGTTTCATCGGACTTACTACGCCAAACATCATTGCGTAATAAAAAATTACATCGAAGTTAAATAATCTTGTAGTTGATACCGCGTCCTTAAATAATCAATTAAAAGTAATGAATATTGTTCTCTTTCAAGTAACAACTCCCATTTGTTAACCTTTCCATATTCAGGTAGCAGCCCTCCATCTGATGTACCCGAGGAATTTCTAGATATATTTAGTAGTAATGATTCGAATATCGATCCTGATATCGATCCTAATATGGACATGTCTTCTTGTGACTCAGAAGAAGCTCCATCAGTACGTGGTAATACTTCACATGTGCCAGTAGTTTGTAATATGGAAATAAACAATCTGACGACTTGAGTGAGGAAACTGTAGTCCAGCCTGCCCGGATGAAACGAAAAGCTCCTATAGAAATACTAGAAAAGCAATAGAAGATAGTAAGAGAAAAGGGAACACGGGTGTAGAATATGTTACTGAGAAATGGAAAATTGTTCCTTCAAGGGAATGCAAATCTTTGAGTGAATGTAGAATGAAGAAAATGTTCCGAGAGTATAGGGATTGTAGGTCTTGGACTTGTACGATTCAAAGAACCAATCACTGCGAAGAGAAAACTCTATCTCCAAATAAGCAAAAGTTTAGGTATGTGACTTATGATTAGGCCCACAATCTGCAAATAGATCATAATTTAGAGCCTATCTGCAAAACGTGTTTCCTAAAAACTTAGGGGAGTCTAAAAAGTTCTTGGAAATGAATCTTCATAAAATAGGAGCCTCACCATCTGGAATAACTTCTCCTAACTACAGAGTACTACACTCTCCTTCAAATAAGTGATCTGAGGGCGCTATTAAGAGAGTTCATCAGCATATTTACTCTGTTCCAAAATACGAGAGCCATTACACAATGAGGGATTCAAGAAGAAATTCCTACCTCCTACTGTACATTGAAGAACCTGTGCGAGGAATATCAAGGAGAACCAAAAATCATCAATCCTGTTGGTCGTCCCAAGTATGAAGAAATATTTCACCCACAGAATACCGCAATAAAAATACCAAATAAAGATACACGTGCCAAGTGTGGCAAGTTTCAAATGCAGCTGGCGGTAGTTCCAGAAGATCAAAAGCTCATAATCAAAGATGCTCTGAGAATACATCAAGAAGATGCTATCAAAACGTGCCTATCCAAAGCAGCTGACAAAGAGAAGTCAAGAAAAGAGAGTCAAAACAAGGAAACTGTAGTTTTCAACCTGCAGCAATGCCTCTTGAGAGTCAAGTAAAAGGCAAATATGGACATATAATTTGACAATTCATGATTGTAACGTAGGTCAGCTTCACTGTTTTATGTGGCACGAAACTATAGGCAGAAGGGGGTGCAAATCAAATTGCCTCATGTTTATACAAATATTTGTCTTCAAATGAAAACAACAGATTAGAACAGGCCGTTCTCTATTCCGATACAGCAGGAGGTCAAAATAAAAACAGATATGGTGGCTATGTTTTTTTTTTGCACTCATGACAATGGAAAACAGCAAAATAAAAATTGACCACAATGTTCTGGTTCTGGGCCACACCCTCTTGGGATGTGACTCCGACCACTCAGTTATTGAGGGGAAAAAAGAAGACAAGTATGTTCCAAATATATCACCTTCATGGCTGGTATCAGCTAGATAGAATGTGCGGAAAGAACACACCATTCAAAGTGATAGAGATGCAACAATCAGATTTCTATGGTTTTGTAGCCCTCCATGTTACAGTGTTACAGGCAGGAAAGAAGAATTTTGAAGGTGAAAAATTTGTGTGGAAAGAGGTACGTCGGCTTCATTATTAACACGGCAGGAACTACCTGGTGAAATAAGAACAGATTTGAATGAAGAGACTCCGTTTAAGGAAGTGAGCTACCACTTTAGAGGCCGTGAAATACGATTTCCCATACATAATGGGCTTCCGAGCATAAGTAGAGAGAAGAAAGAGGATTTCCAAGATCCTCAAGATATTTTTGGGATTTTATCAAAATCTCAAAACAGAAGATTTACCAGATGTTCTTCCGGATGAAGATGAAACACAAGAGTCTTAAATGATGTCACGTTAGTATTGTTAACATGTTCTACTTTATAATTAAATTATTGTATTATTCTTAATCATTTTTCATTCCATCAAAGAAAAAGAATTCATTTTTCGTGAAAACATCAAAATAAGCTATTGAAATATTTTCAATAATTGTCAAATTAAAGATATTATTGGCACTTTTATTTAATATTTATATTGTTGTAGAATTCAGTCAGTTTAAATAATTCAAACATTGATCTCTTGTTATTCTATATTGCTAATAAAAAAAAAAAAAAGTTAAGTTACAGCTTTTTTGTGCTATAGGGGTTATGTCAGTGAGTACACAATAATATTAATTAATTACCTCGCACCATTTGATGAATACCTTGAATGAATGTATAATAAGCCAAGTAAACATATATTTGGACATTCACAGCCGGTTTTCGTGTAGAAATATTTATATCCTGATTTATGAGATAGGTTCAAACTTTGTTTTTGCTCTCCTGAAAAGTGAGTAATATTGACTTAACCCCCTCTACACGAGCACCCGCAAAATGTTTGGACTTCACAGATAAGAACAGGAAATCCACATGGTTGACAGAAGACGACATCGAAAATGAAATAAAAGACAATCAAAGAATACTAAATAGATGGACGAAATATGTAGAAAAGTTATACGAGACAAGGAATCGTCCAAATGACTTAGCTATGTAAGACGAAGAAGCCGTATCAAAAGATGAAAAAGGATTTTCTATTTTAAGGGAAGAAGTTGAACTATTGCTTAAGAAAATGAAGTATGGGAAAGCAACAGGAATTGATGGAATCTCCGTTGAATTAGTGAATGTTTGGGTGAAGACAAGAAGGAAATTCCATCATTATGCAATGAAATATATGAAAAAGGCGAATGGCCTGAAGATTTTAAGGATATAGTGGTGCTTCCAATACCGAAGAAAAATAATGCCAAGAAATGTAACGAGTTCAGGACCATCAGCCTGATATTGTACTCGGCGAAGATTCTCTTGCGAATAGCGAATCGACGTTTATATTCCACGAGGAAGAACAGTTGGAAGAACAGCAGTTTGGCTTCAGGAAGGGAAATAATAGTAATTAATTCGGGAGCAAATCTAAAATAGTGTATAATGCTAATGACAATGACAATAATAGCAACATCAACAGTATCTCGGAAACAGCTAATAGTGGCAATAACTCATGAGGTGTCAGCTCTACAGAATCCTGTCTTGGCATAGTGGATTTTAAATTCGGTAAATTTATGTAATTCATGTTTAATCTAATTGATCTATTATTTATTGCAAATCAATTATTATTATAGGCTACTCATTAAATGAATTGAACTGAATTTGATTTTCGGGAGGACACTACAGCCTAGCACTGGAACCTGTAAATCCTATTGTACTCACCCTCGAGCTAGACGCATTTCCAATCCACAATGGCTGACTACACTAAGGTTCGCTGCATATCCAGGTTTCGAGCAGACAGCTCACTCAATTCTAGACCAGCCCCCGCTGTGCGTTGGAATGGAGATCGAGTGGAATGATGTGGATGCAGGAGATCTCGTCTACCATGTGTGTTACCTGGATTGATTATGTTCACTATAGGTTAGGTTAAGTTAGGTTAGGTAACTGTAGCTCGGGGCAGGTTAGGGACGAGACTTTGCACGTCGGTCTACTGAGGCCTACTGTGCACCCCAAATATACGGGATGAATGAGGATGAAATGTAGCAGCACATCGGCCACATGTGACCAAGCAGCACAGGATCCATTCCAAGGTGACGTTCATTGCAGTCACCTTGGTTACATTTAGGGTTGCCAACATTTTTTTAAGAAAATCGGGAAACTAAGGAATCGATAAAATTTCACATATAAAATAGCAAATTATTCGGTTCGGTTGCTAAAAAAAAACTTTATCTACACTTCGGCAGCTAGGCTTAAATTAAGAGTATTTTGAGACAGATTTTGTCTCGCATAATAATTTAAGTCGACTGCATTTTTCAGCTCTGATTTGATTAATGTGTCGTGCTCATGCTTTGAACATCTGCCCAATTATTGTTCATGAGGTGAAGACCCTCTTTGTATGAGCATTACAACTTTGTATGTTTAGAACAAAAGTAGGTAGTTTTTTTTTTTTCAAATTTACAACATTAACACTTGATTTTAGATGGGTGAGCACTAAAACCCATTTCTGGCAAGCATTACTTTTTATAAAGACTGCACATTTTAACGCATCTCTTGAACAACAAAATTCATCATATAACCGATCATCATTCATGGCAAAATCAAATGTTTAGAATCAAAAATTTTACATTACGCAAAAATAAGGGAGAAAAGTGCTCGAAGAGAAGAATAATACGGGAGCCGGGAGACTGTTAAAAATTAGGGGCAAATACGGGAGATCCCAGAAAATACGGGAGAGTTGGCAACCCTAGTTACATTAGTTTATCATGTTAAATTTGATACGAGATTCTCCACTTCATTTTATATATGGGACAGATTATGTTAGTTAAACTTTAGATGAAAATGTACAGGGAAATAGCCATAGGGAATATTGGTACAATGGGATAATTCATCCAGGAAAATTCACTCAAGAATATTGGCCCAGGACTGTTCATACAATTAAATTTAAACCAACAATGACATTCTTGTACAATATTCATCCACAACATCTGTGATAATACCCGACTTCAAAATAAATAACAATAATAATAATAATAATAATAATAATAATAATAATAATAATAATAATAATAATAATAATAATAATAATAATAATAATAATAATCTGTGGCACTACAGCCCACGAAAGGCCAAGACTGACCAGCCAGCTGCTGGCCTCACGGCCAAATGCCGAAGCAGAGGTGGACGATCATCTAACCAGAATGGCGGTATCGTGTGGTTAGCACGATGAGGCCCCCCCAGCTGTTATAGTTGGTTTGTGTAACTGGATTTCACTACCTATCGTAGCTCCCCAAGTGCATCACGATGCTGGGTGGGCACCAGTCCCATACACTGGCCGAAATTTCATGAGAAAATTTCTTCCCCCATGAGGACTCGAACCAGCCCGCATTCCGTAACACGAGTCTAGGTAGGATGCCTTAGACCACGACACCATGGCGCGGGACTTCGAAATAAGTAGACTAAGAAATATAAGTAGATTTCGCGCTGTTGAAAATTTGTTTTGGCAGGCTACACGGAGGAGTTGTTTATTCCAATTGAAGCCGAGTGCCTGGCGAAAAATTCAAGAATTAGAGCCTCAGATGTTTACAATAATCCTAATGATGTTGTCATCAGTCAAGGAGCATTCAGCCAGATTTTTAGTCCCGCGTTTGTTCCTGTTGAGGATGTTGCAGACACTTTTCTTACTGTACTGTGGATGATTCTGAGGCAAATGATCGAAAAGACTGTATATCACTGTCCACGAAAGGGAAAGGCAGGCTGATGCCTTAGTTCGATATCCACCCAGTTTTTGGAATCCTTTTCAAGCTACCAGATGTAACGAATCTCGCGCAAATAATTCCATAGAGGCCTGGCACAACAGATGCCAGACCATTATTACTCAAAATCACCCATCAATATATAAGTTGATCCAGCACCTGCTGAAAGAAGTGTCTAATGTAGATAAGATGATTCAAGAGCTGAATGTTAGTCTGAGTGTAATACAACCACAGAAATGGAAGTATCGGTATAAAAATTTGAAATTGCGATTCCAGAACATAATTTTACGATATGATAAATAAAAATACCAAGGATGACTTGAATATTTGTGGGCCTATGCACACAACATGTCAGTATAATACAGCTGTTTTCACTAAATTAAATATCGCTGTAATACTTTATCTATTATACTGACACTATCACTTTATGCCATGATCACTGAGTAAATTTTCTTTGGATGATTTTCCATGCATGTATTCTCGCATCAGTGAATCGACCAAGGTTGAAATTACCTTTGGGTGAATATTCCCCGGGTGAAAATTTCTCTGTACAGAGTAGCCGATTACGTAAAAGAGGTATAATTTATCGTGTTTCTCTTATAAAGGGTTGGGAATAAACCATATGTCTGATTTTTACTGCGTAGTACGATGATGCTGTCTGATCATGTGCGGGTTTCGATTGTCAACTGGTTTGAGGAAGAATTGTCATTCACAACTATGGTGTTACAGTCAACAGTACATCATGCATTTATCGCCGAGACTTATTTTAAGGATAATGAGTCACCCATCTCTGTGCAAAGGATATTTCATTGCCACTTCGAGCTAGGACGTCATGACAAAGTCCCCGACCATCGGACGATTGTGAGATGCCACTACATCATGCTGTGACAAAAAACCGCTCTGACCGAACAAAGACAACTAACGCCTGAGCAGGTGGCAGGTGCAAGAGGTCCAGAACCCACTACCGGTACTCCGAAGTTCTCAGCTATCCGTCAGACACGCCTTGGCACACTGGCTAAGCGAGGCTGTATGAAACATTCCCATGGACATGTTGCACGCTTTCGTTCGACAGTTGGAAGAATGTGTTGCTCGTAATGGTGAGCACCTATCAGGTATCATATTGAAAAAGTGAGGTCTGTTGCCTAGGATAAAATGGCATATCTCTGTGTTATGTAATAATTTTTAGATATATTCTTCCATTACTTACGCCATATTACATTTTTCATATCCTACTATGACATACCCAACCCTGTATTTCAAATAAAGAATACAGGTGTTGCAGTGCTTGTTGATAATATTTGAACGTTATTAGCTTACCGGTACTGGAAATCATAGCACTCGTCATCAGTGCTGAATGAAAATGCTGGCACATCAATTTTCGTGCGTATGACTAAGCACCGCTCTCTAACAAAGCAAGTGCTAATTCTCTGAAGGGAAAAAACGTATGGCCATTGATCGAAGCTTCAAATGTCATGAAACAGATAGTAAACACAGATTAAGAATGATATTGAGAGTAGCCTTTCACCCATAATAAGGCACTGCATTCGTGAAAAGAACATTAGTTCTGTTCCTAAATAATTTTAAACATGCGAGATATTCGTCCACAAGAATAATATTAAAATCGGAACCTCTCCGTTATTAGTCCAGTGTTCAAGCCCTGAGCTGCTGGAGAAGATAGGTAGGCCTACAGCAATTGCAGAAACAGCAGACCACAATTTTCGCTGCCAATAGTTTGACAACCTTTCTGTGTATTGTAATTTGGCTTTTTATACTTCTATTTTATTATCATTAATTTCCATCTGAAATAATTATCAAAACCGACGATCCCGAAGGTATGTCACGAACCTGTAAGCAGGATTGGGGTGTGACCTGTGGCAGAATTTCAAGCATAGTAGATATCGCCTGGCATGTAATTCATTAAAACATCTTGACTCTTTAATGGACTTGCTAAATGGTTCATCTAGGCAGCCTCTCGTTATATTGTTTTATCTTAAATGCATATCATAATACACATGTTCTATTTACAGAAAGAAATTACAACATTCGCACGAAAACTATTGAAGCCGACTTCACAGATGACTCTGCCGAAGCTTACAATACAATAGAAAAGCAGCTATATGGAATGGAGATAGGAATTTTGGTCAACAACGTCGGAATGAGCTACCCTCATCCAGAATATTTCTTGGATCTTCCAAACTGCAACCGAATGCACTCAGACATTATTAAATGCAACATAGCATCTGTAACCAACATGACTCAAATTCTTCTACCACAGATGGTAGAACGCGGCAAAGGAGTAATCATCAATGTCTCGTCCACTGCAGCTCTGATCCCAAGTCCACTGCTCACGGTCTACGGTGCGTCCAAAGTGAGTTTTGAATACCGTACTGTACTTACATCAATTTAACAACTTAACAGTGTCTACGTCTTCCCCTCAAATATTTACAGTTACAGTGAAAAAAATTAATTAAGAGAAGTTTTAAATTAAATATGATTATGCAGAAATTACCCAATTCCTACAGTTCTGAAAATGAGAAACGAACTTGAATTTCAACAAAAATTTTACACCGTATTTTGTTCATACAAAATCAGTCTAATTCTACAAAGAATACTGAGTTAAAAACAAATGTAATGTGGTTCACTCAGTCTCGCTCCTTTCCAATTTACTGATGTTGAATACTGTAGGTCTATTTGTCAGGGATGTCAAAGTGCCTGCACTGTGCAGCGCTCTCATGAACCCGCACAATTATTTCCTTAAGAGCGATGATTGTACTTTATCTTGCAAAAAGTGAACCTTGTTGCATTTGTATTCCTTGTAGTATGCGAACATTATATTGACGCTTTGACGCTAGAAATTAGAGTTTATCGAATAAGTTCCTTTTATAAACGATCAAGTTTGCGGTGGTGTACAGGACAGCTAATTCTGCGTGGAATTCACTGCAATGGTCCTAATCTTGACCCTATATCACGCCCATCTCGCTATGCGCGGTATAAATCAATGATCTGAATGTAACTTACTCTTTCTGGGGTTTTTATATAAAAAATCAATATGTATCTTTGCTCTGGCAATAAATTATTATTATTATTATTATTATTATTATTATTATTATTATTATTATTAATTTGATAGAATTTCTAAGCGTAAATTTTTGTTATTGCTTCCGTTAATATATTCATAAATCAGTCACATTTATGATAACACCTGCATTTTGGTTTGTGCGTGTTTGCACATAGGTGCACTAAAATTCATTAATCACATTATAATATTGAACGAATAGCATGCATAAACCATTCAAAGAAAGAAAAGCTAAAAAAGAAGAGAGATATTTGATATTTATTATTGTCACAGAGACCAAAAGACTATCGACAAATTCAGCAGTAACAGGTACAACACACAAAAAGCAATAACAATTAAAACACAATATTGCCTAAATCTAAACATTCATTAATGTTATGAAAAGCCTTTTGTGTTAACCAACCAGAGACAAATCGCTTTAAGGCTTTCTTTTCAAGATCAAAAAGTTCACAAGACAGCTTATTGTACCCGTATATTGTACAGATCAGTAATTATTCATTGTCTTTGACAGTCTACATTATGTCCAAGGAATCCTTCCTCCTATGATCATAAGATTGTGAACAACGTTTAGTAGCTCATTAGAATTTCTCATTTCATAGACATACATGATTACTTCAAGAGTGTAATATATTATAGTCCAGGGAGGATTCGAACCCTTGATGTTGCAATTGCAAATAGTACACAACAATAACATCAACAGAACGTGAACAAATCCTCAAAATTCGGATGTGTGTGAATGCAACATCATATGAAGTCCAAAGTTTCCCAATCAGAACTTCATCTCTGGAGGCCACTCATTATCCTCCTCTAAGTCACCCAATCATTTAGGAAAGGAAGAAATGTTTTAAATTTCAGTTAAAAACGGCATGAAAGTGTGAACTGAGCTGCAGTGAGTGACGGAGTGAAAGGAAGAGAAATGAGGTGAAATCGGTTGTAGTAGGAAGTTTGCTCATTACTGTATAGGGGAGAGTCGGGTAGTATCGGACATCGGGTAATATCGGACAGTGAGTTTTTTTCATCTACCACACGATGATAGTACCTGATTGACATGGTTACGTTTCTGTGATGTCGCAGAGAGAAACGTAACCATGTCATTCAGGTACTACCATATGGTGGTAGATGAAAAAAACGCACTGTCCGATACTACCCGACTCTCCCCTACATAATTGAATCGACTTTTGCAAAAAGGACATATGTTACAGTTTGTCAAAATCGGTTTTTTCATGGAAACTGTAACTTAATGGATGGCCAATGGAATAAAAATATGAGTAAATTATAACGTATATCAGTCACATTTGTAGCTCACTTCATGTAACAAAAATATCAAGTTCCAATTTTAAGTTTCCTACCTGCTGTAATGTTTTTCTGGAATATCTCAAAACATTAAATTTGTAACATGTGTCCTTTTTGCAAACGTCGATTCAATTTCATTTTAAACTTTTACTTGTGTTGTTTTGCAGGCTTACATCCAGAAGTTTTCTAAAGACCTTGCTTGTGAATATGGAAAACGGGGCATTGTTATTCAATGCATCTTGCCTGGCTACATTGCTACAAAGATGAGCAAGATCAAAAAGTCCACTTGGATGGCTCCAGCACCCGAAGTTTTTGTGAGAAAAGCGCTGAGGACAGTTGGAGTTCAGGAGGCTACTACAGGCTACTTTCCACATACCATGATGGTAATCTTACTCGAGAGAGAAAATATTTAATTCCTCCCTTGGGTGCATACTAAATTCCATATTTATCTTTTAAATAAAAGTTTAATAAGTTAATTTATAAATAGCGTTGCCATAAGCCCGTATTTTGTATGGAAAGTTTGTATTTTATGACCTGTGTCTGTGTCCATATTGTACGAGTAAAAAAGTGACGAAATATCCGTATTTTGTGGTTCGGGATCGAAAAGGAGTTTAATAATTTGTTGCTTCATTCTTCACCTACTACATAACTTCATAGTCGCCAACTATATTATACACTTTGGTTTTAAAGATTTTTCAAAGACCAAAACATTGCAGTATAGATTACGAAGCTCATTTCCAGGAGAAAATATACATTCATCCTGGATTCAAGCAGGTTCAGGTTATGAATAAAATTACAATGGCAAAGTGTTAAGAAATCAGCTGAGTTTATAAATTCATTCATTTCTCATCTTAATGCTGCCATCAACATTGACACTCTTGTTGATGTGAAAAAGGAGAAATGAAAAGGAAGAAGTTCGAACAAAATTGAAAAGTGTAATTTTGTGTGTTTAGGTTTTGAACAAATTAAAAGTGGAACGAAATATAACAATTTTGGGAAAGTTTTAGAATTTGTCTGCCATCTCCCAATAAATTCTGCACCTGTGAAAAGAATGTTTCCTTTGATGAAAATAATTTGGACACGTGAAAGAAATAGATTCCAAGCAGAAACGAATGAAGTCTGTATGGGACCCTGGCAAAAGTAATAATTGGGCCCCTTGAATAAACAATAATAGCAACAACAATAATAACAGTAACCCAATTCTTCGGTAATGAACACAGAGAAGAACTTCACTCAGAGTCACACATTCTAGAGAAGTACTTTTCCGCACTTTGAGGACGCAAAATCGTGAACTGTGTCTTCAAAATCAATCTCCGCCAAAATTTCTTGTGCAATACTCATCAAACTTAAATTATTTAAGAGTGGCTATGCCATACAATTTGTTAATTAATCTTTTATTAACTTTAGCTTGGAAAACGAACATTCTCAAGTTGCTTTGGCCACAAAAAATATTACAAAAATTCTCGTAACAATTTCCATATTGGGAACTGCTGACAAAACATTACCATTTCCTATGTATCGGTAACTGTATAAGTTACGAAATTTAAATGTTTATAATCATGATCTCCGTCACATTTTTGCAAAGAATTCACTTTCAGGTATGCAACAAAGGGGTAATATTCTGATGTCAGCTCTACAGAAATAAGATCTGTTATAAAAACTTGCAAGGTTTTCACAATGCTTCGACATTTCTTAACTGTCCAACACATGCAGATTTTCACAAAAACCAAATCTCTGAAAAATGTCTACATAATGTTTACTTCGAGTTCGGAATTTTCTTAATATTTTCTTCTCGTTCTTTAGCTTTCTTTTGCTTAGCACAATCACTTTCAAAATGCCTAATTAATAATGTTAAAGTAGAAAATAAGATTACGAGCTTGGAAGACTCGCTGACACGATCACTTAACGTTCAGTAGTCGAAAGAATACTGCTGGATATTCTGTAGGATAAAACATTTGATAATGAAATTCCATTGTTGTAATCATCTTTAAATGAAATTGTGTTGAATATGACTGCATAATAATACTTCCATATATACAATCAATTAATAAAGAAATCTGGTATAACATAAAAATTGTTATTATATTATAAATTATTTGAGTGGCTCCAGTGTTATATCAATTGTAATGGTTGTAAGATGAGAAAAAAAGAACATGCGAGAGAACTGAATGGTCGCTGACTTGATAAGCCTAGAGTTCCTGGTTTACATAGAGCCACTCTAGCTGAAACAGTGACAGAGATGCTAGTACAATATTGTCGAAGCAGGGAGGACAGAGAAGTAGCAACTTATGTTCAATGACTGAAGTTTTGCACCAAAAATCAATGCCTGATTTGAGCCTATTGTTATTGTCGTCATTTTGAGGCCAGCCAGGTTTGCCCATGCTTTAAAATGGTGCTGATACCAAGTAAAAATAAGGTTAAGCTTTGCTTTAATTTAAAGCCAATTCAGAGTTTTCATGCATTCATTTCCTTAAATTCTTCAAAGAAAACACTTCTTTCCTAAAATAAGAACATTCTTCCACAATTACAGGTAATTGATACTGTGTATATTTAAATCAGTCTAGCCTATTTATTTGTACTGTCTGGATATTAATATTATAATAGACCTATATTCAGTTTCGCTCTTAATTTTTTAATATTGGTACACTGTAGTAGACAGTCTTCTTTAGTGAAAATAATATGCCAAATTTTAGGAAAACATAAATGTCCGTATTTTTATATAGAGGATTATGGAACCCTATTTATAAACAACAGAGGTATCATTCACAACATGGTAAAGGATTTTAAATACTGTGAAACACGTAAATATAACTTTTCTGATGTTTATTTATTCTTCCGGGTCAAAAGTGAATTTTATTTTCTTTTAACTTAAGTACTAAACTCAAAATTAGACACGAAAACATTTTAAAAAAGTGAGAGAGAGAGAGAGAGAGAGAGAGAGAGAGAGAGAATGCATGCACGTGCACACACACATCCTGTTATCGCTGTTTCCAGATTATGGATAGTCCACAATGCACATGTAATGCTCCAGAACAAATGGTGGATCACATTATATACGAATACCAAAAATTAAAAAAAACTAAGAAATGACCTCAAAAACGAAATTGGGAAGAAAGATGGAAAATGGCCAGTAAAAAAACTTCAATGGTAAATGCTCACAAGAAGGAATTTCTTAAGTATCGATTTCCAGCTTCTATGATACACCTCAGGAAATCAAGAGATACAAGAGGAAAAAAAATGAAGATAAATGTCTAATTGAGTTTAAGTTTAATTTGGCACATATCAAACACTACTTAAGAATATTAAATCAGGAAAATATTGTACGAACTTAATGTCGAGATAAATAAGTACTAGATGTATTACTAGTCTATAATAGGTGTTATATAGTAGGAAACTTCATCGTAAGGGATTAAAACAAAAAAAAAATACAATTATATATTACAAAGTAACAACATTCAGCCATTGGTACAATTATGTGACATCAAGACATTAAACTAAGGATGGATTTAATGACAATGTTAAAAAGAATCAGCATGTAGTATTACTATGAATGTAATGGGACATGCACTGAATGAAGATTAAAAAAAACACACACACACATACATACACACATGCACGCACACACAAAAAAAAAATCACTCTGCTCATCTGTCTCATCTCGCTCAGTTATTTTCTATAGACTTCGCATTTATCCCTTATTAAAACCTGTAGGCTATATAGAGATGTCGCAGGAGGTGTGAACAAATCCCATTTGGTAAGAATTGATCATTTTGCTTGCATAACTGTCACATAAAATTATTACATCTTAATAACCTTTCATTGATTAAAGTTATGAAAATTTCGTGTGTGTGTGCTGTATATGCCCCTATCCGTATTGTATGAAGTTGTGTATACTGTATGTGCTTCATTAAAATATGTGAAAATCTACAACTATTAACATGTTGAGCGCCATTAAACAGTATAATTTTTTGTACTGGCCCATCTTGATTTTTTTAAGTTATTTGATTAAAATCGCATGGAAAAGAATGTCAATGTTGAAAGAAATAATTTATAAGCATTGGGAGTTTATTTTTATGTGACAAAAAATCTGACGGTCCCCTGTGACCTCCATTGTCCCAACCAAGAAATTTTACGATGGACTAGCGGTCCATAGAAACACCTGTGCATCTGGAGGAAATAAATTAATTTTGATTACCGGTACTCATTGTTGTTTTAGCACATTTGGGCGTCTCAAGTGTCTTGACTGTGACCGTTCTGAAGTGATTGCTTGAACCGTATATGTGAGTGTCGAATTACTCTTGATTATTCATTGCCTTGGTAGTCATTTTGTTGCACAGTTGGCGTCACTGGTGTCTCGTAATTCGATTATTCATATGTAATGTCAAGCATGGTGTGACAGTGTAATTTAGATGAGAATGTAAAACGCACATTGTCAAAATTTTTCCATAGTAATATTGTGACATAACATTCATTGGAATAATAAGAAACAAAATGAGTGAGCATTCTCGACGGATTGTGCAAATGGCAAAACATATGTCTCTGGGTAAGTAAGTATAAAATATCAATAAACACGAAAACATTATCTAGATCTACAGAGACACTGAGGGACAGTAATGCAGTGGTAACACCAGACACAAATGAAATTGCAGAGATAGGCGATAATATCAATTCCACAGAACACACTATGCAGGATGAGAAGTTATCCCTAGTCTCAAGGTGACCACGTGGGTTGGAAGGATTCTGAAGGGAATCAGATTTTGAATTCAATGAGACTTTCGGTGTGAATCTGGCAGTTGTTGTTCTTTTAGTAGACGAGAACCCTTTATTGTTGATGATGGTGCATTGGATCACATGGTGAATCAAACAAATATTTATGCCACACAGTGTTTACTGTCAGGTTCTGATGTTTCTGGTTCTTCAAGACTACATTCCTGGCAACCAACAGATAGAAATGAAATGAGAAAATTTTTGGGCATAGTGGGTTACATGGGATTAGTGAATATCCGTCCCTGTGTCATTACTGGTCTAAAAGAACTCTCTTCAAAAGCAATATTGTGTCTACAGTTATGAGTAGAAACAGTTTTGAGCTTTTACTGAAATTCTGGCATTTCAATGATAACCAATTTTGTCCTGAAGATGATCATATCTACAAAGTAGAACTTGTCAACATACTCATTGAGAAATTTCAGGATGCTTATATGCCCAGTCAAGTGTACTGTATAGACGAATGACTAATACCATTTAGAGGTCGTCTTCTCATAAAACAATATAGGCCTATGCCCAGAAAGCTCACAAGTATGGAGTAAAACTGTTCAAATTTCGTTGCGATGGTGGGTACACATGGAATATAAAAATGTATGCAGGAAAGGAACAAGATTCTGGCAGTTCTGTACCAACAAATGTTGTCATAGAATTATCTGAAGAACTACTGAATACTGGAAGAACAGCTGTAACTGATAATTATTACATCGGTTTGGAACTTGCAAATAAGTTACTTGACAAGAAAACTCACCCGGTAGGAACATTAAGAGCCAAAAGAAAAGGGAATCCAAGGGAGGTAAGAAACTGAAACGTGGCGAAATAATTGCCAAGGAAAATGATCGCGATATTTGCATCCTAAAATGGAAAGATGAGAAATATATTTATGCTCTCAACGAAACACTCCAATGAAACAGTAACTGTTAATAGACGTACAGGTTCAGTAAAGAAACCTCTTGCTGTATTGGATTATAACACCGAGAAGAGTTCTGTTGATGTCTCAGACCAAATGGCAAGTTGCAATACAGCTCTAAGCAGAACACTGACGGTTGCTATTGAACTCATATTTGGAACAATAGTAAATTCTCATCTTATCTACAAAATCGTGACTCAGTCTACCATGAACATTACGGAAATTAGAGAAAGAATAATTGAAGATCTGTTATTCTCAAATGAAGATCCGACTGATCCACCTAAACAGTCGCAACCATTGGTCTAGGAAAAGAAAAGCACTAAATACATATTCATTTAAGAAACATGAAGATCATAAGATCAGAAAGTATTGAAAAGGACGCTACAAACGGAAAATAGCAGGTGTGACATCAAAAACAAGAAAAGAAAGTCACAACTTACTGTGAAGACTGCGAGGGAAAGCCGCACTTTTGCTTAGAGTGCTTCGCTAGTATGTTTGAGAGTCTCAGTACTTTTCAATTTTTATAACATTGTCCAATAAATTAATTTTCGAGGCGAATGTTTTTCAAACAGGTTTCAGTAGTGTATTGTGTTATATTTTTCAGACGAGAGTTGAATTTTATAAAATTATTTTTATTCTTATATTGTGGTGCAAAACCATACGGTAAATAGTATGTGTGTTTAGGTTTGACTTGGAACTTTGTGATCATGTGTGACGTGATAAAGACGCACAGCTGTAGTATCATGATTTAGACAGTCTGATATGACTACATAGCTAACATTATTTAAACTTATTTTATTAATGGCAGGTAATTGACTTACGTCATTAACCCATATGAAGCCAGTTATGTAGACCAATTTACCGACAGTCATTGCTCAGGGTGCACCATAGGAGACTGGTCTGTGCTACAAGCGCAATGAGATGATTATGGAGATGAACCGGAACCCCTGTGTTACCTGGACCAACACAAGTCACTAGATCACTGCGCTTTAAAGTGGCATGTGGACTTCTGAAATAGATGACAAAGGGTTGAATTGTAACTTACATGCATTATTCCAATGATATGCTTCAACCTGATAGTCTAGAATAAAGGAATAATTTCCTAATCATTCTGCGGTAGTTGTATTGGGATGACACTTTACCTTATTTACTCTGTATTCAGGCTATGGTATCATTTCAGCTTCTGTTCTGTACGGGAGAGTATTTAAGTGACTGAGTTAATGAAAATGCAATCTTACTAAAACTTACGATGATGATGATGATGATGATGATGATGATGATGTAAGTGAATTTATGCTATAACTACCCATATTTTCTACTTAAAATGAATTTGTGTGTTTCTGTTACAGGTTTGTGCAATAAATGTTATGGAGAACATTTCACCCTCCTTTGCCAGATGGTTGGTCAAGAGAACAATGGAAAATATTCGCGCAAGGGCACTGAGGCGTGCACGGAACAGTTCATAATCCAAAATGCTAGTAATCATTCGAATTAAAAAAATTAACAAGGATGAGAAATCATTGAAAATGTACCCACTATTCTCACCCAGTACAAATATTCGAATGTATGCATTGCAAAGTTATTCAGTGTGTCTCAATACCACAAACGAAAGTGCGAGTCTAAACATTCCAGATCATCTCCAATGTTGTAATAGAATTAAAATATGAAACTTCAAAAACTTAATTTATTGTACTAAAAAAAGGCAATATACCTTACATAACTGGATGGCACCATTTCAGCATTGGAATTATGCCTTCTTCAGCAGTTGGTCAACTATTCAATACAATTTTAACATTTCTTAAAATTTTAAGATTTTTAAGTTTTAAATTTTAATATTAAGAGTTACAATGTGAATGTTATAATAGCATAGACGTTATATAAAAATAAAGCAACTTTTAGTTATGGTGCCTTACCGTGTAACAATAATTCTCTGTTATGAATATTATGCATTGTACTTTGTATCTGGCAGTAACCATCCTCCATACCCGTGTACTTCATCTCACACAAAAATTACATCCACGGATATGCAGCGTGTAAATGATAGACAATACATTCCAGTATACATTATAATTTTAATGAACAGATTACTGTCCAGAAAAAAGGTCCATTTTAGATCACTATAACTCTGTAAATCTGAATAACAATGCAGAGAAAGAAATTCATCTGAACAAGGTAATGGACACAGCTGGCAGTATTAAGACATTGCACTTCAGAGTTACAAGGCAGGTGATACCTGTCACAGGCTGCAGCAGGCCTGAGTATCCGTGGACACTCACCTCCAACAACTATCGCTATGTTGTCCTACAGCACTTCGCACAAACCATGTCCAATTATATTGATATCATATTCTAACTCTTCCACTCTGGACATTCCTTCCTCTTCCATAAGCTGACTGTTGTCACAAGGTTCGTCACAGCTTTCGATACCTATTCTTGTATTAGATTTAGCTTTCTTTCACTTGAAACAAAGTTCTTTTACAATTTATTGTAAGGCTACCGACACCGCCTTGGAACCTCATAGTGTCTTAGTCTTTTTACTGTTGGGACTATTACCTCCTGTGTGTAAATATTCTGAATAGAATAAATACATATGTAGAATAACACTTTTATCACATCTTTCCTCTTTAAGATCGCACAGTAATTTTAACTCATAAGTCCAGGCATACGGTCAGGGAGACCGCAACGGAAATACAATTTCAAAATTTAAACAGCAACATTAAGTTGCGCGGCATTATTGCTGTTCTCATATAACTCCATTGTTTAGAGCAATCTAATGAATGCATTCAGTGCGGTCCGTAACTCTCTGAAGTTTCGAAAAATCTGTTAGATCGTATGCTGCCTATATTAGTGATTGTCTTCTGTACTTAACATGTCAAATATTAATAACTGTCCAGAGCCTTCCTCTGTTTGTACAAGTGACCAAAACTTTTCGAAAACAATTGTGTCATGGTTTGAGTCGGATGATAGTGATATTGGGAGTGATAATGAACGTGAATTGTTGGTGATAATAACATGATTCAGAACAAAGTGTCTGTGAAGATAAACTGTCTGAAGTAAATGGTGATGAGAAGGCGTTATATAGGAAGCAAAGATGCTACAAGTGAATGAGGTAAGAATTGTTTCTAATAAGATGTTAATGATACAGATTTGCGTAATAGCCTTATTTATTTTCGATATTCTTATATATTAACAGAATCTGCTGGGTCAAGGGTTTTTCCCGCCAAATTGGACCCTAGAAAGATCTGTCAGTCATGTCCAGCAAAGAAGACAAAAATGGCTTATCAGTGCTATCTTTGTAGTACCCTAAACCAATTTGTTTAAAATATTCTTTTCCAATTTGCATGGATTGTGCAGGTTCCAATTAGACCATTGTCAGACGACTGCATATTTTATTAAAGAAAATTATTTTTTGTCCCCTAATACATTTTTTGTGTTAATTATGCATTCAATTTTGTTAAGAAACTAGAAAAAATCTGACAACAACGCCTTACTTTATATTGAAAGATTGATAAGAAAGTACATACACAGGTATATAAAACTACAGTTGTTTGTTTAGTAATTATTTCGAAATAGAAAAATAGACTTTATAACTGAAATGATTTTTGTAAAATTGTTAGTTAATAATGTTCTGTAAAATTGAATTTTTATATAATAGAGTCTTCTGACCGCATGCCTGTAATAGTGTTACAAAAAATCCATGTCTGTATCATGGGCTAATATCACCTCAAAATTTGAGACAGTGACTAAGAAGAACAACAACTTCACCCTCTTACTTATTGCTTCATTATACGCGATACAAATAATACTTACTCACAAATGGCTTTAGAGAACCCTGGAGGTTGTTTGCCGCCCTCACATAAGTCCATCATAGGGATACAAATAATAGTGAAGACAATTTTTTAATTTGGCTGGGATTAAATTGCTACTGCACTTATAATTTATAATGAAAGTCCATTAAATTGGTACTATAAAACATTAAATTGTATGTATGTAATTCCAGCACAAATAGGGAATATTCGTAGGAATGAAATTTGACCAACAGTTTAGAAGAATTCGTTATACATAGCCAACATGACGAAAACTACATTTTTCATATCAGGGATGCTTAAAAAGTGTATTTCCGCGAAAATTTGGTAATATATTTCGTAAAACTTCGTTTACCCTTATCGTGCAACCTTCAACAGAAAGATGATGCAGGTAAGTTCAAGAGAAAAACGTTTGACTAAGAAATCATATGTATACAGAACTATTATTTCTATTCGTTGCGAATTTTCTACCTTTTAAGAGCCCCCACATGTACAGTACAGCAAGGCAGCTAGTGGTAGAGAATAGGAGAGATTACCAAGTATTAAGTTAATTACCTACTTATTGATTAAGAAAAATTAGTTCACTTCGATGAATTACTAGGTTGCCCCATTATACAGTTTGAACCGTACAAATCGAATGTAAACAAAAATTCAACTCGTACTGTTTCCTTTATGTGTATGTGTGCATGAAGACACAAAATGGCCTGCACGTTCACCAGTAGGACAAATTTGTTTCTTCTATACTGTAATAATAATAATAATAATAATAATAATAATAATAATAATAATAACAACAACAACACCCAAGGATTCTAAGAAGCATGGAATTTTATGCAGCAGTAGCAGCAGTATTTTATTTCCGACATTTCCAACTGCAAATGTAAGAAATGGTAAACAAATTTTGCCATGAAACATCAGGAACTGGGCTCTTTCACGTGTCGTTAATTTATGACATAGGATCCACAGCTTTACTTCCTTCCCAAAGAAAGCCATCTTAAGAATTTTATTATCCTTTAAATCCATTGTCTCTGCATAATAGCCACGACTTTCTTACAGTACTAGTGATCTCTTTGCTCACAGCTGCATTTGAGAAAATTAAACCTTACAGAAAAGTAAAAAAAGAAAAATTACTGAGAAGGAATATTTTTGCTTGGTAGCTGGATTCATCCTTTTAGACCAGTGGTTCCCAAACTTATTTTGAGATGTTTATTTACAGTTGGATGTATGCCTGATGCAAAAGTCACGAAACTAGTAGGCACTGTTCCTTTGTTGAATAACAATCTCGTAACATATCGGGACTTAGCAAATAATGGGAAAGTTACTGTACTTTCACGAATAAATTGCAATAAGTTTTCGCTTCAAATGGATTAATTAACGGATGTGGCCAAGTTGACAATTTTAGTAGTATTTGTGACTACCAGTACTTTTGAGTCTTTTCAAGATCTGTTTTCTACAAGCTGTTACCAAAACAAGCGGTGTTAAATTTTCAAATTAATAGGCGAATTTTTCAAAGTGATTTGCAACCATGGCATAACTATGCTGATGTGTGCACAGACGGCGTGAAGGTCATGACTGAGAAAAGTTTGGTGTCATCTCAAGATTTAAAAAAATAATAATAATGATAAATAATAAAACTAAACAAAACTGTGCATCCAACACAGTGGATATACCTGTTAGCTTTGTTACTTCCATAGCTGCTGGAGATATTGTGCTAGAGGTTGTGACATTCCTTTAAGGATCTAGACTTCGGCTATAATGCTTTTCACGCGACTTAGTTCATACGTCTCATCTTATTCGCGGTTATAATATTTTGTCTGGGCACCTGTAATATTTAACTAACAGTAACTGGATCTTAACATTTACAACTAAGCAATGTTGCTTAAGCACGAATAGCTGGTGTTGTTCTGA
Source organism: Periplaneta americana (assembly GCF_040183065.1). Lineage (NCBI taxonomy): Eukaryota > Metazoa > Arthropoda > Insecta > Blattodea > Blattidae > Periplaneta > Periplaneta americana. The sequence continues at coordinate 4,702,640 of NC_091126.1, forward strand.
GCAGCTAAAAAAGCTGCATGAAAAGAGATATAGCAATCTATTGAAAGAAATTCGATGACTTTTCTGAATCGCAATATAGGTGCTCCAAAAAATCTGCAACAGGCAGATGTTTCGTTCTTAAGACGTAAGATCCGAAAAGTAATTTACAATAAATAGACTTCAATTGAAAAGCATGCAGCCTTGTTCTGACTCTGGGCTGAATGCTAATTGCACTGCAACTCAATGAATGTGTGAATAACTCTGGAAAGGTGTCAAAGCTAAAAATCAGATCTGAAAGTGCGAAAAACTCCTCTATGTCTAGTTTTGTCAAGTGCCTCACCGACATTCTGGGAAAATCTGACTTGAGCTGACGCATGACATGCATTTTCGTCTATTGTTATCCACACTGCTTCATAACACACTGCAGAGTTAAATAATTGAAGAATTGATAGCAGAAAATGAACAAATCCAAAAATTCCAATTTTGAGCATAGTACAGTTCTCTTCACTTCATTTCAAGTGGCATCTACTGACATAACAAGTTTCTACAAAAACCGGATTTGTGCTATAGAAATGAGTGTTTGAAAATGTAGCATTTCTGGAAAAAGCAAATTAGTCCGTATTTCTAGCAAAAGACGGACAAGTCACATACTTATCTGTTTCTTGTTAGAAAATATTATGAAGATGGCATTAGTGTTGTCTTGTTTTGTTTCATCACCATATTAGCTGTTATTGTCGGTGTTATTGGTTAAATATTTCGTTTACAAATGAATAATCATCAAAATGAACCAGATCCAAAAAAAAAGCAAGCCATCAGAATGAGGAGAATATTGAGGTGGCAGATGACAATAGCAGTGGGTGTGATGAGTGAAAACAGTTATTGTTGTTGTTATTATTATTATTATTATTATTATTATTATTATTAAAATTGTAATAATATATTTTTTTTGATTTGGCAGAATTTATGTTATTAGAATAATTATTTTTCGGTACTTGATATATCTGACATGCCAAGAATTTAAAGACTAAAGGACACAAATTAGAAAGAGAAAAATATAAACATAATATTGTTTTTCTTGTTCAGGAAATCATGCCAACAGTAAGTTTTTAATTTAATAAAACACTTATAAAGTATTTATTTGTATGTTGATACAGTTGACAATATGAATGAGACATGGTTTCATATACTTTTTCTCAATTAATGTATGTACATATAAAATTTTCTGCAAAAAGTGGATATGTCCAAAAATATTTTTATCCAAGAAACACATAAAAGAGAACAGTGAAATTTTTTACCAAAGTTGGTAGATATATGAGATACCTATATAAAATATGTCAGATTATTTTATTGTATGAGAAACGTGAGGGACAGTTTTTTTTTTTTCCCCCCCCGTTTTCTGAAAAATTATTATTTTGGACTTGTCCGGTTTTTGCTATCAACCCTTCAATTTACACCTAACACTTACCTATACACAGTCCATTTACTTACTTACTTTTGCTTACAAATGGCTTTTAAAGAACCCATAGGTTCATTGTCGCCCCCACATAAGCCCGCCATCAGTCCCTATCCTATGCAAGATTAATCCAGTCTCTATCATCTTATCCCACCTCCCTCAAACCCATTTCAATATTATCCTCCCATCTACGTCTCGGCCTCTCCAAAGATCTTTTTCCCTCCGGATACACAGTCCACGGCTGCACAAATTCACAATTTTGAGAACTTACCACATTTACTTTATTTGCCTTTCTTCCAATCTCTTCATGGAGCACAGTTTGAGAACCATTGTTTTACGAGTAGATAGAAAAAGGTACAAGTATGTCAAAAGAATGAATGGAAAATTATTTAACAATTAAGCAACATCTTAAACCATAATGTAAGAGAGAAAGTTCTACATAGAGAGAGTTCATTCTTTTGCAAGAAGAACATGCCATAATGGCTAAAATGAAAATGGGAACTAAGCCAGTAACCTCTGTCCACGAGACTACATAACTCATAGGCGAGGACAGTGTTCGAGTTTACATCTCAATTCGCCTTGCATGCAGAAACATGAAAAGAACTCGCCTAATATACATTACAATGCAAACAAGTAAAATGAAAGGAAAACATGAGAAAATTTCAGTCAATTGTTCGCACAACGTAGCAAACTCGTCACCACAACCTGACAAAGTTTCGTGCATGTCCAGCTCATATGAAATATTTATTAGCCAATCAACTGCAGATGGCCAGAATCCACATTCATTAAAAATCGTGTAGGACGTCAATAAAACTACTGGGATGGAAATGTTTGAGCAAACACACGACACAAGCTTTAGCAATGGGTGATACCATTTCTGCAGATGCATATACTTAAAATTATGGGTTTGCATCTCATTTACGACATTATTGTTTGTTCGTTGTCTATTAGATGTCTAATATTGTCTTAAGTAGAAGCTGCATCATTGGAGCCACAAAGTGTTGGGTCAAGAAACGGATTCGATCAGAATAAGTACTGCAGAACCACAAATACCCTTGTAATAAATGCTACCATCAAGACACCTGTTCTGATATTGAGAATGGTTAATTCTTAAAAGTTTGCTAAAATCTCAAATTGTAAGGGTATCTATTTTAGTGATAAAAAATGTAAAATGACTTCAAACTTTAGCTTTACGTGGATTGGATTTTCATTGCATGTTATCACCACCACCTCGAGTAATACTGCATCTCACAGTTCACAGCGCTCTAGCTTACTTCTGTTAATTCCTCCTTGTTACACGTTTAGAAGTGTTATTAAAATGCACTACTGAGTGAGTAACCTAGCTCAAATGGCTATGAAATACTTGAAAAAGAAGAGCTTACCACATTGTCACAGATATAAATTTAAAAAATAAAGAGACTACGTTTCCTGGTTTTTTCTTCCATAGGCTCCGGTCCTCATGGGGAAAAAAATTTTGGCCCATTTTAAAATTTTCAGTTTATCCAAAACATGTCTCTCAATTTAGGACACAGAGGCTTGACTTTTATTAGGTAATAGTTAATACAACTAAGTCAGGCAAAATAACTCTCTTAAAAATCATGACTTCATTCCTGTATGTAGTCTACTGTTGCAGCCAAGTCTCCAGCTTATACAGATACGAGGGAAACGCAGAGCCTTTTAATGCCAAGCATCGTATTTTTGGATTGTGTCATAGTCATGGTTTTAGTAATAGCAGCAGTAGTAAAATAACTTTTCAAATAATGTCATTAATACCCTGCACTCTTTCAAAGCCTTTATTCAGTTTATTGAAACTTCAGTACCCCCTCACACCACACACAGGACTAACGTCTGATTTGCGTTTTGTTATTTAATGAGTAAATGAATCTGAAAGATAAAATACCTTTACAAATATACAAGTGCCACATATTATTTATATACGTGCGGCAATACAATATTTCACACACCATACAAGAGACTGACAGCTGATTTGTAGCAATGGCAATGTTGCCTTAATCTCGACCACATGATTTTTTACTTTTATGCACTATTACGAATATGAGATTACTTATATTAGTTTATTATTGTATGGCGAGCGAAAATATAAACAAATCTTGTCAATCTGTTATTAATTATAGTTTTCTGGTGTGTTAAATAAAACAGTAAAGTGCTCCCTTACACTGAAATATATTGAAAATTAAATCTGTTTTCATTTGTTTTGTTTTACGTAAACAGTGTTCCACAATGAGGCCAACACAAAGTCATTTTCGTACACAATATTCATATTGGTTTGGATTGATTTACGAGGTTCGTTCCCAAATTAATGCCTCCTATTTTTTTGTGCTGACCTGTAATGTCTGAGCCGGATGTTAGTGGCGTTGTAGCAAAGGTTGAGCCTGTTAGCGACCAAAATGACATCTGACGTAGAAGTGCATAAGAAACCTAGATGTATTATTTAATTCCTCATTACAGAACAAATTGCACGTGTTGACTTGCCAAAGGTGTATGGAGACCATACAGTGAATGCAAGCAAGTGAGGCTGTGGCGAAAATGACAGTCTTTAGGGATAGGAGGGTGAGATTCTTTTGGAGCTCTGAAGCCTGGAGAAACTGTCAATTCTCAATGCTACAAGAAGACGAATTTCCAGAGTGAGACCAGAGAAGAAAACCTTTCGCTTGCACCACGATAAGACCAGCCCTCATACCAGTTTCACGACCACTGAACACAGTACAACATTCGACTGAACTGTCCTATCTCACCCGTCATACACTCCGGATTTAGAGCCTTTAGACTTTCATCGAGGATGCTATCAGAAAGTGGCTTGCCTCTGCTGGTTTACATTTCTACAAGCACTGCATACAGACTCCTGTTCATCGCTGGCAAAAATTCATAACGAATGATGGTGAATAAGTAGAAAAATAAATGTATGTAGCTGAAATATTGTCCTGTTTAACTGTGTCATTATGCTCTCTCTATATATCTTACAGTTTCCATGAAAATAAATAGGAGGCATTACTTTCTGAATGACTCTCGTGTTAAAGAATATACAGTAGTAAAGACAAATTTAGAAACATGTTAAACGAATTATCCTTTCATAAAAATGGATGCCTCCTGGACAAAAGAATCGTATCTTAATTATTTGTATACAGTAATTTTTAATGAACATGTTAAAGGAATAATTATCCTTGCAACAAGATGTATGCTCCCTGGACTAAGCCGCGAGTCATACTAAACATGTTGTATGGAGTGTCATGCGCTATACCGAGCTTGGTATCTGGAGAGGGTTGTGTAAGCTAACAGCTTTCGTACCTCTAAAGTGGTGTGTTACAATTTTGAGGTTATTTTCTATTATGTAAGTACGTTTCTTCTCCTGTCTGTTTTGTGGGTGGATATCGAAGTTTCATTTTCAATTTAATTTCTATGTTCCTTATATCTGGAACACTTTTCACTCAATTGCTACAGATAGTTTGTAATTCAGTTTCACCACTAGAAAGTGGCAACACTACTGCATATGGACTGCGATGCCAGTACACTGTACGGAACCAGGACCCAAATCACAGTAAAATGCACTGATGATATGGTATCAAAAACTGCTCATTAACACATAAAATAATCAACTATTTTTTCCAATAGAAATTCATTTATTTAAACAGTACTATTGAAAACAATCAATTTTCTTACATATCAAATTCAGTCTTCATTACAATATACACAACTTAAAATAACTCTACATTATTTTAATATACTTAATACTTTTCAAAAGTTTTGACCCATTTTTAGAAAAGGAAATTCTCAACACATTTCAGTTTAGGATTTTGTACTTAGATACTGTACACACCATCATAATTCATTAGTGATTGGGGTGTTGTAAGAGAGCAGCTGCCTTCTACTGGCTGACAGATATACCATGGCAAAAGAAATAACATTTATGTCTCGTATAAAATGTGTTTGCCTTTGATTTCGGATCTGTATTCCATACTTGCATTCATGTTGCTAGTATAGGAGTATGGCAATGGATATAGAATCGGGTTTTACAAGACAGATGCGTGAAATTACATTCCAGGTGCACCATGCTTTCAGAACGTGTCACAGAAAGCATTTAAACACACAAAACATTTATAAAACAAAAGGTATGAATTTTTTATGATTGTTTGAACCAAAATGCAACATTGCTACATTGTTTAATTACAGAAGTAATTTAAGTCCAATAATATATAACAAATTTATTTTTAAATATTCTAATTTTGTCAATTCAAATAGTTCTAGTATTAAATTTAAAAAAAGTTAGGTATGGATCTTATAAATAATGAAAAATTATAAACTTAAATTTATATATTCTTGTTGTGTAGCAGACATAATATAAATTGTATTACATACTTCTTAATTTAACAGGAATCCGCCCCTGAGCACGAGTTCCACTCTTTCAGGGGTGAGCCAAGCTTAATCTGTGTATTTTATGTTACAAATATTAGCAAATAAAAATAAATAAAATTTGTCCTGCACGCTTGTCTGCTAATAATGTTGCTAAGTGTCAGAAATCCAATTCTGAGGCTTGTGGTAGAACTTAGACTTTCACATTACCAAGAGTCATCTCATTCTCTCTCTCTCTTTTTTTTTTGTACAGTGTCTGCAGCTGCAACCTCTTCTTTAGTGATAACTGTATTTTCGGTATCATCTAGCATCTTCTGCTCAGCTTTGGATATCCCATAAGGGTAGTGCTGACGTTCATGATGATTTTCTGTAGATAGCTGAGAACTGAAGAAATTATGAATTTTATTAATATCAACTCTGCATGTTACGGGCTTATCATTAAGTTCTGCTCGCACTGCTTTCCTTCTCCGGTTATAATACAGGAACCGAGTCTTCTGATATTCATATTCCTCACATTGCTTTTGCCGATCATGTTTAGTGGCACATTCAGGATTGCTTGATTGCTGGCATTGACTTGCTTCTGTTGATGTCGAGCTTCAAAGAATTGCACAGCTGGATGTTTGGGTCCAGGAAGTAAATGCATTGCTTTAGATAGGAAGTTGATAAATTCTTGAACCTTCTCACAGAAAATTTTATTGTCAGCTTGCTGAAATTCTAATTTCCACTTACGCATTTCATTTTCTAATTAATAAGATCATCATTGTTAAGAGTTGTAAATTGAGATCTAACAGAGGCTAACATATCGATAGAGGGTCCTAGTCTTCTTCTTCCATCTCCAATTTGATTACCAAGATAGGATAATGTCTCTGTGGTGGATATGATGTTGATAGCTATACCTTCAGTACCTTTATGCAAGCCTCTACAATGAGGGCAAGAACTCAAGGCATTAGTCTCAAAGTCCTGTATATCAGCACTAGAAATACTTGCATGATTCATCAATGGTCATTACTTGTAAATATATTATATACTATTGCTCAGTAAATGCTGAGTGAAATCAGCCCAGATCAATATAACGTGCTTCCCACAATACTCACATCTATCTTACCAGCACTAGACTCTGATTTGGCACATAACTGTGAATGGTTATCATGCTCGTGCAACAAATAATAATAATAATAATAATAATAATAATAATAATAATAATAATAATAATAATAATAATGTTACGCCCCAAGAAATATTTCTGCACTTATTATATTAGTTATGCAGGAAAACAGGCATAAATCAAGTACCAGGCTACCTAACACGACAAAATGTAATGTCAAAGTGGAAACTGCGTGAAAATTATTTCTATCTCACTCAGCATGAGGTAACTACCGGCACCTCTAGATGCTTTCTTACAACCCCTCAAGTCTAGTAAGATGGTGTATGCAAGAGCTAAGGTAATTAGCTTGAAGCTCTAAGAAAGACAGCATTATTTCTTCTGCTTTGGAGCATTTTCCAATCCTCTTACATACCTCTTAGGAATCTGGTACTTTCCTGTAAGAAAATGGAAATATATCAATTAACAATTCTTTTCCTAAAGAACAAGATATTTTGGTACTTTCTAATGAACTACTGTGACATGCTAATAGTTCCCATCACCAATCTCCAGCTCTTACACTTTGTCGATACTATGAACATAAATTTCACTTTCATTTCTCATAAATGAAATGGCTTCAGTTCTGGAGGGGAAAAAAGTGAACTGATTTATATCTCCAATTTTCCAGTATATTTCACAGAACTCGTCTTTTACACAAAATTCCAATATAGGACCAACAATCTTTCTTCCTTTTAATCACTAAATTTTATAACTTTGTCTTCATTAATGTTATGTATTTTTATAACACTGTGAATATTTGAAATACCGATTTCAAGAAAAGCAAATTTTGATTCAATTTTAAACACAGAGTCGTCAATTTTAGCTTAAACTGCATCTAAACGCTGTTTAAAGAAATTAAAAAACCAGTACCTTCAACTTACATTTATTTCATATCAGACATTGCTACAAAAATTTCACTGCTGAATTGCTTGCAACTTAATATACAAAAGCAATTTCACTCATTACAAAACAAGTCTAGTTTCTTAAAAAATTAATTATGTGTGGTACACAATGCAATTAATTGAATCATCTAATGAATGCAATTTACACTCTTTACAATGTATTCATTTTTCCTGAGATAACGAACGAGTGTGTACTCCATGCACATGCATACACAGGGCTGTGAAAAGCATTGGCCTACAATGCAAAGTAGGATGGGACTCCTGTCACATATATAGACATCCTTGCCTTAAGCAGAATCAAAGGTGTACATTAGCCATCATATATATTAATGTCTGACATAAATATTGGTTCACACACCTTAAGAGAGATGAATTAAAAGTCGAAAAACAGTTACACACAGAAGGTAAAAATAAATTTATATATAATAAAGCAAAAACAGGTACTCGCCATTGGATTAATAAAAACTTATCAGATTTGAAAAAAATATAAGGTATATTTTTCTTCTTTAAGTTAAGACTGACGTAGTTGAAGAAACACATTGTACAAAGAGCATTTAAATATAGATACACTTCATACACAGAGTGAATCATGAAGTTTTACTCATGTTTAAGGAGCTTATTTCTGAGGTAATTTTCAGTAAGATAAGCTCATAATGGATACAGGTGTAATACAATTTCATTTTGAGAAAGTGCATCACTTTGAACCAAATTTTTCTACGTTTATCATGCTTTTGTCACATATCACTATCAGTGATCCCATTTATAATGTGGACCTCTAAATGCCCAACCAGACATGAGAGTGAGCTGTAATTAGCTGTTCAGTCAACACAATTCATGCGTCCTCGGGAGTGAAGCAAATTACACTGTAAAACGTAAGTATTATTACTATTATTATTATTATTATTATTATTATTATTATTATTATTATTACATAGGATTGATTAGTAAATTAGCTTATTTGTAAAGAAAAATAACTTAACGCAGGCAGGAAAAAATGTTGAGTAGCTTTTGTCTTTGCTGTTGTAGAGAAACCACGTCCATTACTGGTACATGATCAGGAAATTTCTCATATGCTTGACAAAGACAACTGGACGAGCGAAGAGGAAGAAAGTTACCTGGAACCTTCAGAATTTCTGGCATCACCTTCTACAATGAGCGATCCTGATTACGAACCTAATTCTTCAGTATCATCTGATGAGTCCTGCAATGAGCAATGCCAATCTTAGCAATAGTTATATTTCCAAAACTGGAATGATATGGTCAAGTGATGCACCTCCTATGTCACAAACACCCAGCAGAAACATAAGATTTACTAATGGCCCTGCCGGAGGTGTAAATACTGCAAATAAGGAAGGTTCCTTATTACTCTTCATGTCTCCAGAGATTATTTCAGAAGAAAGGAGAATAGCTGCTGCAAAACATAAAGGGTGGAAGGACATATCTACTGGAATACTTGTGTTAGCTGGTGTAGAGAAGAATTCTGGTGAAGAATATGACAATTATTTTGTTCTTCTGATAGCAATCCCCACTACGGAGCATGCATGTCAGTAAACCGTTTTGAGACAATTCGAAAGGCAAGAGGACGAGGGATGCAAGACTTCAAACAGATCGTTTGGCAGCATTTCATTATGTATGGAGCATTTTCATCGAAAATTACAAGAAAAAGTATGTGGCCAGTGAGTGCATGGCCGTAGATGAACAGCTAGTTCCTTTCAGAGGGCACTGCCCATTTTTACAGTACATGCCAAACAAGCCCGGAAAATATGGAACAAAAATTTTCTGGATCTATAATGCAAAAAATGCCTACACTTTCAATGCAATAATATATAATGGAAGGAAAATAGGCATGCCAGTAGAAAAAGGCTTAGCTCAAAATGTTGTACGTCAACTGATGGTACAAATTGAAGAATCTGGCAGGAATATTACATGTGACAATTACTTTACGTCAGTTCCTCTTGGCACAAAAACTCACAAAAAGACTTACTTTAGTCGGCACCATGAAGAAAGACAAGAGGGAAGCAAGCTCATAAATCCAGACCGGTTCATTCATCAGAATTTTGTTTTCATGGTGAACTAACACTTGTAAGTTTTCTTCCTGAGAAGCATAAGAGTGTCATTTTTCTAAGTACAACACACAAAGAGAAATCTGTGACACCAGATTTGAAAAATAAGCCAGCAATTAATATTACAAGACTAAAGGGGGTGTGGACTGTCTTGATAAAATTACGAGAAATTACACTACACTACATAAAACAAAGAGATGATCATGCGTATTATTTTACATGTTGGATGTAGCCTGTGTAAATGCATTCCTGATATACGAAAGTCAACATCCAGAATTTTGTGGTAAGACGTCATCTAAGAGAAGAATATTTCTCAAAGAGCTGGTCAAAGAACTAATTATGCCACATATGGAAGGTAAAAGCCTGAACATATACCTGCAGAAGAGTATCAAAGAAGCTATGGTTCTCTGTGGAATCTAATTTCCAGAGCCATCGCAGTGACGTAACCAAGGTGGAAAGAGGAAAAGATGCTGCAAATATCCAGTAAACAAAGACAGAAAAAGTAAAACAATGTGTGTTAACTGTAAAAGAAAAGAGCATAGTATGATAGTATGCTGTGAATGTAAAAAGTGAAAATCTTGACAACAGGTTAGAAGTAAAATGAAAAGAAAATTTAATGTGTGAATGTTTATATTTAATTCTGCAAGGCTACAAATTGAAAATTAAATAGATTATATTTGTAATTAAGAGAAAAACGTTTAATGACATTGTAACATTTATTAGCATTATTAGTTACCATTTTGTATAATTTAAATAAATAAACATAATTCAAATTAACACAGTACTTTACATTACAATTCAAATTAACACGGTATTTTACACTGCAAGTAGTACGGGTCACGTAGGTCCATGTCATGCAATAAAAGGGAGGAGGGGAAATGGTCATGCATCAGAGGGTTAATGTTAGAAGTGCAATTCTTGAGAACTGCTATGTTCCATTTAGTGCAGAAATAGCATGATGTACAACCACAGGATAAAAACATGCTATTGATAATTCACATTTTGTGAAAATAGTTATAATTTATATTTTAGACTGAACTAATAGAAATATTATGTAACTTCAAGGGAAAAATTCCAATGTTCAATATTGTAACCGTGCACTTATCATTTAATGTAATATTGGTTTTACAAGCATTGTCTTGTTATGCATAGTTCCCATGCATCAATTATTACAACTCAGACCCATGTTCACAAACATTTTTACTCCAAATTATCTCAGAAATAAGCTTCTTAAGCGAGGGTCAAATTCCATAAACTATTATATTATAAGATAAATTGTAATTTTATATTGAAATATTATATACAAATAAAATAACAGAAATGCCCTTGCCTGTTGCTGTAGCACTAGTCATTTCAACAGGTTTGTAGAGCAAGCATTCACAATACGTGTCCTTTCTATTTACTGTACTTCTGTATTTCATTTCAACATAGACAAAGAGAATTCTAACTTTTACGAACTTTATTTATTTTTAATTTCTCTAACTATAAACTGTTAACAATTTTAAAATTTCACTTCTGTATCTGGTAGTAGTAGTAGTAGTAATTTATTCACCATAAAGATCTTTACAAATCATGGTTTCGTCAATCTTATTTCTAAGTCTTAATCTAGTTTCTGATTATACTATGGACATATTTATGAATTTGTAGCTTTGTTATTGCAGGACATCTGCTGACATGATACAATTACACATTAGTAGGCACTTTCTGCAAGGTCTAAAGACATAAATTCCTCTACAGTATATGGCATATGATGCAGCAGCAACTTGTTGACCATGCTTTTAAACTTCTTTTGTTTACTACTTATTATGGAGCTTGGAATTTTATTATACATATTTATGCCTTATGTAAAATACTTTTAAGACTTGTGGTTATTCTATGAGTGGACAGATGGATATGACTTGATGTTCTTGTTTGATACATGTGGTAGTCTGAATTCAATTTGAATTTTGCTTTGTTTTTATGAATGAAAGACACTGTTTCTAGAATGTATATACAAGGTACTGGCAGAATTTTGAGTTCCCTAAAAATTTCTTTACTTTGCGACCTTACAGGTGCTTGTTTCATAATTTTTATAATTTTCTTCTGTAGCTTAAAAATTTCCGTAATTTTGCTTGTTGCGCCCCATAATGGTATGCCATACTGAATCTGGGAATGTACATAGCCAAAATACATAGATCTGAGAACTTCATTAGAGGTTGTTTTGTTTAATATTCTGAAAGCATATACATAGCGGTTCAATTTTTCTATAGTTTTCTCAACATGATAGTTCCAGGTTAAAGCAGAGTCGATCCAGATGCCTAGAAATTTTGTATTTTTAACTTCCATTATGTCTTTATCATTTATTTTGATAGGAGTAGAATTTTGATTGCTGCTATTGTTAAAGAGTATGTAAACAGTCTTACTAATATTCAGTTGTAACTTATTTTGCTGAAGCCAGTTTTGGAGGTGGCCATTGCTCTAATTGATTGTACTTAGCAACTCATTTTTATCGCTAGAGTTAAATAGCATATTTGTATCATCAGCAAACAAAACCATCTTAGCAAAAGGTATATGATCTGGGAGATCATTTATATATAATAAAAAAAAATTACTGGTCCAAGAACTGAGCCCTGCGGAACACCGTGCTTCATAGAGGTGGAAGTCGAACGTATTGTGTTTATTTCTACAAATTGTTTTCGACTGTCAAGATATGATTTAAACCAATTACCTGCTAGGCCTCTTATACCATATGACTCTAATTTAGTTATTAATAGATCATGGTTTACCATGTCAAAGGCTTTACTGAGATCTATAAAGAGACCAAGACTATTTTCTTTCTTATCTTTTGCTTCGAGAAGATTTTCAATGAAGGAAAAGAGAGCATCATTTATTGTCTGGTTCTTCTGAAATCCAAATTGAATGTTTGAAAAAACATTTTGCAATTCAAGAAAGGGAACTAGCCTGTTATACATTATTTTTTCTAAGATTTTTGAGAATACTGAGAGCAATGATATTGGTCTGTAATTTTCCAGATTTTGTTTGTTACCTTTTTTAAAGACAGGATGGACTTTTGCTATTTTTAAACATTCTGGAAAGATTCCTGTCGATAAGGAATTGTTACATATATCACAGTGTCTCAGTTTTCCCTCACATATAAAACTACTGTACTGTCATCACTTTGTTGAAATTTAAAAGTGATTTGGAGTTTAAATTTAGTAGTGCCACAGAGATAATACAATTTATAAAGTTCCTCTATCACATCATTACTAGTTACATGGAACACACTATAACCTGGTCCAAAATTTTACTGTTTGATTATTCATGTCTCTAACAACCATGAATGTATTTAATTTTTGTTCAAGTAAAATAGAGTGCTTAGAATTCATTATCATGTCGCCATGTCTGTGGCCTTCCATCCAAGTGACACGAGTTCGATCCCTGGTTAGGTCTGGGTGGAATTTGTGATTGACAAAACAAAGTAGAGGGTTTTTCTCAGGGTACTCTCGTTTCCCTCTTTCATTCCACCAATACTCTCCACTTCCCCCTCATTTCATCTATCATCTTTAATAGTAAAAATTGGCTTGGGTGAAGATTTCCAATGCTGATCTAGGTTTTAAGAGCTTGAGAACAGAATCTGGGTTCAGTCTAGTCAGTAGATGGTGGGACTTTACCTGCAGGACCCAGGAAGGATGACCTGCCTGTCAGCATCGGATTCACGAATGCCATCCAGGCCATCTTTCGGACTTAGAATATCATTGCATATACTGTAGGTTGTACAATGGGCCTAACTGGCCTAAGTGCAAGAATCAATCTTGGATCCAGCCTTTGTAACATCAATCATCATCAAATTGTTGTTATTATTATTATTATTATTATTATTATTATTACTATTATTATCATCATCATCATTATCTGCCAAAATTTGGACGGCAAATAAAATCGTATTTACATACCATGTGTTACGAATTGTAAACAAAAACCTCTATTGCTCGTAGAACACCTCCTGATGAGGTAATGGGATGTTTTGCATAAAGTCTATTAAAATTCCGATTACATTTTCTTCATTCTGGCATTTCTTCTTAATCTCACTAAGTTTACTATAAAACTCCTTGCATCTTCGAGTGTGCATCATCAGTTCAGCAGCTGTTTTCTTCACATTTTCATTTAGGGAGTCACTTTTCAGTTTTGTTTTCAACTCTTCACACTTACTGCAGGCATCTACCTGTGACCTACCACATCTCAAAGAATAATTTGCTTTAAAATAGTTATAATAGAACCAGTATGACACTTTTGATTCTGGATACTTTTGTTTGAAAAGTGTATGCATGATTTTTACATTTACTTCAGCATTCAGGTTCTTGATTGGTCCATTTGAATAATGTGCTACCTTAACCTCAACCCAGTTGCCGAGCAACTTGTTCACAATTTCTGGAGGCATAGCTGTAGTTCTAATTTGTTTTTATTTTGAAAAGGATACAAGTCAATGACTTAAGTCTATTTCAAAATAAACATACAATTGTACTCAGTTTATCAATGCTTCCGTTATTTGTGAAACAATTTAATGTAACAAAGAGAAATCGAAGTCATTTTCAGGTTCAGAATGGAAAACTGCTTCTTGTTTGAATTTCATCACAGATAAAGTTTTAAAATGCCTATCAGTGTTATTTGCAATTAAGAATCTATGAGGACTATATAACTGAAACACACAACCATCCACCATGAAAGCCTCAAATCTCAAATTATGAAACCAAATTGAGGGGCGTTTTCACAAAACTCGTTATCTACAAAATCTTCTTTTTTTCAAGACAACTCTTTTCTAAAATACACAACTGTAGATACCGAGTTTTGAAAAATCTCTTTTATGTCAAGATCAATTTACTGATATACTTATCAACTTTAGCTTAATTCTAATAGCACCATTGAATTCTCCTGACCCACAAACATAAGGATATGCTGAAACCTCAAAATCGAAAAAAATGTTGATAACGAGTTTTGTGGAAACGCCCCTCAATTCTTACGAATTTTTCACTTTCTTTCACTTCAAAAAAATATAAAAAAAATTAATGCACTCAGGCCTCTCTTAATTCTGCATCATATTTATCTACAATGATATATTAATTTTAATTACAACAGTGTGATACAAATAATACTACATATTAAATGCAATAAATCATAATCAATCAAATCTAACATGAATAAAAGTTTCACAATATAACTAGTTACTACTATATACAGTCACGAAGCTTGAGTTTTGAGGTTGCTAGAAACAATAGACTGTGACGGTATTATTTTGCATTGCCTGTAATGAGGCGATATTAGCGATCCTAGTGGTGAGGAACTATCTAATGTTTGCATATTTACTACGTAATGAGCTTCGTGACTGTATATACTAGACTGTGATATAACTAGTTACTACTATAAAAAAAAATTCAAAACAACATACCTTATTTCGTGGTGCAAGAGTTACGATCCTCAAGTCCATTTCTCAAAGACAAAGCTGCTACAAAACATGTGAAGAGATGAAAAAAAAAAAAAAAAGGTTCTTTTGAAATGCATGCGCCAGCCACCATGCAATAAAAGCACATTGTAAGCAGAAAGTAAGCATTATCTCTGATTTGTATAATAATGAATGAAATATAAATCGGACATATTTTCTCATATATTTCATACATATACAGCAAAAACATATTAAATCCGTTTATAATAGTTCTTAATACACTATTAAAAGCCAGAAGCTTCTACTACTGTTCCCAGTGCTGTAGCTGGGACGGTATGGTTCAGTGCACCAACTGTCCGAAATACAAACTCGAAAACATATTAATTATGTTTAACTACAGTAGCGTGCAAATTAACCCGAACAACATAATTACTTATGCAAAAACACTCAAACGGGATAAAAAAAAGGGTCTAAGACATACCTCAGTAATCTATGTGGCCTCCCTTGTTCCTAATAACAGCTCTGAGATGATTTGGCATTAATTCCACTAATTTCCCGCAAATATTCTTCATTTCTTCATCGCGAAACCATATACCAACGAGGGCAGAAATCATCTTCTCCTTTGTAGAACAATCCATTTTTTGCATTCTTCTTTTGCAAATTGACCACAAGTTCTCAATGGGGTGATGTCGGGTGAGTTGCCTGGCCAGGGGAGTAACTGAATATTCTTCTTGTTGAAGAATTCTGTAGCTTTTCGAGACGTATGGCATGGTGCCAGATCTTGTTGGAACACACCTCTGCCATCCGGAAATGATTTTTGCAGCTGGGGTACGATTCTGGTTTCCAATAAGTGAATATCTTTGTCAGAATTAATCATTCCCTTGATAGGTATTAATGCTCCAGGCCCTTCATGTGTAAAACAACCCCAAAACATTACTTTAGGGGGGGTATTTGGGTGCTTGCTGGAGATGAGCTGCTGTTACTTTTTCGGATCCTTTCCATACATAAGAAACATGGTGGCCGTGGACCTCGAAATGAGACTCATCAGAAAAAAGTACATTCTTCCAGTCATTCACTGTCCAGTGTTGATGTAATTTTGCCTACATTAAGCGTTTTTTGCACATAACAAGGGTTAGCAGTTGCTTCTTAATAGGCTTACGAGCTCTTCGTCCAGCTTCCAAAAACCTACGCCGCACTGTTGTGACGTGAATATTCGTACCAATGGTAGCCATTAACTTGCGGGTTAAGTCGACAGCAATTAGTCTAGGATTTAATTTACTTTTCCTGACAATTAAACGATCATCTGCAGGTGAAGTCTTCCTTTTCCGGCCACAGTTTCCTTTTTTCTGGGGTGTGATGGATCCAGTCTCCCTATATCGTTTTATGATCGAATTAACAGTAGCCAAACCGATGTGACATTCTGCAGCAATTTGCCTCTGTGTCATAGAAGAATGCTCTGCTAATGTTATAATTTTAGACTGTTTTCGTGGAGTTGTATCCATTTGTGAAGATGACAGAATGTACACAGGATTGCAGTATTAAGTCTTCAACACAACTGAAATGCTTATAAGTACAAAACGACAGGCAAAATGTCACATATTATAAGAAAATAATAACGACAGACCTTCAAGAATGGAATTACACGTACTACAGATGTCAATTAAAGCGGTATGAGCAGCTGTGAGGCCAACAATGACAGAAAATATAAAAATATGTCGTGTTCGGATTAATTTGCACGCTACTGTAGTCTTTAATAGACTCTGAAATGGAGGATTTTAGGTGTTTGAAAAACATGTATTTTGATTCTGATATGTGCTTAAACGCTTGTCCATTTGCTGTTCTATCTGCAGACCATCGTGGTATTTCTAATCAAGCATGGCGCCTCAAGAAATCTACTGCACTGATTTTCTCATTTCAAAACTTGTGTAGATGTCTTTGCATAACACGAATATCACGAAACTTATGATGTGGTGCCCCAAGAATCCTGCTGCAGCAATTCGCTAATTTTAAAATTCGCTCAGACATAATGCTAGCAGTTTGCTAGAGGAGGGAAATATTGTTATTTTTGTGCGTTCATGATTCTTGAATTTTAAGGTAGTGTTTGGAATGTCGGAAGTGTTGAACTACTCTAATAGTGGACATTAAAGTCTTGATTTGTGCATTATAATGAGTTTGCTGAACTGGTCGAGTACTTCAAAAAGGAAAGAAACAGAAAGTAGGTAGTGTTCACAATGAAAAAAGTGATAGTGACAGATGTACAAAATATCCCAGAACATGAGACTTAGATTTGGAGGATGAATCTTTAGAAGCTGTGTTGGAATCAAAGTAAGTGGAATTTTGAAATCTCTACCAAGAGATTTCCCATAACGTTGGTCAAAAGCTCAGTACAATTACCCTATTTTAAGAAACAAAACAGTTGATTGGCTATAAGGAATGAAAAACTTCATTGTTTTCTATGTGTGTTCAAGTCTGTAAATTTGGCTTAGGTCCAACTCAAGGCACATGTTTAAAATCAGTCAAATAGTGGGTTGATTATGACAGAGATTTTGGAAACACTAAGGAAAAATAGCAAAACATTCATGGACATAAAACAACTACAGAGCAGATTAAGAGTGACATCAAGAACTATTTCCTTGCATTTTTAATATATCCTGATTGTACCTATGCAGTATAAAATATTACCATGGCAACTAAAACTTACCATTAAGCAAAGCCTGCACGGTATAGTCAAAAAACAAGGTACAATAAAAATGTAAGGAAAAAGTTTTTGAAGTCACTGTATTTAGAAACTGGAGTAGAGAAGATGAATGTGGTACAGTATGAAACAACTATTACAGTTTAGATCCGCATATAAAATTGGAAAAGTTGGTACGGTAGGTCATTAAGTTCTGTAGTTAAATGGAATAGACATGGGTAGAGATTTACACTCCAAATTTAGCTGCACTAATATCTTGGATCACATATTATATACAAAAATGAAAATTAGAATAGCCGAGCATATAATTTCAAACAATAAGCATGTACTGGTCATACTGTATGTTCAAAATGTGAATGACAGGAAGTACACCTGTGCATTATTTCTTTTGGGACCTAATTAAACTTAGGCACTCAATTAGCAGCTCGATAAAGGGTGCTATAATAATAGAATCCGATTTTCTATGATTCTGATAAAGTTTCTCTTAGAAATACGGTTGGATTTGCTTGTGATGGAGTTTCTGTTATGTTGAAAAGGCAATATGGTGTTGTCATTGAGTTACAGAAACTTTTCACAATTTGCTAACTATAGATTAGAACTAGCAGTCCATGATACAAGGAATGAAGTACAGGGCCTCAACCATATTAACATTTTCTTTAATAAATTAATTAATTTGTATAAAAGTAATTCATATAAAGTATATTATTAACTGTAGTAATTTTTTAGGAATAGTACAAAATTTTGTCCAATATTCTTCTGAGTAGATCAACTCCATATGTAGATGAAATTATTGAGGATCATCAATTTGGTTTAAGGCATAGATCGACTATTGATCAGATTTTTTATATTTTATAGATATTGTAGAACAAATGGGAGTATAAGGGTACAGTACACCAGTTATTCATAGATTTCAAAAAGGCATATGACTGGAGTGGAAGAGAAGGCCTTATGGCCTTAACTCTGCCAGCGAAAATAAAACATTATTATTATTATTATTATTATTATTATTATTATTATTATTATTATTATTATTATTATGACTCTGTTAAGAGAGAAGTTTTATATGATGATTTTATTGAATTTGGTACTCCCAAGAAACTAGTTCGATTAATTAAAGTGTGTCTCAGTGAAACATACAACCAGTAGCATCTGGTGGTCAAAATAATGAGTGTGCTACAATCTCTATATCGGCCTACTGTATAGGCCTACACTTATATGTATTTATCTTAATTTGAGACTCACCTAGTAACGAAATATGAAGTCCATACGACGTTCCTTCCTACTGCAGAACTTGTCAATTACCCTGGAGTTAAACCCCACCATCTTGGACATCATACTCTTTTCTATTGACAGTATTGCAAGAGCAGTGAGGCGATCCAGGGACATAGTGTTACTTAAAAATGTTTTTATGCGTTTCAAGCAAGAAAAACATCTTTCTGGCTCAGCAGTGGTCATTGGTGTTGTAACCAAAATATTTAACAACTTCTTTACTTCACAGACTGGATCCTGTGAATTGTTGGAGGCTATGTTATGTATTGTAACAATTGAACAGCTCCATCTATATTTCGGAAGTCGGGTCTTCTATATAGAACTCCAAGTTGTGTCTTTAACACTCTTTTGTTCAGTACAGATATAGCTGTTGACAGCAACTTCAAGTTCGCGTTCAAGAAAATTATGCGAAAAATTGTCAAAAAATTTGCTGTTTAACAATTTTGTTGCGTCTAGGTAGCTTAAAGATTGGAAACGATGAGTAGTTTCCTGAATTATACGGTCACATACTTCCTTGGCTTTAATTTTCTGGACTGACTGATTCAGGAGGAACCTCAAAAACCAGGTAGATGGCAGCAGCGGTCGGACACTTGAATTACGAAACACAATGCACATAGTTCCGAGTTCTTCCACAAACAAGCATTCTTTCATTACGCTTTACTTTTGTAATCTCCAAGCTGTGTTGTGCTGAAGCTGACTACAGCACTTCCCCGCATAAAAATAGCCAATCAGAGCAGTGATTTCAGCTTCGCACATCCGCATTAGTTGTCTACATTCACATGCAGAGTTTTGAGTAGCACAACGTACTGCCTGAGGCACCAAAAGAGCGAAGAGCGAAGACTAAACACTCTATAACGCGTCGTGAACATAACCACGGGAAATTGTCAAATGGCAGATCAAATACTATGGTATTGCAAATACATTATTTGAGCAAAAATTATCATTGTGCTGTAGCACTGTAGCACATAAGGACGGGCCGCCCCTGCATACAACAGAGTCCATATAGGTCAGATTCTGTTGGATGCTTTTCCAATTCACTGTGGGGTAAAGCAAGGAGAAGAACTATCACCTTCACTTTTTAACTTGCTCTAGAATATGCCATTAGGAAATTCCAGGATAACACAGAGGGTTTGGAATTGAATGGGTTACATCAGTTTCTTGTCTATGCGGATGACGTAAATATGTTAGGAGAAAATCCATGAACTATTAGACAAAACACGGGAATTTTACTTGAAGGCAGTGGCATGTGGTGATAAATAATCCTGGTGGTGCACAAATATTTATTATGATTATGATTATCATATTATTATTATTATTATTATTATTATTATTATTATTATTATTATTATTATAGGTTAGGTGCTTAAGAAGATTAACTCCACATGTAGATGAAATTATTGGGGATCATCAGTGTGGTTTTAGGCGTAATAGATCAACTATTGACCAGATATTTTGTATTCAACAGATAATGGAGAAAAAATGGGAGTATAAGGGTACAGTGCATCAGTTATTCATAGATTTCAAAAAGGCATATGACTCGGTTAAGAGAGAAGTTTTATATGATATTCTTATTGAATTTGGTATTCCCAAGAAACTAGTTCGATTAATTAAAATGTGTCTCAGTGAAACTTACAGCAGAGTTCGTATAGGTCAGTTTCTGTCAGATGCGTTTCCAATTCACTGTGGGCTAAAGCAAGGAGATGCACTATCACCTTTACTTTTTAACTTTGCTCTAGAGTATGCCATTAGGAAAGTCCAGGATAACAGAGAGGGCTTGGAATTGAACGGGTTACATCAGCTGCTTGTGTATGCGGATGACGTGAATACGTTAGGAGAAAATCCACAAACAATTAGGGAATTTTGCTGGAAGCAAGTAAAGAGATAGGTTTGGAAGTAAATCCCGAAAAGACAAAGTATATGATTATGTCTCGTGTCCAGAATATTGTACGAAATGGAAATATAAAAATTGGAAATTTATCTTTTGAAGAGGTGGAGAAGTTCAAATATCTTGGAGCAACAGTAACAAATATAAATGATACTCGGGAGAAAATTAAACACAGAATAAATATGGGAAATGCCTGTTATTATTCGGTTGAGAAGCTTTTATCATCCAGTCTGCTGTCAAAAAATCTGAAAGTTAGAATTTATAAAACAGTTATATTACCGGTTGTTCTTTATGGTTGTGAAACTTTAACTCTCACTTTGAGAGAGGAACATAGGTTAAGGGTGTTTGAGAATAAGGTGCTTAGGAAAATATTTGGGGCTAAGAGGGATGAAGTTACAGGAGAATGGAGAAAGTTACACAACACAGAACTGCACGCATTGTATTCTTCGCCTGACATAATTAGGAACATAAAATCCAGACGTTTGAGATGGGCAGGACATGTAGCACGTATGGGCGAATCCAGAAATGCATATAGAGTGTTAGTTGGGAGGCCGGAGGGAAAAAGACCTTTGGGAAGGCCGAGACGTAGATGGGAGGATAATATTAAAATGGATTTGAGGGAGGTGGGATATGATGATAGAGACTGGATTAATCTTACTCAGGATAGGGACCAATGGCGGGCTTATGTGAGGGCGGCAATGAACCTCCGGGTTCCTTAATAGCCAGTAAGTAAGTATTATAGGTGCTAACTACTACATAACTATTAACATATGTTACGTAGGTATAGATTTACATAATTTTGTTAGTCAAGAAATTGCAGTTAATTAGTTTCCTATGTAGGTCCAGTAATAGCAAAGTAAAGTGTTCAATTTCTATTGCAGCACAACGTAAATAATATTGTTTTCGCTATATTTCGTTTTATAACACAGTTCAGACGTTCACAAGCATTCGATACGTGTGTCGTCTCATCAGCCTTAACTGCTAAAAAGTCAACAGCTTTCTTTATTTCTTTGAAATCCCATCATGGCATACATCAAAATGGCTTGAAGGACTTCATTCTGTGTAGTGTTTGATGTGCTCTTAAACACTATTCCTCTTTCCAAATGTTCCTTAAGAGTGCGTCTAATTCAGAACTGAAATTGATGAGGCCAAGAAAAATACTAGCGTTTAAAGATGAGTTTCCGTCTTCGTGACCTCTCAAAGCCAACTCAAAAGCTCCACAAAACCGCACGCACATATCTGTTCTTGGTAACTTTATCATTGTGAAGTGCAACAATCCAATTGAATCCAATTGTGCCTGTATGTTTGTTTGACCCAACACTGCTAATTTAACATTATTGTTGATGTGTGCAGCTGAAGAATCGTGTTTTTTAATTCTTTCATTCATGTGCTTCAAATCAATCATAACTGCAGAACGATAATCAACATTATTTAGTTACTACGCACAGTCCTAAATTCAAACAGAAAAATAAATAAAATTCATAAAACGTACTTATTTTTGTCAATAAATGTTCGCCGTCGAACAATAGGCAAGGAAAACAAAATATAGTGTCTTTTATATTGCAGTCGCATATTGCATTTTTCGTAAGTCCGAATGTTGAATTTTCTTGTCACTTCTGTATTACTGTTCTTCGTCACTTATAATTTTAATTCATGTGTAGGTCTACGCATCTTCTTTATTTTGGTCTTTTCGTGTAAAGGTCTTATAGAAAATTACACATTTAAAAGATTTTGCACACTATTCATTGTAACATTTATGATGGAACGAGCTTGAGAACACATCTGAAAGTGCTCCTAACCCCTCCTACGCTCACAGTACTGCCTCCCTACCATGCTCCAAAGCCTGCCAGTGAAACAGTGCTACTGCGCATGCTCAAATGGAACAGTGTGCCGCAAGTGTCGAGCGGTACACGTAAGTCCCAGGCGTTAACAAGAACAGTACACATACAGTGTTATTTTTACATAGAATTATAATAAAGAATTATGTCGCTCACATAGTCTACTGCAGCTCATTCATATAAATTTAAGAACATGTGTTATTTGAAGAGGTGGTGCACTGCTCCTGTGCTCCTTAAGGGAAATCGCCACTGCTTGAAGGAAATAAAAAGATAGGTTGGAAGTAAATCCCAAAAAGACAAAGTATATGATTATGTCTCGTGAACAGAATATTGTGGCACCCGTCTGGAGCGTTCTGGAAAATCCTGGTTGCCTCGGGAGTGTGTGTGCACATCCAGCATGGCGCGGAGCAGAGAGGGCAGGGGAAGTGAAACCCGGGCTTCAGTAGGTGCTGGGAGCGGCACGGAGCAAAGGGAAAGAACTGCGGTCCCAGCGCGGAGCGGAGGGGACGGAAGTAAGATTGGAGGCAGATTGTTGTGGGTTCCAGAGGCTTCGTGATGCAGAACATTCTAGACGATCGTGGTAAATAAATAACACTGTGAGTTGTCGACGAGAGTGAGTCAGCTGCGAGAGAGTTAGTTAGTCTTCAGTCAGCCTTCAAGTCTTGTCTTGGACACCGCAGACGTACCCAGAGGATCTGAGTTCGAGGTGCAATGGACTTGAGTGAGTCCGTAACTGTGGCAGCGTCCAGGCGAAGGCGACGCGTCCTGAGGTCTTGAGTTCAACGTGCAGTGAACTTGAGTAGGTCCGTAACTATGGCAGTGTCCAGGCGAGTGTGGCGTATCCGGAAGTCTTGGGTTCGAAGTGCAGTTTACTGTATCTAAGGCTTGGGTTCGAAGTACAGTGAAATGTATCTGGAAGTCTTGGGTTCGAAGTGCAGTGAAATGTATCTGGAAAACTTGGGTTCGACATACAGTGAACTCGAGTGAGTGGCTAGAAGAACTAGCCAAGGCGAACGAACTGTGAACTGAGAAGTGACAGTTTTGTTCTGCACACAGTGCTTGTGAACATTAGTCGAAATTTTGAGTACATTGTTGTTCTTCTCAATAATACCCGCGTATTGTCAGTGTCGCTGTGTGGAGTGCAATAACGATTACTGTGTTGCTGTGTGGAGTGCAATAACGATCACTGCGTTGCTGTGTGGAGTGCAATAACGATCATTGTGTTGCTGTGTGGAGTGCTATAACGATCACTGTGTTGCTGTGTGGAGTGCTATAACGATCAATGTGTTGCTGTGTGGAGTGCAATAACGATCACTGTGTTGCTTTGTGGGGTGCTATAACGATCACTGTGTTGCTGTGTGGAGTGCAATAACGATCACTGTGTTGCTGTGTGGAGTGCTATGACGATCACTGTGTTGCTGTGTGGAGTGCAATAACGATCACTGTGTTGCTGTGTGGAGTGCAATAACGATTACTGTGTTGCTGTGTGGAGTGCTATAACGATCACTGTGTTGCTGTGTGGAGTGCAATAACGATCACTGTGTTGCTGTGTGGAGTGCAATAACGATCATTGTGTTGCTGTGTGGAGTGCTATAACGATCACTGTGTTGCTGTGTGGAGTGCAATAACGATTACTGTGTTGCTGTGTGGAGTGCAATAACGATCACTGTGTTGCTGTGTGGAGTGCATTAACGATCACTGTGTTGCTGTGTGGAGTGCAATAACGATCACTGTGTTGCTGTGTGGAGTGCAATAACGATCACTGTGTTGCTGTGTGGAGTGCAATAACGATCACTGTGTTGCTGTGTGGAGTGCATTAACGATCACTGTGTTGCTGTGTGGAGTGCAATAACGATCACTGTGTTGCTGTGTGGAGTGCAATAACGATCACTGTGTTGCTGTGTGGAGTGCAATAACGATCACTGTGTTGCTGTGTGGAGTGCAATAACGATCACTGTGTTGCTGTGTGGAGTGCAATAACGATCACTGTGTTGCTGTGCGGGGTGCAATAACGATCACTGTGTTGCTGTGTGGAGTGTAATAACGATCACTGTGTTGCTGTGCGAGGTGCAATAACGATCACTGTGTTGCTGTGCGGGGTGCAATAACGATCACTGTGTTGCTGTGCAGGGAGAAATAACGATTACTGTGTTGCTGTGCGGGGTGCAATAACAATCACTGTGTTGCTGTGCGGGGTGCAATAACGATTACTGTGTTCCTGTGTGGGGTGCAATAACGATCACTGTGTTGCTGTGCGGGGTGCAATAACGATCACTGTGTTGCTGTGCGGGGTGCAATAACGATCACTTTGTTGCTGTGCGGGGTGCAATAAACATCACTGTATTGCTGTGTGGAGTGCAATAACGATCACTGTGTTGCTGTGTGGAGTGCAATAACGATCACTGTGTTGCTGTGTGGAGTGCAATAACGATCACTGTGTTGCTGTGCAGGGTGCAATAACGATCACTGTGTTGCTGTGCGTGGTGCAATAACGATCACTGTGTTGCTGTGTGGAGTGCAATAACGATTACTGTGTTGCTGTGTGGAGTGCAATAACGATCACTGTGTTGCTGTGTGGAGTGCAATAACGATCACTGTGTTGCTGTGTGGAGTGCAATAATGATCAATGTATTGCTGTGTGGAGTGCAATAACGATCACTGTATTGCTGTGTGGAGTGCAATAACGATCACTGTGTTGCTGTGTGGAGTGCAATAACGATCACTGTGTTGCTGTGTGGAGTGCAATAACGATCACTGTGTTGCTGTGCGGGGTGCAATAACAATCACTGTGTTGCTGTGCGGGGTGCAATAACGATCACTGTGTTGCTGTGCGGGGTGCAATAACAATCACTGTGTTGCTGTGCGGGGTGCAATAACGATCACTGTGTTGCTGTGTGGAGTGCAATAACGATTACTGTGTTGCTGTGCGGGGTGCAATAACGATCACTGTCTTGCTGTGGGGGGTTGCAATAACGATCACTGTGTTGCTGTGCGGGGTGCAATAACGATCACTGTGTTGCTCTGCTGGGTGCAATAACGATCACTGTGTTGCTGTGCGGGGTGCAATAACGATCACTGTGTTGCTGTGCGGGGTGCAATAACGATCACTGTGTTGCTGTGCAGGGTGCAATAACGATCACTGTGTTGCTGTGTGGAGTGCAATAACGATCACTGTGTTGCTGTGCGGGGTGCAATAACGATCACTGTGTTGCTGTGCGGGGTGCAATAACGATCACTGTATTGCTGTGTGGAGTGCAATAACGATCACTGTGTTGCTGTGTGGAGTGCAATAACGATCACTGTGTTGTTGTGCAGGGTGCAATAACGATCACTGTGTTGCTGTGTGGAGTGCAATAATGATCACTGTATTGCTGTGTGGAGTGCAATAACGATCACTGTGTTGCTGTGTGGAGTGCAATAACGATCACTGTGTTGCTGTGTGGAGTGCAATAACGATCACTGTGTTGCTGTGTGGAGTGCAATAATGATCACTGTATTGCTGTGTGGAGTGGAATAACGATCACTGTATTGCTGTGTGGAGTGCAATAATGATCACTGTGTTGCTGTGTGGAGTGCAATAACGATCACTGTGTTGCTGTGTGGAGTGCAATAACGATCACTGTGTTGCTGTGTGGAGTGCAATAATGATCACTGTATTGCTGTGTGGAGTGCAATAACGATCACTGTGTTGCTGGGTGGAGTGCAATAACGATTACTGTGTTGCTGTATGGAGTGCAATAACGATCACTGTGTTGCTGTGTGGAGTGCAATAACGATCACTGTGTTGCTGTGCGGGGTGCAATAACGATCACTGTGTTGCTGTGCGGGGTGCAATAACGATCACTGTGTTGCTGTGCGGGGTGCAATAACAATCGCTGTGTTGCCGTGCGGGGTGCAATAACGATCACTGTGTTGCTGTGTGGAGTGCAATAACGATTACTGTGTTGCTGTGCGGGGTGCAATAACGATCACTGTGTTGCTGTGGGGGGGTTGCAATAACGATCACTGTGTTGCTGTGCGGGGTGCAATAACGATCACTGTGTTGCTGTGCGGGGTGCAATAACGATCACTTTGTTGCTGTGCGGGGTGCAATAACGATCACTGTGTTGCTGTGTGGAGTGGAATAACGATTACTGTGTTGCTGTGCGGGGTGCAATAACGATCAATGTGTTGCTGTGCGGGGTGCAATAACGATCACTGTGTTGCTGTGCGGGGTGCAATAACGATCACTTTGTTGTTGTGCGGGGTGCAATAACGATCACTGTGTTGCTGTGTGGAGTGCAATAACGATCACTGTGGTGCTGTGCGGGGTGCAATAACGATCACTTTGTTGCTGTGCGTGGTGCAATAACGATCACTGTGTTGCTGTGTGGAGTGCAATAACGATTACTGTGTTGCTGTGTGGAGTGCAATAATGATTACTGTGTTGCTGTGTTGAGTGGAATACATATTTTTGACGGCTGTGTGGTTAAAGGTAGAAATAAAAGTCATATTGTTGTATAAAAGTTACAATATTGTACGAAATGGAAATATAAAAATTGGAAATTTATCCTTCGAAGAGGTGGAAAAATTCAAATACAGTGAAACCTCTCATTTACGGACATCGAAGAGACGTAACAATATATCCGCATCTGAGAGGTGTCCTTTATTGGGAGGGAGGCTCCCCAATCTAACAGTAAATTTATAATATGCATTATGTATTCCTTCACGCTTTAAATAAAGTGTATTACTGTAGTTTAATTCTAAATACAGCCTACTGTACTACAGTAAATTCTTTGAAACTCTGAACTACAGTAGATAAGACCGAAGAAGGAAAATACAGCACTGTGCCATGCAATTTCATTCTAGGCCTATAGTTACGCAGTACTGTAAGTCATAGTTTTCAACTTAACCTTTACGTTCAGGTGCTATGTCTCTCGAAACAGTACAACTGATTGAAGTGAAGAGAATAATCTATTAACCCTATCATGTGTTGAATACAATTTCACGATTGCGAAAACCTTGGACCCATCAGGCAGATTAAACTTCATGATTTTGTTTATCCACCTGCTTCCAGCTAACAAGGGGTAGCCAGCTGGGCTAGTGGTAGCCTACGAGACCCTTATTGTCTTCTTTCATGTTTAGGAATTTCTGTACAGTGCTCAAAACTAAATTTTCCATTTTTGTAACACATTAGGTCTTGAAAACCAAGTTTTGTCCACAGCAAGCAAGCAAGCAAGGTAAAGCAAGCTTGAGGACTGTGAAACAGCTTCCGTGTCCGTGTCTGATAGTGTCCGTAAATTGGAGTTAAAATTATCATTATTTCTATATTATTTCAGTTGGGACATAAAAATCTGTCTGTATATGAGGAGTGTCCGTATCTTGGGGGTGTCCATAAGGAGAGGTTTCACTGTATCTTGGAGCAACAGTAACAAATATAAATTACACTCGGGAGGAAATTAAATGCAGGATAAATATGGGAAATGCCTGTTATTATTCGATTGAGAAGCTTTTCACATCCAGTCGCTTTCAAAAAAGTTGAAAGTTAAAATTTATAAACCTTATATTTCTGGTTGTTCTGTATGCTTGTGAAACCTGGACTCTCACTTTCAGAGAGGATCAGAGGTTAAGGGTATTTGAGAATAAGGTGCTTAGGAAAATATTTGGGTTTAAGAGGGATGAAGTTACAGGAGAATGGAGAAAGTTATACACGGCAGAACTGCACGCATTATATTCTTCACCTGACATAATTAAGAATATTAATTCCAGATGTCTGAGATGGGCAGGGCATGTAGCAGAGCAAATCCAGAAATGCATATAGAGTGTTAGTTGGGAGGCCAGAGGGAAAAAGACCTTTGGGAAGGCCGAGGCGTAGATGGGAAGATAATATTAAAATGGATTTGAGAGAGGTGGGATATGACTGTAGAGATTGGATTAATTAATCTTGCTCAGGATATGGACTGACAGTGGGCGTCAATGAACCTCTGGGTTCCTTAAAAGTAAGTATAAAGTATATCATCATAAAATCAAATACAACTTCAAGGTTGCAGCTGAGTTGATTGAATAGTTCATTAAAGTTGGGAAGATATTTTTCAGTACCAGGACAATGAAGTCAATGTGAGAAAGCTGTAGAGCACTTGGAGGCTTCAGTCAAATGCTTTACAAAGATAAGCAAAGAAACTCTAAAGAAAGATCTAAATATGCATGTTTAGCTAAAATTATGGTGTCTGTTGATTTATTTAAATATGGCAGTAGTTCGTGATGGCCTTATTATGAGAGATATAACAATTCCAGAAGCTGTTAAAGCTATTAAGCATAATGTTAAGGTCTTTGTATCTACGGTACATTCGCCAGTACCTTATGTTGAGCAAGCATTCTCTGCTTCAAAACAAAAAGTTTTCACAGATAGTGAACTACACAGCAAGATAAAGATAGCTGAAATAAACTCGGTCGATTTTACAGAAGCCTGGCAGAAAATCTCAAACAAATGTTTATCAATCCCATACAAACATCTTAATATTACATTCAGAGTCTAAGATTAGTGACACAAAATGGAAGACGGGTAGAAAAAAAGAGACTGTTGAAATATTTGTCTATTGCAAATACATACAGATATAGGCCTAACCTGTAGTGATACAATCATCTTAAACTTGTGTGAACATTTCCATCTTGAAGACAAGCGAAAGTTCAATGAGGCAAAGGCAAAGACAACCCATGATAGGTCGGCCCAGAGGGTGGGTGGGTGGCGAGAGGTTAAGGCTCCCACCTTTACCGACAATTGGCAATTTAATGTTCTGTTAGAGGCGGTACAGACCCCAGGGCCATAGTGCAGGTAGAAGGATTAGACCAATGGAAAAATCCATGACCTAACCCGCGACATTCCAGCTTTGTGAAGTTCAGGAAATATACGGACATCAACGTGAAACCATCAAAGCTTCGTAGTTTGTTACGTATTATAAATTATATTTAAATTTCAACTCAGAATGCAGAGAAGCATTAGTGTAATGAACGAAAAGGAATAATCTTCTAGTAAAAGAATTCCACAGAAAGGCTTTTGTTTATAAAAAAGTGTTGGGTCAACAGTGTCAGCATTTAATCCCTTGCCTTATGTGGCTGTGATCCGGAAGGAGGTTTGCAGTGGAGACTGCATGACAAAGAAGTAATCTTGGAATAAAAGTGCAGTATGAGTTTGTATAGAGTCTAGTCTGACCAAGGAGATTTCAATAGCACCACCTACAATTTTTTTCTAACTACAGCACTGATGTTCCCTAGTGAAAATTTGGCATACAAGAAAAGAATATGCTAAAGACAGGCTTTAAATTGCTCTCCTGAACAATTTGCTAAAGTGCACTCTTTGCTGTACCCTTCAAATGTAACAGTAGAAAGAGCTTAAGTGATTTTGAGCATGATTTTCCTCACACTAGACCAGGCTTGCAGAACTGGGCTAAAATTGTGGCACTGGTTTCACTCATCGGATATGTCACTCACCCCTTCCTTCCATCCCTGCATCATTGACTTGGTAGGGGAGGGGATTTGTAATCAGTGTCTGTCTTATGTGATTGCGTACGGGCCACAGATACATCATTCAACGTCGGTGGACTGTGGACAGGGAACCAACGCTTTCCCCATGCTTTCCACCCCTTTCTCGCCACTTCTGTATCCCTGCACTAGGCTTCCTGAAAGTATGTTGTGTAAGAGTGGATGAACATAGGAGAGTAAATCGAAAAGTAACGCACAATATGTGTGAACAACTATTTCTTCAAATGAAAATAGCAAAATCAAAATACAGAAGTTCACTGTTAGACACGCACTTAACGCACAGTCTCAGGCTAAATGTCGCCCAGTCATTATATCTGAACATCAGAAAACTGGTTGCAAAGATGAGAATTCAGAAATCAAGAACATTTTCATCACAACAGAATTAGTCTGGTTCGTTAATGTTTTAAGATCACACTTTCTTGAAAAAGAAGAATGTTTATTTTAATTCCGTGAGGTTAATGATTTTACTTTTCATTTTTACAAAGAAAATATTACATCTCACTTGACATATGTTAGGGGAAGAACAATTGTTTGTCTGAAGTCTGAATAGTGTATATTCAAAGGCCTAGATCTAACAGCACGTATCTGATTTTTTCAAAATTTTCAGAAGAGACATAAAACTGTTTACTATTTATAAATTCTATCTATTTGAACCAATGAAAAGCACAATAATCAGTAAGAATGTAGTACCACTGGGTAAGGTGTCATACATGCATTTCTAGGGGATTTAAAACCATTTTCAGATGGATACTTATATTCAACTTCGCTCTATCTTGAGGCATTGGAAAACGAGCATCTTCAAAAATAAGTGCGCGTGCAAGCACGCACGCACGCACGCACGCACGCGCACACACACACACACACACACACACACAGTGAACAGTAAGTAATGTCAATTTCAAGGTGTTATTCTTTAAGATATTTCTAACAAAATAGTGTAATACAATTTTGCTCCTGTTTGCTTCCTTTTCGAGATAAAAATTGTTTTATATGAAATATTTCATAGCGTGTTTTGGAAAAGTCATTGATTAATTTAATTTAATTTAATTCCCAAAATGCACAATCAATTTAAGAGAGTAGTGTATTATAATAAATGATTGAAAGAATTTTAGTTTTGTCCTCTAAATGTGCAGAAATTTGATCCGAACAAATGTAACATTTTAAAATTCCCTTTCTGAACAAAAAGTTTCATGCTTAATAGCAATGAAATGCTCATACTGCAGGGATGTCAAGGTCAGAGTACGTAAAAGATTCTATATGCTACCAAGCGCTCACGGGTTCCAATGAATCTATTCTGCAGGCAGTAGCAGTGAAAAAGAAGGGGTGAACAAAATGAACTCTATTGGCCTACCACTGCAAGATGAATTAAACTGCTCTTCAGTAATAGATAATGTGTTATGCTCATACAAGAAAACAAGAAATAAAAGCATGTTTTGCAGCATGTATCTCTGTAATAAATGCAGTTAATTATAAAATAGTAGAATATAACAAAGAATAAACATAGATTCTCTTTAACTTAAGCAGTTTTACATAATAAGGCCTATAATTAGTCTAATTATTGTTATTAACTGTTACATAATCATGTACTACTTATATGAGCATCAACACACTTCTAGAAACAAATTTAAATTCCTGACTTCTCGCGTAATTCAGAAGTGCTTGTTCTGATTTTTGCCGACCCCAGCCTTCTTATGTCCGGTGAAATAATGTTTCCTGCAGCAAAATAATTTCTAATGGAAGACCTGAAATGGCTAACATTCCAAGTCCATTGAAGTAAATTTTTCAGGACCTCAAAGAAACTATATAGGCTTGCATTATGAATATTGAAATAAAATATTTGTATGATCCAAAAACACAGACTTAAAGTCTGATTTAGGATATTCTTTTTTTCAGAATGACAGCCTATGTAAAATACAACTTGTTAGGTAAAAAGTCGAATATGGTAAATTTTGGACTTGGGATGTTTGTCAATTCAGGTATTCAATTTTAACTGTGTTGGTATATTTTCTGGGTTTGATGACTAAGGATCACAAAACAAATCCAACTTGGGCTGGAGCAGGTCAATAGGCCTATCTTTTCTTCCCAGAGATTTTTTAAAACATTGCACTATTTTACACTGTTGAACAGGAGTTCAATGACTGAAGGCATTGAAATTATAAAAATTGTGCTGTGAGATCTGTGACATCCACAATGAAATCTTCATCTGAAAGCTTTTAATAATATCTGTCGACACAAATTAATTGATTCTTTCCTTCTGATCTCAAATTCAAAACGTTCAGAATATATCTTTGAGAAAGTTAAGTTCCTCGCTCCATGTAGAGTCAACTAGTTCTGGACTATATTTTTCTATTATGAATTCTGATAAATATTCACGCAATTCAAAATACCTGGACAGAACTTTTTCTTGGCTTAACCAAAGGATATCTTAATGGTAAGAAACATTGCCAAACTGAGAATTTATGTACGAAAATCTGGACAATTTATAGATACAACTCGTAACTGACATGTAACGAGTCTACGTCATTAGCAGCACACACTTTTGTTTGTACTTTATTCCATAAACATAAATACAATGCTGTGAGGAAGTTCTACAATACATCTTCACATACATTTATTACTATTTAATGTGAATAAAAACTAACTAATTTGAATGTTATATCATTCTGTAGATGAACTAATAATTTCAGGCATTCGACACTGCTTGTCTTTGTAACTAAATAATTTCCACAAACCAATAAACCTCATCTTTCACTTAATTAAGAAGTCAAGAGTCTAGTCAGCCTGAAACTTACTGAACGACTTCTTAGTCAATGTGTAATGTACAACCCTTGTGTTCACCAATGACTTGTACCTGCGTGCTTTATGTGCTCTGATCAGTGCATATGGGTCATGAGCACGTTTGTGCTCTCGTTGATATCACTGTCACACTGCATGGCCATTCCTTTAGTGTCACAAGATGGAAATTACGATTGTTTCAATGATTATAACTCCAGAAATTCTGCCTTTTTTAATCATTCTGCAGGGAAGCATTACGCTGTAACAGGTCTATTTCATATTTTTATAGCTAGTGTTGGTGCCTTTGGTGACAAATGAATGACAGGAAGTGTTATCTAAAGAGACACCCAATTTTCGCAAATGTTTTTTTCTTTCACGAATATCTGCTAATTGTATGAACGAGACTTGTTCTGTAGACATGTTTTACGATCACGATTTGTCGCGAATTTTGCTCATTTTCCAGTTTTTTTTTCCAAATTTGGCAATTTTTTGCTTTAAACGCTATTTTTTCACGAATATCACTGAATCGTATATTCACTGGTCATGAAATTACATTATTTTATTTTTAACAATGAAATATTCAAAATAAGTACGAAAATGGATTTGTCTTTCATGTTGTATCATATGGAAAGCAGAAATCAGTGGCGGTTTCTCGGGGGAGGGAAGGGAGGAACGTCCTCCTCACATTTTTCTTCTTTTGAAAGTAAATATCAAATTAAATATATGCCTTGAAATTCGAGGAAGATTCGATAATTTTTAAGCTCACAGCTATAAGAAAATCTTGGTTGATCGAGTTTTAAACGACGCGCACTCATGTGCCGCTAGAAAACTGTGAGAAAGATGCGAGATTGTTTGTGTTGAGGAAAGCAAATCCTTTCCTCCTTTCCTGCAGTTAACACACATAGACAACAGCGCACTAGCGGCCAGAGAAAGAAGCAGAGTTTTAAAGCAAACGAATGAACAGTAAGGGAGGAGATCCTCCTCTGAATCAGCGCATGGGCGGGAAATAGAAACCAACTGGTCTTGCAGCAAACTCGCTACCGCTGCCATCTAACGATGCTGCATTCAACCAGACTATAACACATCTAGGAGGAGGCACAATATAACAGTTTTAACGCAAAGCTATGAAAGACACCATATAAACTTTTTTAAACTCATACATCAAAATATATTATTCATTGCATTTTATATAAGCTACTACTCATGGTTTGAAACTTTCGAGGATATCTGAAAGCTGAAGTTAGATTTATATAAAACAAAGAGAAAGCAGTTCTACGTTAGTATCGCAGATCTTTTTGGCCCTGAAATTCACTTCCATTCATTGTCTACTAGATAGGACAACAGCCAAGTTGTCAGTTTTGTACAAATATATTTGAAATTGAAAGTACTCCAAACTACATTATTTTTAACACAAAAAAATTAATCGGTCACCTGCAGCTTTGAGCAATAATGGTAGTATGACTTTACAGGAACTGACATTCTTCAAAAGCATGTGATACTGAACTTGTAAAATGTACATGTGGCAACACAGACCATCTGAGTGGGTGCAGTGTTCTCGCTTTCATAACAGATTATTTCTCATTCCCATTTCCGTAAAATGGTTCTGGTTATATGTTAGTAGCTAGTCTCTACCAACACATGTGATGCTGTAGTGTGCGCTAAAAATGCTGCGAGTTTGTGGATTTCCTTGTAATTGTTAATTTGTGCAATTATCCACCAATGAATGGAAGTGAAAACATATTTGGACAATTTAGGAAACTCAGTTTACAAGATTATTGCTATACGAAAGAGAAGGCCAACCCTCACACTACCTGGTGTTACATGTATGCATGTAGGCTAATTTGTAGCATGTTTCTCTCAAGAAGGTGTCATTTTGAGCTGTTAACTTCTTTCCTCCTATTAAAAAATATGCAGGAGCCGCCACTGGCAGAAATGCTTAGCTATAAAAAAATGAAAATCTGTGTGTCATGCATGCGCATTGCTTAAGTTTGTTAACACACTAACACAATAAGAAAAAGTGTATAAAAGATATTTACCACATTTCGAGCAAGAGTACGTAACAAAGATTAATGAATAATGTATTTTGAGAATTCGGCAGCCCAGTAGCTGGTGTAGTCAAAGTTTTAGAGCATGCAAATGAGACAATGTGCCAGAGCAATTCTTCCAGTCTTTGAAGATTTACACATAAAATATGAGCCATAAGACTCAGCTCAGTACATGACAGCTTGCGTGGTCTTTCTCAAGATAGTTTTTTCAAAACAGATGTTTCATATGCAATGCTAGTGTCACAAACTTAATATTGCTAGTTTGTGGTCAAAAGAATTTGTTGAACTGAACACTTGCATTCAGGAAACTAAGAACGTCTTTCTGAATGCACACTTGGAAGCATAGATATGTCTCATTTCTTAAAAAAAATACAGGTCCTGAGAAAAAAGTTGTCTTATTCCATTGGCTTGTGATGACCTGCTGGAATTCCTGGTTCAAGTCTGCAGTCTATCTAGCCGAATATCTTTCAGACATTGCAGGCTTCCTACAAGATAGAGAGAATGGTGGAGAAGCAGTTGAGTATTTCTGTAATATGACAGACGAAAACATTCTCCTCATTCAGGCAACAGCAATCTTCTTGTGTAAAAATTTATCCCTCATTACTCCAGCAACTGAGGTGAGTAAAGGAGGAAAGTATCCTTACTCATACAAGATTGAAAGTAAAACTGGACGACAGGTCCAGTAAATTTTCATTAGTGTACAATGGAGTGCTGGGCTATAATACGGAAGTTGACAACTTGAATATCCCAACCCCCAAAAAGCATTATATTCTTCAGCAAGGCATGGAAATGGCTGCTCTTCATTCAAAGACAAAACTTCCTTCCTTCAAAATGAGGACACTGCTCGCTTGCTCTACCAAAATTTAAGTTGTCTGACTTCAGACATGTGAGTCACAATATTCATTTCTTTTCCCAGGGATTAAAATTTGGATGCCACCTTTCCGTTTTCTTCCCAGGAATTCAAGTTTCGAGAATCCTGTAGGTGAATGAGTGTTTTACTATCAATATTTTTTTAAGTGTTTAAATTCAAACATTTCTTCACGATTTACATGTTTAAATATCGAATTTTTTCACGATTTACATAATTAATAACGAGTTATTTCACGAATTACATGATTAATAACGAATTTTTTCACGATTTACAGTACTTTTATTTACCGACTTTGATGTACATTATTCACCATTTTACAGTGTCCCTAGTTATCTACAATAATTACAAATAGCTTATTAGAGTTTTAAAAAAATCTGCTTTGCAAACGAATCATGGAAAGTGGTAGAGTATTATTCATTTCTATGTGATAGTCTTCCATTTTCTTTGAGACGAAACTCTGTAACATTGCCACATGCCAGACAGTAATTTTCCCACCTCTACTTGCAAATAAATATATATAGCAGTAGAAATGTATAATGTGGTCTATATTCATACATATAAAGCACTTGGTAAGAGTCAACTTCCGAGTTTCAAGAATGTAAATTAATACGATTCTGCATAACAAGATGTTTTCTTTAGCTGAGAAGTTTCTGGAATGTATACATTATGGACGAGCAAATTTTTGGGCGTGAGTTTTAAGGTTTTTTTAAAAAACTCAAAAACACTCAAAATACCTGTCTTATATCATGGGGAAGGAGAGGAAGCTTCCTAATTCTAGGAGCTCTGTACAGAGAAGGAGAAAAGACTTATCATCACCATTTAAGTTACACCAGAGATAGTCACTATTTCAGTCATCATGGTAAGATTCTAATAAATAAATGTACCTTAGCTGACAACCATTGACAAGAAACCTTTCATGGAGAGATTGTTCCACTTTCGTATTTGAAATTGATCAAGCTAGAAGGTCATTCGAGAGTTGGTGACACAAAAAGCGAGTAATACATAAAGCAGCATGCCCTTGATAACAAGATTAAAAGCTTGTTTATACATGCAAATACTCACATCAACACTCAGTCATGTAACTGAAAATGTAACCAGATGAGAGTAGTAAGTTGCAATTCCGACTCACCCATTAGAAGATTTCCCACGAAGAGCACTTGATTTCCTTGAACCAATAGTTGACTGCTCTTCTTGCCAGGCACGGAACTGATACTGGTGCTTGCTGCAACACCATGCTGACACTCTCTTGCAAATTCTTGAATGTTGATACCATACAGCTCCAAGTTGTTAATAAGTGTCACCTGCAAATTCAATAACATCGAAGCAAATCTCGAGTACAGTATAACTACCATCAAAGAAACACCCTTCAGTTATCTGAAGTTGTGATTTTGCTTAATATATTTTATCCATTACTTATACCAACATATAAACAAAATATATTCTACATGTTTATGGTACAGCATTACATTTCTGGTTTTCTTACACAATGTTAGTCACTCAAGAAAAGTGATGAAACTTTGACACTTCAATATTTAATAATTGTGTAAAAAGACTACATTTATTGTTATGTTATAACTTGATGACATTGATCATTACCATTTAAGGTAAGGAGTTGCTGTGATGCATGGTTCTGAAAGTGCCTCACACCACATACAAAATATTGTTTGCTGTAATGATTCTACATGAATTGTCATAGTCATTAACTTATTCAAATTGCCAATAAATGCAAGAAGTTTTACTATGTCGTGTCATGTTGTTGTTTACATCACCATGCCTTATCTGATGATTGATAATGAGATGTCGCAAATACACTATTCAGCAATCAGTTTCTTTATATGATTCGTATGTTGAAACAGAATTTATAACAGAGATACGAAGATTTAAACAAACCGAGCAAATATTGTACAAAAATACAGTAAATATGAAATTGTCTTCTTTCATTCTGATCAAAGAAATGAGTTACCGATTTCAGTGATCCAAATTACTGACCAAACAATAGTGACCTAAATGTGCTAAGTGACTTAAAATTCTGATCAATATTCAATGACCGAAATAAAACTTTGAGCGAAAAAACGTGACCAAAATGTCCGAAACCATTATATCTGTGACCCATAAATACATTGACCAAAAAACATTGACTGAAGTCGCTGTAAATCGAATATTGTCCCTACTTCCTTAAATGTAATATTATCTCAAACTAGGAAGTTCTGGATGATAAAACTGTGAACTGGAGAATAAGCAAAGGTTTGGAGTTATTATACAAGCATTTGCTTGGAAGACTTAGGAAAACCACAAAACCATATCACGATCTTGAGAATTAAACCTAAGTCACCACACTACTCCACAAGCAATATGAGTAATGAAGTCAAATACAGTTCCAACCGTTAAACCAGCGGTCATCGGCACACAGCACCCTCGGGCTAACGTCTCTTACCCGCAGATAAGAGACTGCACTATGGTGCATCTGTGGCTGTTGGTGAATATGCTCTCTCCTTCTTCCTGCTGCACGACAGGGCATATTACGCTACACCGCTTACCCTTTACCATTTCAACGAGTGCTGACGACCACTGCGTTAAACAATTGAAATTATTCACAAGCAGACTACGTCCTGGAACTTAACATCTTCAATGTTTCAGAACTACACACAGGGAAAATAGGTACGATCGGAAGAGTCAGTAAGCCAGAGTCCATAGCTCAGCAACAGGCAGTACTCATACAGTACAAGGGTGATTTATAGAATATTCATTGAAACTATGATTTGACTGGATCTGATAATAATTCAATTACTTAATCTTAATCACTACAATTATGTTTATAATCACTTCTCGCAATGTTTTACTCAAACAGCTGATTTGTCACTGCCTGGAGGATGGAGGACTCACTCGGGTAAACAAGAAAA
Organism: Periplaneta americana; assembly: GCF_040183065.1. NCBI lineage: Eukaryota > Metazoa > Arthropoda > Insecta > Blattodea > Blattidae > Periplaneta > Periplaneta americana. The sequence goes on from NC_091126.1 coordinate 4,741,758, forward strand.
TGTTACACGTAAAGACTTTTAATCTAACTTCCTTCTGTCTAGAGAAAATACAGGAAAGTAGTATTCACAGAGCGCTAACTGAAAGTTTCAGATAATATTGCCGATATTTATGATAAATATACTGCACCGAAGTCATTAGTTAAATATGTATACTACATTCACAGCAAATTAATTTCGTTATATACGTGAATCTGGAAATTGTTGCCAGTTTCAAATCAGCCATCAGACACGAAAAATTAAATGCTCACCTTCTTATTTCCTGTGCGTTTTCCAACTTGGATATCAATGGGTTCCAGCTTGCCTTTGACAGCTGTGGGCTTCTCTCCACTAAATGTCATTTCATATGATCTACTCATTCGTCCTATAATCAAGCCCATTAAATCCTCCCAGGTGACTGCCATTGTGTTAGGATCTTGCACGGCGCTCTGGAGAACTTCATTTATCTTCACCATTCTAACAAGGACAAATTACAGCTATAACTAACTTTAAGTCTACATGCAACATTTACCTGATAACATACAGAATACAATGGAACACATTACAGTCCTTCTCAAATATGATTCCTAGAAGTACGACGGACAAAACAGTACAGTAACATTTTATTCCTTTACAAATACCTTCGTTAAAAAAAATGTGAACATGCTTACTGAGGATTCCATGAAATTAATTAAAAATAACAGTTCCTTCTTTGTAGTACAGTGGAAAGAAGATTTTTATGACATTTTAGTAAGAATTTAGCCATAAAAGTACATGAGTGGATGTATTGAAGTGAAACTCTCAGACAGGAACCACAAAACCTAAACTCGATCAGACATACTGAAAAACGTAATGGTATCATTTTGAAGAAAGGATTTATTTCTAGCAGGATAATCACGAGATCTATCTCAGGTGTATGCTTCAGGCTTCGTTTAATTAAGATAAGTTATCGATCAGGCGTTTTGGCTTCAACCCTATTAATAACATCTAGGTAGAAATAAACAAAACCCTGACCTCCCACCTATGAAGACTGGTTGAAGATGCATGGCAGCTCCTTACACTCATAGACACGCTTATGTGAGAGGTTACTCTATATAAATAAATAAATAAATAAATAAATTTGATTTTTACCTTCTAGTGGCCACAGTCACTAAACCCATTTATGGTAAACGAATACGCAATTTTAATAAAATTATAGCAGATATGCAACTTAGACGTACTTCCCAGAAACAAAAAAAATCCTGTGTATATTAGAACTCAGATTTTAATACTGTTGAACATTAATTTACTCAATTTTTCTAGCAACTTTTCCCCCTATGCTGAGACAAGTACTGTTCGACGTTCTTAACAGATAATATGGTAGATATTTCTCAAATACTATAAAGTACCTTTCTATATTTCCAAGGGCGTGTGAGAGATTGAGGTAAAATAATGTGTTTACTATGACCAGTCATTTCTTGAATACATGCAGTAATTCTTTATTGAATTTACAACATTGTTTACATCCAGTGAGGAAAAGAAACAAACAGAAGAATTAGCAACAAATGGAAAGAAGGAGAAAGGGTTGTGCTAGTAAAAAGAGAAAAGAAACAAAAAGACAAAAAAATTGTAACTGATAAGAGTCCATCCAGTACTTAATTTTCCACACTATTTGCGCAAGCAGATTACAATGTAAAGTTAAAGTTTCCTCAGTTCCTAAAACAATTTCCAAATTAACTGTTCTATTATTTATGTCTTAACAGTAGTAGTTAGATTAGAACAAGTCAAATTAAATAAAATATCTACGCTTTAAGTAACTATAAATCATCATATTATATAAAATAAACCACTATCCCACAGGGCATCTTGGAACTAATGAATTAAGTTACTCACTGCTTATCTTGTAGTTTCTCTTTCTTCACATAATCAGTAACATATTTGCGAACTTCTGGAATTGACAAATTAGTCCCTTTCCTGTAACAAAATTATAGAACAAGAAATTATCAAAATCTTTTATGTATATTTTGAAAATGCAAATTCTCTCAGATAATAATAATTACCTTTCAGCTAATAAGAAGAAAGGAATTCTTGGAAGCAACACATTCAATGACGCTTTCGTTTCATTTATTGTATTCCACACATCTTACAACAGCATTGTAGCTTTGAGATGTGGAACAAGTCAAAATTTTTACAAAAATATATAACATATACTAAGCAGTTTAATTTTAATTTATAAGTATAAACAGTTCATCAACTGGATAGAAGGGATGAATATGGAGATTTTTTAATTGTTCTATACTTTTCCTCTTGGCTCTTTGAAGTTTTAAGATAATTAAGCACTGTGTTGAACAATGTAACATATGAATTGTAAACCTCCATATTTAATTATAGAATGAAAGTATGTCATTTTAACTGTATTTCGCCAAGAGAAGACAAAATCTTAATGCATAGCCGGTAGAGCACAATTTAGGGGTAATATAATCCATATGTATTTCCCAGTTCATGTGTTTATTCAATTCCAAACCAAGTAACTTTGTACTTGAAGTGTCTTTGATATTAATTCCATTTAATCTGAAACTGAAGAGAAACTGAGCAGTATTTTGTGTATAGCCTAATTGTCTCACTTACATGGGTCACGTCAGCTAGTCTGACTGTATTGCAAACAAAAACATGCGGACAATGTTGTCACATTTACTTTTTTGTCATGTTTCGGCAGTGTAAGTATGACTACACTGTCAATTATTTTATATATGTTAAATTGACTATCAGATGCGTCATTTCTCAAGTTTATATTATCATTTTAGTGTAAGTAATTATAGAGTACTTAAAGACTCTATTTTAATGACAAATGAAATATAATAGCAGTGTCATCTTCTGAAAATGAACAAAAACAAGACATTCAAAATATGCTCATTAATACATGTGTATTATTAGCAACAGTGACCCTAATCATCCCTGCTGGCATCACTGTCTTCTATACAGGGCAAGTCAAAATGATGGACCCGATTTCAGTAATTTATTGTGTGAAATCTAACGAACATATCGTATTGTGAGACGTGTGCTTCGAAAGGTAAAATTTCAAAGTTTTCTTCAGAAACAACATAAGTGTTCTATGTGAGCACCCTGCGTAACAATACACACATCAAGCCAATAGTCAATCTCCTGCCAAACCCTCTGTAGCAGGTCACGGTCAATGGCTGCTCTGATGCGGGCACGCAAGTCATCCAGTGTCGTTGGAAGTGGTGATACGTAAACATGATCCTTTACAAAAACAGAACCCCAAAACCCCACATGAAGAAATCACATGGGGTCAAATTGGGAGAACGAGGTGGCCTACGAAGCAGATGTGCATCCTTCACACATTCATGGCCTATCCATCGTTGTTGCAATGCCCCATTGAGATGGTCCCGAATGCTTCCATGGTAATGGGGAGGGGCACCATACAATTGAAGCATGAACCTCTTCAAGCTGTGGGAGGAGCCATCATTGCATCATATCAAGGAAAACATGTCCTGTCATAGTGCATTCATTGAAAAAATAAGGTCCATATATCTTTTCATGGGAAATAGCAGAGAAGACATTTAATTTGGGGAAATCACGTTGGTGTTCCACAAGTGCATTGGGATTAGCAGTTCCACAAATCCTCACATTGTGCCTAGTTACTTTGCCTGAAAGGTGGCTGGCTCCTTGCGGCCAAAAGTGGAAACAATGTAGGGAAACTAAACTGTAAAAATGTACCTTTTGAAGCACATCTCTCACAATACAATACGTTCATTAGATTTCACACAATAAATTACTGAAATAGGGTCCATCATTTTGACTTGCCCTGTATGTACAGACGACCCAAGGAAAAATGGCCAGACTCTTGTTCACTCGTCGTTTCAAAGGAGGACATTTATGTGGCCTTCTAATCGATAATCAAGAATTAATTGAATGTATGTCACTCAAGTGATTTTCGCAACATCTGTGGTCTAGTGGACGGAACTCTGGTCTCATATACAGGAGATTAGGGTTCAATCCCAGCTGAGGAAGTATTTTTATTGTATAATTTTTCATTCCTTGTCGTTTATCATTTCTAAGTTTATACAATTTTTTGTTGTATGGCACACATTGAACACAAGACTGTTTTTTAAGGTAAACTCTAGAACTTATTGACTTGTCAGTTCAATATGTTCTCTAAACTACACTGGTAAAGTCTTTTCAAATACAAGACCATCCCTGAAATATCTATGTATATTAAAATGGACAGTGCGTCAAATTACGAATCTGGCTGGACAAAAAAATATTTTTCTTCATGAAAAATATCATTATTTATTCCGTGTATATTATTCACAACTGTTCCTGAATTTCCTGCACTAGAGAAACGCATCTCAGTGCAATATTGACAACACAGCACAGCCCTCAATCCGAGGTATTTCTGCACAAGCTGTTAATGCTATCTAGCAGAGTCATGTAGACAGTGGATGTCTGTAGTTGTATTTATGTTATCTGAGTGTTTGTGGTATTTTGATATAGAGAATGTAGATGAAAGTTTGCAAATTTATATTTAAAGCAGTTTCAGTAATTATTTGCAATAGATACTCAATAATGTTAATAATATTACTTCTATAAGAAATTAACAATTATTTCACATTTAATGTCTTTGACGAGATTTTTAACATACTGTGTCAAGATCCAAATTTTGCTAAAATATAGTGCAAGATCTCTAGTTTACGGCTACTATCAAATTATTTGCACATTATTGCAACTTACTTAATTATTTTACATTTTCGATGTCGGTGTGCACCCGGTTACCACGCGGTTACAGCTATTTGAAGAACTGGACTCGAGGATTCTGGCAAAAGAAACACTAACTATATGAAAATAAAAATATGAATATAGGAATGTTCTGAAGGTTTATAAAAATGCTTCGAAAAGGATCTAAAGGAATTTGAAACTAATTTCAACTGTCAGTGGAAGCAGATTCATAGAAGTAAATAAAATTTCGTATTAAATATTGTGATTGACTGAAAAAAAATTAATAAACTAAATTTTCTAAATCTGTATATGATGCAATTCTCGCTAGAAAAACAGAAGCTGTATCTACCCCATTCACCTCCTCTCTAGAAGACCCAGGAAGCTATTCCGTGAAAGTAGTAGTAGATATAAAAGAAGAGAAATTCAACCTCTTGTCTCTGCACACTCGCAACAAGAACTTAGCTATTTAAATTTATTGTTTGAAAAGTAAACTACCGAATTGACGAGAAGGGAAGTTAGCATAATTTAAAATAAAATCACGTGTATATATAATATGCTACTTGTAACTCTCGGACAAGTTTTCAAGAAAATCTGTTAGACAGGAGAATGTTATTTTGTCTAAAACCACCCTCTACAAAGGGGTAGTTCCTCTCACACAAATGTAATGACAACTTGTACACAAAAATTTATACTACCTGTAACTCCTGTACAGTTTCATGAAAATCTGTTAAGTAGGAATAAACTTATTAATATTCTCTAAAATCACCCCCTCTAGAGGGGTAGTTCCTGTAACACAAACGTAATGAGAGATTGTACACAAACAATATATGCTCCCTGTAACTTCTGTATAAATTTTCATGAAAATCTGATAGATAAGAGAAAAGTAATTAATTTTATGTAAAGGGGTAGTTCCCCTTACACAAACGTAATGAGAGTTCGTACAAAAAAATATATGCTACCTGTAACTCCTGTGTAAAATTTCATGAAAATCTGTTAGACAAAATATAAGTTATTAATTTTGTCCAGCTAGATTTGCATTTTGACCCACTGTGCAATGCCTTGAAGGGACTGAATATATCACCTGTAAATACCGATCCTTTATGATAACTAATTCAGAATGCCTGCAATGCCCTGGCAGAAAAGTCAGATTTAATATCAAATATGATATGGTCCATGCCATACGGACTGCGGGAATTTATCAAATGATACGAAAAATTAACTTGCTACTAAAAATGTGACTTATTTAAAAGTTACTTTAAATTATTTTGTTTTATTTACAGATGATCCCTTTATTTTGTGCCACAGTTTTTTTTATAAATGATACTTTCCTTCTTCGTTTCCTATATCACTGCCTAAAATGGACGACTAATTTGAGAACATGCATCAACTAAGCCTTAAAATAATTCATAGGTGCAAGTGACTCGAACCTGGGAAATCTGGATTTGAGTTCAAACACTCTGTGCGTGAGCTAAGACAATCTGTTTCAGTGAACATCTTTTCATCATGATATGAACCCTGCTACTCACACATAATATTAAAAAGAAAAATTTCATAAAGAAGGTGTACTTTTATAGTAGCCTAGTTTGAAACATTATTTCACTGTTTAATGACGAAAATTAAATTGTATTAAAAAGTAGAAAACATAACAGACAGTAACTGAAATCAGTTCTGAAAACCAAAATCCATTTGCTGTCTTAAAGCTGATATAAATACTTATGGAATATTTAGACATTCTTAGGTAAGCTAAACATTATCACTAAATTTATATGATTATACTACATAGTAATGCTAAAAAATTAAGTTCATGAGAAGAACTGCCGACTATATAAGATTAGACCAAAAGAAAAACGCAGACAATCTTCAAGAACTCAACCATCTACATCTCAGCCTCCCCAAAGGTCTTTTTTCCCTCCGGTCTCCCAACTAACACTCTATATGCATTTCTGGATTCGCCCATATGTGCTACATGCCCTGCCCATCTCAAACGTCTGGATTTAATGTTCCTAATTATGTCAGGTGAAGAATACAATGCGTGCAGTTCTGCGTTGTGTAACTTCCTCCATTCTCCTGTAACTTCATCCCTCTTAACCCCAAATATAAATTTGCTTCCAGGAGATATTTTAAAGAGTTTGTACGTCTTCACATTTAATTCAGAGTACAGTAGTACAGTTATTGTAGGTATTTCTTTTTCGCCATAATGAAGTTTTAACTGGGAAAGAATTTACGTCATAATAAATCTTCTGGAACTGCATGAGACATTTTGTTGTAACCTCTTGCAGCCTGAGACCAAAAGTGGAAACCCTTTTCTGTGGTACCAATGAAGGTTTGTGAAAGCTTTTATACAAATTTCTATGCTCTTCGAGTGTTACCTTTTACCAAGAAAGTCTTAATTGATCTTGTGCTTCTTCAGAATCCATTCCAAACTATTCTTTTCTAAACAATTCCTAACAAATCTTGAAAAGTTAACAAATTAAAATTTGATAGGGTGGTAAGGTTTACTCCAGGTAGATACATATTCATTCATATGTCACATAAATGCAGCCAGTTTCACGTCAGGTGATGCAACTTTTGGAACTAAATGGAATTAAGAACAACAGGTAGTTCCTTTCTTCAACTCTGAAGAAGAGGTTGTAATCTACTCCCCTACACATATATAACAAACAATATATAACGCACTTCACCAAAAAAAATGTCACTTAGTGCCTTTTAATTCTCACCGTTTCATATTTACTATATTTATATTTAGGCCTACTTACATACTTTATCTTACTCTGTGTGTGTGTGTGTGTGTGTGTGTGTGTGTGTGTGTGTGTGTGCGCGCGTGCACGTGTGCACGTGTGCATGCGTATGTGTATATTTTTGTGTCTGCCCATTCATTTGTTTGTGTGCCTGTCTGTATCTATTTATTTAGGCCTACTAATTTATTTTGATTCAGTGTCTAACAGAACAATACACAATGAAAGTAGAAAATACTATTATCTTGCAATTAAGTTATGTGACATGGGGAACGAAAAACGATAATTGATTGTACACATAAACAACACGAACACATGCGCAATTTTGGTTACATTAATTTTCCAAAGAAATTCATATACAAACATACAAACATGTGTTCACGTTGTTTATGGGTAGAATCAATCTTGTTTTTTTTTTTATGGCAAAACAAACGACACTGAAATAGGCCTATTACTTAATTGCGTTGGTAAAGTACCGTATGTGTTCGAAATGTGTACCATCATGTGCCACACAATGTTCATAATGTTTCTGAAGATTATTGAACATGTTGATGAACAAAGGTTGCTGTAAGGTCACAAAATGATTCTTTCAACACGCCCCATATGTAGGCATCTGGGCCCGTGAGAACCAAGGAGTAGGAAGGATTCGGGAATGGAGTTTCACGAGGAATTAGGTGATCTCCAAAGTGTAATTGCAGAAGGGCAAATGACTCCCCACAGTGTGGGCTGTAGCTGCATTGGGGAGGAGGGGTAAGTTTCTGGGACAACAAAAATGGTGCAAATCCCACAAGAATGGAGTAATAATGAGGTCTGTGTAAAGTACCTGGTTTACTGCTTCTGGATTCTATGCAGCATCCTCGACAAAATAAGAGTTCAATATTTCAAGACCGGACACGATGCACCAAATCATAACCCACGCACTGTGCAGTGGGTTTCTGTATAACAACAGGTTTCAAACACTAAAAAACGAGTTGTTTTTCGTTTGATGTAACCATCAAGGTGATCAGGACGTTCAAACACTACAAAACGAGTTGTTTTTCGGTTGATGTAGCCATCAAGGTGAGGTGAATATGGCTTTCATCTGAAAACCATATGTTACAGAAGAAATATGGATCCTGATACATCATGGACAACACTCAGCTGGCTCGCTCATCCCTTTCTGTTAGATGCTGAGCAACTTGAATGCAGTATGCAAATCCACCCAGCTCTTTAAACATCTGCCGAACAGACCTATCACTCAAACCAAGTTTCAACCAAGATGTTTGTCACAGACTACACTTGGGGGGCTGTAACACCTGTTGGAGAAGTCGACCATGATTCTCGTTCTTGAGCGCCCTGTTGTCTCCTTTTGTTGATATAAGACTGATCCTGTATGATGAAACTTGTCAATGACAACCAACATTATTCTGTTCTTTGGTGTCTCCTTATTAAATCGCTCCTCATACTATTCTTTAACATGAAACAAACTTCACCCATTCTGACGTCCTACTTCATATGACCGGAAATAATGTTGCACGACTAACACCTTCTCCTCTGTTGTGAAAACCATATTTGCAGAAATCAACACAACACTGAATTCACAATATGTCAAATTATTATATAAAATAAATAAATATTTCGTTGCTAAGGAAATATGGACAGCAGATGAACAATAATTTCAGTGTCATTTGTTTTGCCGTATACCATATTAATTGCATTTTGCATTATTTCAATTTCTGTTGTAGCATATTATTTTATGTGCCATGTCAAATTTAGTTTGCTGCTGTTAAGTCTTCATTAAAAGGCATTAGGCCTACTACTCCCCGAAATGAAGCTCTTTAGACAAAGTGTACTACCAGTACCTCCAACTACCCCTCTCAGCACGTAGACTTAACTTGTCTGGGCTATAGTTCGCAAGTCTGACAACAGAGCACTGTTGTGTCGCAAGCACTAAAGGTAATGTTCACAAAAGAAGAAATATTTAAATTATTACATACTTTTATTCCTCTAAAACGAAAAGAAAGTTGCATTACATACCTCAATCCATACTGGGAAAATAACGGAAGAACTGCAGCTGTCACAGTATACAGTTCTGTAATTGCAGGCTTCCATGCTTTTGAAGAAATATCTGATTTTTGTTCGTCACTTTTTGGTACTATAGGATCAATGAAGTTCTTAAGCATTTCATGGCCTAAATTAATGGACATTATACTCTCTACTCCTTTCGTAATTTCTTTCACTTGAATGATATCTAAGTTCTCCATAGCCTTTAGGAACTTGGACAACTTCTTGTAGTTTGATTTCTTAATATCCAATTTTGAGTCCGGTGGACAAGCTGGAATTATGTGTAATTTATAAAAATTGCTCGTTAGTAATGGAAATTCCACTTTTTTAGTGGAATTTCTACAAGCTTTAAGAAAACAATATAATAGCAACTTGTCCATCACTTCAGATTCAGTTTGTTCTCCGACACCCATTTCTTCTTGTGAAGGAGCATCAGTTTCGAGGACTTCTCCCTCTTGATGTACACTAAGATCTGTAGTTATATCGTCAGTTTTGGAATTCATCTCTAGGTCTGAGACACTTTGGCAGATAACATTCACATCACATTTATTCTCCACTTCACTGACATTTTCACTTACAGAAGATAGCTCGTTAACTGGCAGCAGTGACTCTGAAACCCCTCCAATCTGCTCGTAACCATTAGGTGGTCCCATGTGAGGGATTGTCAACTTCATGCCATATGACCACAACTCATCCCCAACTGTGTGCAGAATTTTCACTGCTTTCCCTCGTTGAGCTGCCATGTACATGTCATAGCTCGACAATGCGGTAGTACCAACAGCTACTGGAGCTTTATTATTTGTCATATTAATAGCGACACTAGCACCTTTGGATAAATTTCCATATGCTTTCACATGCATCTGGCATTTCAAAACTATTCCTGGAAGCATTAGATCCGCACCACCTGCAAGTCTCTCAAAAACTTGAGGCCATATTGTGAATGTCGGCAGGATGTCCGGGTAGGACCATAGCATGTAAACTGTAGGGTACATCATTTTCTCTAGCTCAAATATTAGAGGCAATTTCTGTACAGAGTATATCATACCCAAATCGCCATTATGAGTTACTATTTTTATTGCACTCATGGACTCCTTGTTGGGGAAGAAGTTCTGCAGATCCGTGTCTGTGAGCTGTGGAAACTGCTTCGCAATCTCATTTTTAATCCGTTTTCTGAAAGAAAAGTAATATCACACTTAACTTTAAAATTAGAACAGGGACATAACACAATAAAGCCCTAGTGAGCAGAAATACAGTTTACAATTAGAAAAGAGTAACTACAGTAAATGGTGTTTTTTAAATTGCACATACATTTCAATGTATATCCAGTATCTACCAGTAAACAAACAACTACATTAGGGAACTTACGTCAAACTATAAAAATGATATCTAAAAGTGTAGACTATTTTATCTCAGTAAAATTCACTATCAAATCTGACACTTTTTCATCTATCTATTAAATACAGAACCACATATTAAGTTTCCCCAAGAAAATTATGTAGGCTTTAAAAAAAAATTGCTTGATAAAGTTTCCATTTGATCTATGAGTGTAAAGAATGTCAAATACCGACTAATTTTGCAAGCTATAAACTTTGATAAAAGTAACGGTGAATCTTAGCCACGTCTGCACACTGGTCTTCCATCCCAATGGTCCGAGTTCGATCCCTGGCCAGGTCGTTATGGAATTTGTGGTAGACAAAGCAGACATTGCAGAGGGGTTTTCTCGGGTATACTCCAGTTTCCTTCTATTGTTCCACCAATACTATCCACCTCCCACTTATTTCATCTATTATCTGCAATAGTAAAAATAAGCTGGGGTCATGGGTTCCCAATGCTGATATAGAAAGAGCTTAGACTCCAGGACCCTGAGGCTTATTAGGCTACTTAGGCTCTACCAGGGGCTGAGGCAGTGTCGAATTCACGAATGTCACCTGTCGGTCTTACATATGTAAGATGCACAATGGGTCAAGCATGTCTAATTGCATGGACTCATCCCGTGTTCAGCCTCATAAAGCCAGCCAACAGTGAATCTTCAATCCCACTATGCACCACACACAGGAGAAAAAACGTAATTAAATCAAGAAGTGTAGCTCAGCACTCTAGAGACACCATGAGATCACAGCAAAAGCTGCAAATCCACTCAGCCCACCGCAAATACCTTCTTTGCTTATATACCTGATGGTTTGTTTTCTCCTACAGTGACATCACCATCATTTTGCATTATGCAGGGAAGTAAATGTTATCTATCAAAAAGAAGATATGCAAGGCATACCAAAAGTAAGAATAAAGCAAACCTAACTTATCACTGATCCGAGACCTTAGAAAAACTCACTGTCTGTCTGTCATGGTTAAAGCCTGAACAAACCGAACCTAACCTGCCACTGAGCACTTATTTTTACAATTATTGGTATTCATTTCAAAAGCCTTCTGCTGGACATACTCTCAACTAATACTAACTATATGCAACAGACTTACATATGTATGTACGAATTGTTGAGTGGAATTGTGTAAATGTAGTATATTAAAAGTCATTCATATTTACTTAATTTGTGCCTTGTGTACATTCATGAAGTTATTCCATTTCTCAAATTAATATGATGATGAGTTAAAAAACGCAACGGAAGTCACATATATGTTGCACATAACGAGATCGAAGATTCAATACAATTAACTAGCTACGGTATGTGACATGATGTATTTACACAATCTTAAGGACTTCTTCTTCTTCTTCTCATCATCATCATAATCACCACCATCATCATCCTTTCAAGTAGTAGGCCTAGTGGTCTGTCACGATCTCCAACCATCTCTTGTGAGGTCTTTCAATAAGTCTTTTCTCTCATGGTGTGTAGTGAAGCATCTGTCTAGGCAGTCTGGTATGCTCCATTCTTTGCAAATCCTGAAGCCAGTCTTGTCTGTAGTGTTATACTGTAGATATTGTACAATAGGTATTATTTCTAATCCGTCTGCAATGACAGAGTTCATCTTGTGATCCAGAAGACTATAGCTGGCAGTTCGTAAAAATCTCATTTCTGCAGCTGTCAATCATTGGTCATATTGGAGTCAAATAGTCCAGGCTTCACTGTCATAGCTGATAACTGATTGTGCCAAAATGTCATAATTTAATTATTGTATGTTTCTGGACTTCCATGACATCAAAGACTTGGTTAATGAGTCTCAAAGATTTATTATAATTTTGGATTTTATAGAAACTAGCCATACCCATGCACTTCGCTGCACTTCTTAGAATTAAATATTGACAAATCTAAATACAGTTTTGTAATTACTTAGTCAATAATAGCTTTTCGTATGTTGTAAGTCGCTTGCTCCAGATTAATTTTCAAAGTTGTATTTAAAACTATGAATTTAACTGTTATTATCATGCAATACTTTCTGGAGTTGTTCAGTCAACTCTACTTTTAAGATCAATACTATCCCAGTCAGGGCACGTTACCTGGTTGAGGTTTTTTCAGGGGTTTCCCTCAACCCAACATGAGAAAATGCTGGGTAACTATTGGTGCTGGACCCCAGATTCATTTCACCGGCATTATCACCTTTATCTCATTCAGACGCTAAATAACCTGTTGATCCAGCATCATAAAACATCCTACTAAAGAAAAGTAGTGGCATACAATGGCATACAACAGTGAAGGTGTTATCTTTAGCCACGCCTCAAGACCAAAATGTCAATATAATGTACAGTTGTCAAAAAAAAAAAAAAGTGGCCGCACTCGTGAACAGCGAATATTTTCAAAGTCCACTTCGGGTCGCGGCGATGTTACACGATGCATGTGCTTGTACAAGCAGTTCCGGAACTATGAAAGTGTTCCATATCTGCGCCTCGTAGACCAGCGGTAGAGTGCTTGTTTAATGATTCAAAGGTTGTGGGTTCGGGCCTTCTCCAAGTTTTCATTTTATTTTTTAATCGTTCTTTAGCGATGTAAATGATATTCAAATTATCATTTATATCCAGTTATCGTTCTTTATGGATATCACGTTATTTATGTTTTGTTATCGTTCTTTAGAGATATGAATAAAATTCAAGTCATCATTTGTATTCTGTTATCGTTTTATAACGATATGAATAATAATTATTATTATTGTATCTCCAATGGGGGTTAGCCCTATTTTACATATGTATGTTAGGGCTATAGTTTTATACACAAAAAACATAAGCATAAAGAGAAATGGAAAAGAAAATTAAATTAGCTTACGCGATGTAAACAAAACATAAACAATCCGTAAATTAGGCATTGTGATTGCAAAACAAATATCAGTTATAAATTTCAAACATACAAAAACATTAACAACACACATACGTAACACTTCTATAACACAAATATGCAGCCTTCCATACCATACATCATACATTAATACACAATAATCACACAAACACAATCAAACTATAATTACGACATTGCGATGACATCAAGCATCCCATAACTGACTCACATACATAACAAATCAAGCATCCGTTACAAACACATACACTTCAACATAGTAACCACACTTTTAAAAGTTACAAATTTAGCTCCAAGAAGAATAAATAGGACACTGTTACTAATTACTATTCTTCTACTATTTCTTAAATACATCTGTAATAAATCTGTGAAATTTCGATATGAATAATATTCACGTTTTTTATATTGTTATCGTTCTTTAGCGATATAAATAATATTCAAGTTATCATTTATATTCTGTTTTCCTTCATTAGCATTATAAAACATTATTAAAGTTATTTATATTGTTATTGTTCTTTCGCAATATAAATAATCTGTATTTTATGTAAGTAATTATTGTAACACAAATAACCATCTTTCTTTGTAAAATAGGTTATTTTATTTAGATAATTAAATACATATTATATAATATCTTATATTAATTAAACAAACCAATATTAATCATTTACATTCTGTTATCGTTCTTTAATGATACTGTATAAATAATATTCAAGTTATTTATATTGTAATCGTTCTTTAGCGATATAAATAACATAAATTTAATATTAGGTTTGGAAAAATCATGTTGCATAATATTGGTATTAGTTTTTCTTTTTGTATTATTATATTATACTATCTTGAACCACAATAAAATGAAAAGGAGTAACGAGGAATTGAACCTGAGACGTTGACATCTAAATTCCGACGTTCTTCCGCTGAGCTATGAGGGCAAAAGTGTGGAAACATTTTCGCAAAAATTGGCCCAATCACACTCTAAGATTTTCTGATGATTCGTAGAAGCTAGTCCAGGATGCAGGGGGGCAAAAGCTAATTGAGATTTTCCGGTCTCTGATCGGGTCAAACATCCTGATAGAATTAATATTTAACCCTTTCCGTGACTTTCGGTGAAGTCTGGAGGGCCCAATTAGTCAAATCCACTCTCCTCATCTCCACGCTTGGGCCCCCTGCAATTTAATAAGATGCGAAAGAGATAGTGGTGTGCGGAAAGCAACGGGATGTTATCACATTTAGGCCTATCCTTCCCAAGAAAAACTGCAAACATGAACAAAGGATGCTTTTAATAGAAGAAGAAGGATCTTCTGCGGACCTCTGGAAAAAGAACTAAGCAAGAGACTAGTGAAGTGCTTTGTGTGGAGTGTGGCATTGTATGGGGAAGGAACATGGACATTACGACGAAATGGTCCACACCTGTGGAGTAACGGTCAGCACGTCTGGCTGTGAAACCAGGTGGCCTGGGTTCGAATCCCGGTCGGGGCAAGTTACCTGGTTGAGGTTTTTTCCGGGGTTTTCCCTCAACCCAATACGAGCAAATGCTGGGTAACTTTCGGTGCTGGACTCCGGACTCATTTCACCGGCGTTATCACCTTCATATCATTCAGACGCTAAATAACCTAGATGTTGATACAGCGTCGTAAAATAACCCAATAAAAAAACGACGAAATGAAGAGAAACGAATTGAAGTATTTGAAATGTGGATGTGGAGAAGAACGGTGCGTGTGAAGCGGAGAGACAGAATAAGAAATAAAATTGTGTTTGAAAAAGTGAGTGAAGAAAGAATGATGCTGAAACTGATTACTTACTTACTTACAAATGGCTTTTAAGGAACCCGAAGGTTCATTGCCGCCCTCACATAAGCCCGCCAGCAGTCCCTATCCTGTGCAAGATTAATCCAGTCTCTATCATCATACCCCACCTCCCTCAAATCCATTTTAATATTATCCTCC
Organism: Periplaneta americana; assembly: GCF_040183065.1. NCBI lineage: Eukaryota > Metazoa > Arthropoda > Insecta > Blattodea > Blattidae > Periplaneta > Periplaneta americana. Next base: position 4,757,409 of record NC_091126.1, read on the forward strand.
CATCTACGTCTCGGCCTCCCTAAAGGTCTTTTTCCTTCCGGTCTCCCAACTAACACTCTATATGCATTTCTGGATTCGCCCATACGTGCTACATGCCCTGCCCATCTCAAACGTCTGGATTTAATGTTCCTAATTATGTCAGGTGAAGAATACAATGCGTGCAGTTCTGTGTTGTGTAACTTTCTCCATTCTCCTGTAACTTCATCCCGCTTAGCCCCAAATATTTTCCTAAGCACCTTATTCTCAAACACCCTTAACCTATGTTCCTCTCTCAGAGTGAGAGTCCAAGTTTCACAACCATACAGAACAACCGGTAATATAACTGTTTTATAAATTCTAACTTTCAGATTTTTGGACAGCAGACTGGATGATAAGAGCTTCTCAACCGAATAATAACACGCATTTCCCATATTTATTCTGCGTTTAATTTCCTCCCGAGTGTCATTTATATTTGTTACTCTTGCTCCAAGATATTTGAATTTTTCCACCTCTTCGAAGCATAAATCTCCAATTTTTATATTTCCAGTTCGTACAATATTCTGGTCACGAGACATAATCATATACTTTGTCTTTTCGGCATTTACTTCCAAACCGATCGCTCTACTTGCTTCAAGTAAAATTTCCGTGTTTTCCCTAATCGTTTGTGTATTTTCTCCTAACATATTCACGTCATCCGCATAGACAAGAAGCTGATGTAACCCGTTCAATTCCAAACCCTGCCTGTTATCCTGAACTTTCCTAATGGTATATTCTAGCGCAAAGTTAAAAAGTAAAGGTGATAGTGCATCTCCCTGCTTTAGCCCGCAGTGAATTGGAAAAGCATCAGATAGAAACTGACCTATACGGACTCTGCTGTATGTTTCACTGAGACACATTTTAAGTAATCGAACTAGTTTCTTGGGAATACCAAATTCAATAAGAATATCATATAATACTTCCCTCTTAACCAAGTCATATGCCTTTTTGAAATCTATGAATAACTGATATACTGTACCCTTATATTCCCATTTTTTCTCCATTATCTGTCGAATACAAAAAATCTGATCAATAGTCGATCTATTACGCCGAAAACCGCACTGATGATCCCCAATAATTTCATCTACGTACGGAGTTAATCTTCTCAAAAGAATATTGGACAAAATTTTGTACGACATCAACAAAAGTGATATTCCTCGAAAGTTACCACAGTTGGTTTTGTCCCCCTTTTTAAAAATAGGTACAATTATGGACTCCTTCCATTGTTCTGGTACAATTTCCTTTTCCCAAATAGCAAGTACAAGTTTATAAATTTCGCTATATAATGCACTCCCACCCTCTTGTATTAATTCTGCTGGAATTTGATCGATACCTGGAGACTTGTACTTTTTCAGATTTTCTATCGCAATTTCGACTTCTGAAAGCGTGGGTTCGGGTATAAATGGCTCAGCAGTTTGTATTTCAATTTCGTCCCGATCATTTCTATTTGGCCTATGTACATTTAGTAGTTGCGCAAAATAGTTTTTCCATCTGTTTAGGATTGATGGAGAGTCTGCAAGCAAGTCACCATTCTCATCCTTGATCACGTGTACCCTTGACTGATATCCGTTCTTAAATTCTTTTATACCCTTATATAAATCTCGAATGTTTTTATTCTTACTATTTGTTTCTACCTCATTCAGTTTTTCCTTCAAGTAACCTCTCTTTTTATTTCTAAGTGTACGACTTGCTTCTCGTCTTTCATTGAAATAATTATCTCTCTTCTCCTCAACTGGATCCTGTAAGAATTTCAATTTTGCCTGTTTCCTTCTTTCTACTACCATGCAACAATCTTCATCAAACCACGGTTTCTTTTTCTTAGTTTCATAATAACCTATGCTCTGCTCAGCTGCAATTTTGATACTATCTCTGATATTTTCCCACACGCCATTAACATCTAATTCTTTCTCAACTTCGTCGGAACTTTCTAAAGTGGCAAACCTATTCGAAATTTCGACCTGATAATTTTGCTTAGCTTCCTCGTCCTTTAATTTCAAAATATTGAATTTAGTAATATTAACTTGTTGCTCTACTCGCTTGGCTACTGATAATCTTTCTCTTAATTCTCCAATCACCAAATAATGGTCAGAATTACAGTCTGCACCCCTGAAAGTTCGAATATCTACTATACTAGTATGTCTCCGTTTATCTATCAAGATGTGATCTATTTGGTTGTGTGTCAATCCATCTGGAGAAGTCCAAGTATATTTATGTATATCCTTATGGGGGAATGTTGTACTTTTGACAATTAAATTTTTCGATGTGGCAAAGTTGACTAATCTAACTCCATTGTCACTACTAATTGCGTGTAGGCTCTCTTTTCCAATAGTTGGTCTAAAAAATATCCTCCCATCCTACTTTAGCATTGAAATCCCCCAATAAACTGATTAGAAAGAGAAAAAGGAATTGGTTGGGTCTCTGGTTGAAAAGAATGATAGACGACATTAGGATACGTGGATCATATGCGGAGACTAAGAGGAAGGCAGAAAATAGGAAAGATTGGAAATTGCTGGGTTTGCAATGAAAGACCTGCCCATGGACAGAACATTTATGTGGGTATGTTCAGAATGCCTGGAATATCGTGTCTAAGAACAGTCGCTATTTGCAAAGACTAGTCAATTCCATGCCCATTCGACTGCAAGATGATCGAGATAAGAGGAAGATAGACTAAATATTGAATTGTGGCTTTTTGTTTTGTTTTTTGAACGCTTAATTGTTTGAATGTTTTAAGGCCGACGCTAGTAAATTTGTTTTGTTTATGCCACGAAAGATATTTTTGAGAATAAAATCTCTTTTCTTTCCATTTGCAGCCACAATATCATAATGATAAAGTCATGGCATAATATATTAATGAACCTGATGTTAATTACAAAAATATTCGTAAAAGAGAAAGGAGCCATTATGTATAGTTTGTCTCTCTCAAAAACAGAACAAAAAAGAACATAAAAAGCACGAGGTTGTAGTCGAACGCAGGACCTCATGAATAAGAGGCCTGAATGCTACCATTACGCTATCGAATAACACACAGGATGCTTCAATTATAATTGTAGATATCAGGCAACGTGGTCCAACAACATGTAACGTCGCCTGTCTCCGAATTGTAGCGAAGATACCCGAAGGGAACTTTGTTTCAGGAGAGCGGCCACTTTTTCTTTTGACAGCTGTACTACCAACATTTTCTCGAACACAACCTACGTCCAGCTATGCGGCACAATTGTCCACATTTCCTGAGACACACTTCACCTTTCATCTTGCATGATAATGCTTGTTGTCATGTCGCAGGAGCAGTGGCCGAATTGCTACAGAGATGAGATTGTATTCCCCTGACCTGAGTCCTTGTGACTACAACTTGTTTGCACGGTTGAAAGAACCACTTAGAGGCAAGAGGTTTCCAAATATTACATCAGTGCTTCATGCGGTAGGACAGTCCAGTAGAGATATCAACAGAAACAACCTCGCTAACGGCATTTAACAGCTACCATGGATTTGGCAAAAGATACAGGAACAGGCTGATGATTAGAGTGAAGGGATATAAATTTATTTTCCATGTAAGTTCAATAATATGTTTGTACTGTCTATATTCCCACTACTTTATTTACAACCCTCGTATAATATAGCCTATTTTTCAAATTTTTTTACCAGAATATAAGAGTATCATAATTACTTTTTTATATCTCTAAAGTGCAGTCTTATTTAAAAACATAAATTATGATTAAGTGATCCTAAACCATGCTAGCAATTAGCATTAATAAAACAATGAATATCTTGGATAAACCAGATTTTCTTGTGAAATAACAGGCTGTATCATATTTGGAAAGTTTTGGCTGTCCCATTTTTAGGACACCGTACCCTATATATAATGAACCAGAATCACAGAAATATTAGAACTTGTAACAACATGCAATACTATTCCTTCCATGCAAGTCACATCCGTTACCACACTTATTACCGTTAAATATACATCTAGATGTGTTATAAATGAACATGTGAATAGGATTTTAGATACAGCACACTCTTATATATTAGATCCATACTTCATTAGGTTTAATTTTATTATTTTAACAGTGATATTAGGTAAAAATAACTGTGCAATTGTCACATCTGTTACTTTGAAAGGGCCAGTATAAGCAAGGCATACCAAAAGCCTACACTAACCTAACCAATCTTACGAAAACTCGCCTTTTCTCTGTGATCAGTAAGAAACGCATGGAAATTAGATGTGCTGCCTCTCCCTGTCGCCTATCCCTTCCACTTTGACGGAGCAATCCCACCTGCCCACACCTCTCTGCCAGCTCCCCACTTTCACAGCAACTTTCCACCCTTATTTCGGTGTGAAATTATTGCTGGCACTCAATTTTTCTTTTGTTTACAGTACATATGAATTGACTAGAAGCCAAGCACGTAAATACATTTTGTGGTAAAACAATTGCAAAGAAATAAATTCAAATACTAGTCCAAAATATCCATCAGAAAGTTTTTTCTACAGCATACAACACTGAAACTTCCAACTTGCATTTTTCTAAGTTCTGTGGTGCGGGAATCTGTGAAAAGTCAGTTACGTTAGTTTAGGCTTTCCGCATGTCTTGCATATACGAATCTGTGACAGGTTAGGTTAGTTTAGGCTTTTGGTATGCGTTGCATATACTAAGTGAAGTGAAATGTGCTTTTTGCGTTCATTTTGAAATGTTCTACCTTTTATTTTACGTATAAAATAATCACATTTAGGTTACCTACATCGATCAATTCCTTCAATTTTTAGCTATTTTCTAATATGTTTTTCAAGTCAACTGACATCCTACATGAATTCTTCACATTCAAAACTACCTTTCCTCTGAAAATTAGACCATTTTTTCCACTTTTTTTCGTCAAAAAACCTTCAGTGACGACTATAGAACATCTGAATGTTGAGTTCTCTATGATTTTTTTGTGGGGCGCGCTTCGTATTGGGGAAGTGGCATTTCCTCTAAGGTTAGAGCCCAGTTTAGGTATGTGTATATTAATCGAAAATTAGGGGCTAGAAAATATTGAGAATAGGACGCATGTTTATATGACTTTTTTTTTAGATTAATACACACACACCTAACCTAAGCTCTAACCTTAGAGAAACTGCACTGTCCCTGTACGAAAACGCCACCCACCCCCATCTCTTCTAGTCTAGTTCCTTGAGATTAAGGTACGGTCTTCTTAGAAATTATTAAATTGTCTTAGACTTGACACAAACGTATTCATCAATCATCACAAATGTAAAAAGCCATACTTTCATGAAATTTGCATGACAAATAAATCCTGTTAGTTTGGAGTAAAACGAATTTTGGAGAGATTTTATGGTTTAATTTAAATATGGTGACAATGGAGACTAACTAAATCAACATTCTTGCAGATTTAGTACATGGTTCACTGAAGATATCTTCAAATTATTTGATATTTTCACACATTTCAACACATACGGTGCTTTTTTTTTATTCATACAAGTCGAGAGAATACAATTATTTAAAATAAAATAGCCTACAAAAAGAACTGCACATGAACTATTAGATATTCAAGATATGCCTAAATAACGAGCTGATTATACACTAATCTAAGCATTATTAAAGTAAGTTTACACTCAAATATATTTGAAGCAGCAGTACCTCTTTTAAGTGATATTCAGAAAAAAAAATTGCCGGCACAGCTTGTAACACTTTGACTATGAATATTTCAAGAGTTTTCTTAATTAAATAATGTGTATATGTGTATATAAATGCCAACACTACATCTGACATCTCCAGTGAAACGTTTTAAATCTCCCGGACAATCAAATCAATATTCGCAGGCAACGTTATATTAGAGCGAACAGTATGGCTGTCTTAGCTCGGTACCCACTTGCTTGGGGGATCCAATACACGACAATATTTAGTAGTACTGCTACAAGACATTTCCTCAAAAGGTCACACGTAACGTATACATCTCTTAGTTATCAAAATTAACTAATATTTTCTTGCTCACGAATGTTTACACTTAAATTCAGAACAAAATTATACCAACCTTTCGGATCCTTTTAGCTGGGTGTTTGATTTTACTTTAAACGTTTTCTGAAACATCATTCAACCGTCGAACGACCGGTAAGTATTCTTACAACAAATTAATGGCTTAATTTAATGTATTACTGTACAATGTATGTGTTTAAATCCAAATAATACCTATTAGCCCCCTCAACATGTGTTAATTGCACACTGCTCATTTCTACATTATGGCGGCAAGCCGTCAGTCGTCAGTAGCAGACGAAGTAACAAATCAAGTGAAGACCTAGATGCGTAACTTGATTGTTCTCAACCTCGCGAAAATAAAATTCATCAATAGAATAAAAGCTTGAATTTGTAATAAGACTAACATATTTATTTACTAATACGCCTATCTCACAGTTAAACCTTACTTAACTTTTAGTATTACAAAATATCTAGCACTGGTGTTGACTAACAGAACAATATTGTCCAATATTTCATAAACTTGATTTTTATTTATGTAATCTCATTTGATATTTATGATAAGTGAGAAAAACATTACCTACAGAAATGATCTTAAATTTGTATCTGTGTTTAGATACAATCAGTTTATCACGCTGTCAAACATGGCCTACAATTGAATGTTTATTAATAAATATCTAGGTCTATTTATCTACTATTTAAGAGTAGCCTACCGGTAATATGAATGTCTAGCACTGACAGAACCGTGATAAAGATAAATAATGGTCATTACTTATTACTTTAAATGCCAGTGGAACATATATACATAACTCACTCATATCGGACCAGTCCATGTAATTCTATGAAACGTAACCATTTATTAATGCAACTAATCAATAAGATACGGGTATTCCAAGACTGAAAATAGCATGATATGCATCATAATGATCACCGGTACCGGTAATGAAAAACAAAATATTGTACATCGTACACCTAGTTTTATGTGGTCAAATATATACCTTTACAAACTTTCCTGAATTCATATATTTTTAAATTATTGAAACTTGCGTGCGTTATGAACATTAGGTAACCATGTTGAAAATTACAGAAAACACTAGTATACGCTTGTTGGAAACATAAAAATGGAATACCACAATACCTTCCAATGAAATGACCATTCATTCAATCTATTACATAGAACGTATATATTTTCGTATGAAGTAAATGCAGTACTGCCACATGTAGGTGACCAGATGTCCCCTGTTAAGGGAACTGTCCCTCATTTTCAATTATTGTTCCTGTAGAAGTCCCTCATTTTCAATTAGTACCGGTATTGTTACCGGAGAATAAACGTTCCCGGTTTTGTCCTCGGAAAACAATTTTGTCCCCTAAAATTTATTTTTATTACGTTAACATTTTATTACTTGATGTTAAGTACCGTGTATATTATCGCGCAATTTCTTTGCTCCTTTTCCTGAAAATCTTGGCTGGTAAAATGTAAAGGGGGAATTTGGGTGACCAGAACTATTTTTGTTTATCGAAAAGAGTATATATAGGTATAGGGCACAGGTGTGCAAGCACAAATCATTGTACAGACTCAGAAACAAAATTTGGGCCGATCCTTGAACATCCACAGAGTGCGGTTCACAACGTTCCCTGTCAGTATAATCATAGTCTAGTATATACAGTCACGAAGCTCAACATGTAGGGAATATGCATCCATAGATAGTTGCTAACCACTAGGATCGCTACTATCGCCTCATCACAGACAATGCGAAACAGTACCGGCACAGTCTATTGTTCCTAGTACCCTCAACAACTCAGCTTCGTGACGGTATATACTATACTGGACTAGACTAGACTATGGTATAATATTGGACCCGGACCATCGATCATGAGATCAACATGCCGCGAGGAGGAAAGGGTTTCTATCTCGTTCTAATAGCTCAGGCTGTTCAGTTGTCTGACTGTCGTTCAGAAGAGTATGGGTTCGGGTCACATTGGCAGGAGGACTTTTTTTACATGAATTTTTGTTAAAACACCTGCGACCGAAGTTTCATTTTGTTTGTTTTCGTATGTGGAATAATTATTTCCCATCTCTTGTGGAAGTTTATTTGGCTTGACCACGCAGAGAATAAAAACATAAAAATCAATTTGTATTCCAAATAAAAAAAATAAACATAAAAACGAAAAAAAAATAATTAAACGTAAATGATGAACCTAATACCTCGTCCACCACCTGTCTACTTCTGCAACTGCTCTGACCCTTTGAGGCATGGAATTGATGAGCTGTCGAGGTCTTCCCATGTGTCGAGAACTTGACCACACAGCTCGTTCTGAGTCTGAGGAGGATTATTTTCGAACAACTCGCGCCTCCTCTCCTTCAGCTTCGTCCAGACATCTTCTATTACATTCAAATCTGGCGACTTAGGCGGCCAGACGATCACTTCGATCTTGGGCCTCCCTGAGAACCAGGCTTGAATGGCCTGTGCTGTGTGTGCTGAAAATGTATCCTGCTGGAACAATAATGTTCCTTGGGTATAACATTCCTGGGAGAATTGGAGAAACACATTCTCCAAAATGTGTGTATACTGTGACGAATCCATGCAGCCATAGATCCTCTCTAAGACACCTGCCCCATCCCGAGATACCCAGCTCCAGCATGACATGCTAATGCGTCCCGACCTGTCACGTCGGTTAACATATCGCAGATCATACCTGTGGCCAGGCTCTCGATAGACTTCAATTGTCTGTTTTATTGCACAAAACAATGTTAGAAATAACTGAATGGTTCATATCTTAGCATCTAAACAAATCCAAGATTCGATTATGTTTAACTTTGAACTATATTCCTTGTATTCAGAGTTTAAAAATTACAAAAAATCCAATTAAGTAATACATTGAACATTAAACGAAAATAAAAATAATGCATCTTCAATCTTGCGTACACTACTTTTAACACTTAAATATAAATGATAGATTAATTGGCAAACTTACTAGTGTTAATTATATAAGCACATGTGGCTTAGAGCTGTTTCGGTGTATACTGTATACCATCATCAGAGTAAACTCTGAAATACAACCCTGCTAAAGATATGTTGAAAAAGCTTATTAAGACTATGTGAACCCTGTAGTGCTTCCCACAGTTTAAGAATATCTTCTACTGTTCTATCAGGCAGACCTGATAATTTATGTCCACAAAGTCATGAAGTCTCTCAGATGTTCTGTACATATTGCGTATACTAGTTAAAGGGTTTGGGCTACCACTGACCATATTATTACACAAAATATATTTTTAAATCCCTATAATAAAATTCCTTACATATTTATATGAATTCCAGACGTCTTGATTGGGACGAAAATACGTTGATGACTTCGTCCTTGAAATTACAGTTGGGCCACTTGCAAAGTTTCTGTAGAAATGACATTTCAATGGATATTAGTGCCAAGCCGGATAAACGTTCTTGTGTATGAGTTGATCTACAGTAGAATTTTATTCTCTTCAAAGCAGAAAATGTTCTTTCTACCGATGCTGACGTAGCTGGTATTGTCACAATTAATGTTGCCAATTTAAGGACTTCAGGAATAACTTGGTTCAGTTGGTTTTCATATATGGTAGATAATATTTCATGGATAGGTTTGTTCGAAAAATCAAAGACTTCTGCTGAATATATTACACTTAATTCATTTTTCAAACGTACGTGATCAAAGTGACTGTTATAGGACTGAAATAATTTGTTTAGTGCCTCATTCGGGAAGTTTTCTCTATAAGCAGAACATTTTTGAGAATCTAGAAGATGTGTGAACTGAAGCTTTCCATAATCAGAAAATCTGTCAGTAATTTCCATGTGCATACGATCTAGTATGCTGTAGTACAGCTGCCCGTATTTCAATTCATCATCTCCTTTTCTTCACTTTAATGGTGGTTCCATTGTATTGGCTGAAGAATTTTCATTTTCCATATTACTCCATATGGACGGAAACCCACTACGTCTGAACTCGGATATAGTATTTTTTTTTAACTTTGATACCTCTTGCAAGTAGTATGCTATGTCTAGACTTTTTGTCTGAAGAATATTGTAGAGCACATCTGTATGTGCGAACACTCTAGCAAAGACTTCAAGATGAAATATATTCTGAAACTGTGTGAAAAAATTCAAATATCCTTGAGCCTGCACATTTACAGCATCATCCCAGTTTTCTTCAGAGTCATTACAAATGATATTTTTAAAGAAAGCAGTCCGTTTTTCTCAATATTCCTTTACTGTATTTACAAGCCGAGATGTAAAATTCAATCTAGTTGGTGCTAATTTTGGGAGTTTCTTGTTCATAAATTCCTTGAGTTTTCTGGTCTTTTAGGAGATGATGAGAAAAATGCAGCTAAACCCGACAGTGTTTTGAAAAAAATGCGGCATTCTGGAATGGATGAAGTAGTTTGTTGCAAAAGTAAATTGAGAACATGGCTGTAACAATGGACAAATAGTGCTTGAGGATACTTTTCTTGAACTTTTGTTTTTAAGCCATTAATATTTCCCGTTATAACTGAAGCACCATCGTATGTCTGTGCAATTAACTTATTGCCGACATTGTATTCTGCTATAACACTTTCCACATGCTGAAAAAAAGCAGCAGCAGTTTTGTCAGAACTGACATTTGTGAATCCTATAAACCGTTCTTGAACATTGGCAGTACTGTCGACGTATCTTAAAACAGTGGACAATTGACTCTGATTAGAGCAGTAACTTGTTTCATCAACAACAATGGCCACAAAAGGTTTTATGTTCTTTATCATAACCCCACTTGTAGCAAATATTAAGTCATTCTGAATTGCGAGAGAAGTACCGCGAAATACTGTTGAACTCTCAAGATGATTGGCCAGTAAATGGTCAAATTCACTTAAGGAGCTTAAATATTCAATATAATTTCCTATATTGTCTGATTCCACACTCTCGTTATGACCCCGAAAAGCCAATTCTTGTTTTTCTAGAAAGCAGACTGCATTAATAAGATGCAGTAAAATCTCCCGATTTTTTTTACACAAGAGCATTGTGTTGGTTGATGTGTAGAGCTTTTTGCTTATCTAGCTGTAAATCAATTCTTGTCTTCCCAAAGTTTGCAAAGTTCATGCTACTACAAATATGAGCTTTTGATCTGTCGTATTCTAGGACTGCCGTTCGAAGGGAGTTCATATTAGAAAACCCCTCTTTTGACCACACATTAGTTTCGCGGCTAAATAACAAACATGGCCAGCAAAATAGTTTAGACAGTTTAGAAGTACCACACAACCAATTCCACTTACCATATGATGTTGAAGTGAAATGGCGTGTGTACTCTCGCTGTTTTTCTTTTACGTCCATGGACAAATTTAACCCAGGAGTTGGTCTTTCCATTTTCACAATTTCAACTTTCTCGTTGTTATGTAAGACGGTTAAAAGGCACTTTTAATAAACCTTCTATTACACAGTCATTTTCAACACAAACCTCTCCAGAAACTTGTTCCGCCATATTTTTCACAATATCACTTAATTGGGAAATTAAAAACTTAATAATTCACAATTAATATAACTCTTAGACACTCGAACAAATCACAGATTTAAAATAATGCCCTGCAAGAACACAATCACATTCATGAGCTAGCGTACTAAGCGTATTGCTGCTTCGCGCCTGCAAAGAAACCGATCACGAGAGCGGCAACTCGCCCGGCCTACACTGCACGATGGAAACAGAAGGGAGAGGGGGGAGCGGGCAGTTGTGCAACAGGACAGCGTGCGCGGTACGGTCACAGGCTACCTCACATATCAAGCGGTTTCTCCAGCGATGCCGCCTTGACAACTTGTTTCTTTTCGAGAGCAGAGAGCGCATATAAATCTAACAATTCCTTTAATTTTAATTACTATGGTAAAACTAATAATACAAAATTATTACATTATGTTATATTATAAACTTTTTCTTTTGTAATTTCCTTGGGCTACCGCCGGTAGCCCCGGTAGTCCGCAAAATACGCCCCTGTGCATAGGTACTGGTACATAGCAATAATGGATTCCAGATCACAATTTAATAGTTATGCAGCAACTTGTATTTCGAAGTAGATATGTGCCAGACATCCAATTCCTTCTATTTATTTTTTTATATATTTTTTTTTGAACAGATTTTAGTTTTGAGAAAACATTGTTTTCTTCGGAATATAAAATATATATAATATGCTTTCACATGTTAATTAATTTATATTCCGAAGTGATATAATGTTAAAAGTTATGTAATCAAGATGTACATTGTTTTCACAAGAACGATTTATTCCCCAAAATTTGTGCTGGTGTTGTCACCTGAAAATACGATGCACTTGTCTTCTGGAATTTCAGTTCATCAAAAGCATTTATAAAGTTGTTTGCAATGGTTTCCGATGTTTCATAGGCAGTGAAGTCAATTTTAAAAATTTAGATTCTGTTGCAGTGTTTTTACTGAAGTATTGGTAGGTACTGAGAATAACTTCTCTGCTTTATGATTTCTTGTATCAGTAGATAAAGGGAAACAGCCTAACTCTTTAAATGAGTCTACTGTTGCAGAAACACTGTAAGTAAGTATGGTACAGTTTTAGATAACATTTTGTCGCACAGATACTTTATAATTCTCAGAGAGGAGGCAGTGCACATGATCAGAGGATGAGCGACCTGCTTCACAACAGAATGACTAGTTGAGGTAATAAAATTAGTTTTGTTTCGTTGTATGTCTGGTCATGCGTAATGTCTCCTTTCTGGGACTTATAAAGTATCTGTGCGGCAAAACTTTTTTTTAAGGCTGTACATGCTTGATTATTGCAGTAAACTTTGTTTTTGCTGATGCTATTGTAGAGTATGGAAACAGCGTAGGCCTACAGTTACGTCCCAGCTTATTTGTGCAGTCTAGGGAGTTGAAAGAATGATGGTGCCTTATTATTGAATAAGCTAATCTCTAACTAAGTTAAGATGACCAGATGTCCCGATTTGGCCAAGACATTTCCTGTTTTCAGAGTCATGTCACTTTGTCCCCACCAGGTTCGGCCAGGATGCTGGGATGTTATGGTTTTCCCAAATAAAATGAAATGGCCAATGATTTGAGATTTTAAATGTGTTTTAACTTTCAACATTAGTGAATGGTTATGAGCTTAGGTGGAGTTAGGATGATAGCGTTAGGTTAAGTCGTGGGTAAAAAGAAAAGAAAAAAAAAGAACTCGTGTCATGATGTAGGTACCATTTCGTGTCGTGTGCTTGAGACTCTTTGTAATATTGCAATAATATAGTGAACCGTAGTAGCTTACATAGTCACTGAGGACTGTGTTACTACGACTGTCTATGCATATGCTCATATTCTAACATTATCTATTCCTATAACATTGCATTCTATATTATTTCATGTGTGTTAGTTATACAATGCCTTTGAATGTAGGGATCTACTAATTATTTACTTTCTTTAATTCATTCTGTTAGCTTAAACAATATGCGCACAATTACTATTGAGCATTGTTGGATTGCACTATACATATATACATACAAAAGTGTTCTGCCCATGGGTAGGTCTTTCATTGCAAACCCAGCATTCACCAATATTTCCTATTTTCTGCCTTCCTCTTAGTCTCCGCATATCATCCATATATCTCAATGTTGTCTATCATCTGATACTTTCTTCTGCTCTGAACTCTTCTCCCGTTCACCATTCCTCCCATTGCATTCTTCAATAAGCAGTTTCTTCTCAGCCAGTGACCCAACCAATTCCTTTTTCTCTTTCTGATCAGTTTCAGCATCATTTTTTCTTCACCCTCTCTTTCCAACACATCTTCATTTCTTATAGCATAAATTATAATTATTGTTGACAATTAGCAACAAATGTTCAAATTATACATTTATAAATGTGTGTAATGAAATCTCACGTAACCATATTTCTCGCATCTCATCAAGTAAACCCGATTACAAAATTAGTCACTAGTAAAATTCCTAGTATGTTACATATGCTACTGTTGCATTTAATAGAATTTGACATTGTTGAATCAGTTTTACAATCATAAGATTATTCGCGTTTTCATGGCTTATAAGTTGATGCCCCTGTAAGTGCAGGAGCATAAAGGAAGCAAGAAGCAGTTATGGCCGCATGTAGAATAATATTTGTACCTCATCGGCAAAATTAGCGAGAGGGGATTCCTGTGGTAGTTTACCGATTTGGTCCCAGCTTCGACTCTGAGGAATATGGTCATCTTAACTAAGTTGCCCTCTTTTGTGTTCATTAAAAAAAGAATAAACGCACTTAGATGTGGTGGCAGTCTGCATATTAAATCGATGTTTGGTCGTTTTCAAGTGTTCAAAATTATTTGGACCTACCACTGTGTCAACCAAAATGAAAGAGCTGCAAATCTTACATTCAGTTTCATCCTAATATCTACTTTCAAGAATAGAAGTCCATTTATCAGTGTAATTATCCTTATATGCACATATTCTTTTAGTCTGAGGCATATTTTCACCACCCTGAAGATTTAGATTTACTCCACTGGCTACCTTACCATCAACAATACTTTAAAATTGTAGAGAATAAAATATACTGGTTGTTCTGTATGGTTGTGAAACTTGGACTATCAATTTGAGATAGAAACAGAGGTTAAGGGTGTTTGAGAATAAGGTGCTTAGGAAAATATTTGGGGCTAAGAGGGATGAAGTTACAGGAGAATGGAGAAAGTTACACAATGCAGAACTACACGCATTGTATTCTTCACCTGACATAATTAGGAACATTAAATCCAGACGTTTGAGATGGACAGGGCATGTAGCATGTATGGGCGAATCTAGAAATGCATATAGTGTATTAGTTGGAAGGCTGGAGGGAAAAAGACCTTTGGGGAGGCAGAGACGTAAACAGGCGGATAATATTAAAATTAATTTAAAGGAGGTGGGATATGATTGTGGAGACTGGATTAATCTTGCTTAAGATAGGGACCAATGGTGGGCTTACATGAAGGTGGCAATGGACCTCCAAGTTCCTTAAAAGCCGTAAGTTAATAAGTAAGAGAATAAAATGTATGGAAGACAATACATTTTTCCAACATTTGTTTTGAAAATGTACCAGCTAAATTTAAACTCGTCGGTTTTCAAGAAATGTTTATATATTATATATTTTTATACTTAAAATAAATCCAATTTAGTTTCAAAATTTAAATTAGTTAACTGTACATTCAGAATCCCAGCCAGCTTTCTTCGGGTTCCTCGGACAAGCAAGGAAAATAGGGGCAATCCCAGTTTTCTAGGATGTCTGGCAGCCATATACAGTGTGCAATTTAAAATTCTCACATGCGAATATAAATAAAATAATTACTGAAAAACTGCTGGATTATTCTTTATGCATACTTCCACTTGGTAATGAGTTTTGGAATAATATTTTGGGAAAATTCTACAGATAGTAACAGTATAAGTCTTATTCCTACTACAAAAAAAATAATTAGAATAATAGCAGGTGCCAAATCTAAGGAATCATGTAGGACCATTTTCAATAAAACTACAAATAATGCCCAAGGCTTGTCAGTATATCTTTTCATAAATAAACTTTCTCGTATGTAATCGTGAAAACTTCGTAATTAATTCAACAGTTCATAGCATAAATAAGAGTCAAAAATTACTTTTATACTCCATTGGTAAATCTATTGTGCTATGAAAAAGGAGTGCGTTATATGGCAGTAAAAATTTTTAATAGCCTCCCTACGAATATAAAAAATCAAACTCAAAACGTAAGATTATTTAGGGCCAAATTAAAGAAGTACCCAATTCCTCATGCCTTCTATTCTATAGATGAATTTATGATATTCAACAATGCTGCATGAACATTTCTGTCTTGTATTAAGTATTGATACTAACCCCTTGTGTTCTATTAGTATATTGTAAAACTCCTTGTAGGCTGATATATTTCAACTAGACTCATTCATTCATTCATTCATTCATTCATTCATTCATTCATTCATTTATTCATTCATAGTGTTCTGCCCAAGGGCAGGTCCTTCACTGCAAACTCAACTTTCTCCAATCTTTCCTATTTTCTGCCTGTCTTTGTCTCCTCATATGATCCATATAGCTTAATGTCGTCTATCATCTGATATCTTCTTCTGCCCCAAACTTTTCTCCCTTTCACCATTCCTTCCAATGCATCCTTCAGTAGGCGTTTCTTCTCAGCTAGTGACCCAACCAATTCCTTTTCCTCTTCTTGATCAGTTTCAGCATCATTATTTCTTCACCCACTCTTTCCAACACAGCTTCATTTCTTATTCTGTCTGTTCACTTCACACATTCCATTCTTCTCCATATCCACATTTACAATGCTTCTATTCGCTTTTCTTTACGTCGTCATAATGTTTATGTTTATGCCCCATTCAGTGCCACACTTCACACAAAGCACTTCACTAGTTTCTCCCTTAGTTCTCTTTCCAGAGTCCACAGAAGATGCTTCTTTTTCTATTAAAAGCTTCCTTTGCCATTGCTATTCTCCTTTTGTCTTCCTGGCAGCAGCTCATGTTACTGCTTATAGTACACCCCAAGCATTTGAAGCTGTCCACTTGCTCTACTGCCTCATTTATAATTCGCAAGTTTACCTTCTTTATTTTTCTTCCTATGACCAATGCCAAAATAAGTGGCTACTGTGTCTTAGTCAAGGCCACTAGTCCTTCCTTCACACCTAACATTATCATTAAAGCCTATTTCATTAAGGATATTCATCAAGCACTGAAAAGTACTTTGCATGGATACTTTCCCAATTCTGCAATATCAAGAAATAAATTTATGTGTTGCTTCATGTTAGAAAGGATTGTGTGGAGACAACTACTGGTTAATATTATTGCTCTCGTCAATTAACAAGAAAATTTTGCAATTTGATTCTATTAGTTTTTCAATAAGTACATTTTTCTTTTAAATTTCAGCTACAAAGTCACAGAAAGTTTCTTCTTCTTCTTTTTTTCACCTTTATAAACTGTTCTGAATATTTTAGCAGTGATGTAAACATCTACTTCCAATTCTCGTTCTTTTTCAGAGGCTATTATTTTAATGGCAGTGTAGCGTTATGAGCTGAACTGCTTTCATGTTCGTGAATATTTTACGCAGAGAAGTCATTTGCGCTAAAATTGTCACCAAAATAATAAATTAGAATATTTGCTCATTCTTTTGATGTGGTATTCAAAACTTGCTTTTTCTGGTCACAGACTTGCCACTTCCTTACATATTTTACAGCCAAGTATTTTTTATTTATCATTAACAACCATTAATACTTGTCCCAAGAAATCAGTTTTGGTTGAAAGTCCAACAGTCAGGTAGATCTTCTTGTTCTTCTTTGTTCACTGCTGTAGGAACCACGTGTACTGCGTGTTAAACGTCAAGACATGGTGAACCACACTAAGTACCTAGGTACTTCATTATATTTGTTACATTCTAATTTTTGTACATCTATCTATATAGTGTGGTGCTTAGTGACCACGAAGAACTCTGTCAATATACAAAATTATTTGAAAAGAAATTATTTTTACGAGTTTATAGAAATGAGTTCGAAATAAATGAAATACCGTACTTTCATTGGAAATATTTTTTAGTTACGTTACTTTTTTGGAGATAGTAATATATCTGAATGGAAATTACATATTGGTAGTTTCCACATAACAGAATGTATGTATCTAAATCTTAGATTGTTCATATTTCTTTTGTTTACTCAGTATTTATTTCGACTCGATTTTATTCAATTGCATTACAGGTTTTATAGCGCAAAAAATAACAGTTTTACTGCGAGATAGTACACATCTTTATATTAAAGTAAAACTGGGAGTAAATTTTGATTTCAATAGATTACATGACAAATTCTCAATTCTGTTATATTAATTATTACAAGATAAAGTACCTACAATAATTTGTTTCCTTGTTTTCAGTCAAGTCTCATCTGGTCTTCATGTTAAAATTATTACTATGAAAATGTCTGTGATTAGGTACCTGTATTATAGACTCTTATACATCACACATAGTGCACATCATTGTACACTTTTAGGACTCTTAGTTGCAAATGAGAAATCTTTAATTTATTACCGTTCAATTGTCAAAATATGCAGTGCAAGTGTAAGTTAAGAGCTTTATGATGTATCTGAAATTAAATATACGGTTCCATAAGAGCCATGATTTTGTTTATAGTCAAAATATTACAGTACTTACTTCTATTTTTTGGATAGATATAGTAACCTTTTTTACTGTTGTTATTATTAAGATATTCAACTGCTACTTAAATATATTATTGGAGGGAGAGGTTATATTGCAGTCTTTGCACAACACTACGAACTTGTGGTACCAAGTTTGGAACTAAATGAAGGGATGTGATGACGTGAGACGTGTGAGCTTGTTGCAGTAATGCAGTTCCAGCAACTTCGGTGAAATGTTTTATCACAAAGTAACTACAGTACTAATTCTGGAAGACACTTCCAGATTAAAGAGGTTCACTTTTATATTGTATGGTTTCATAATCACATGAATTTTAAATTTAGTGATTTTAATACTGTAAGGAATGGTAATTAATTATCTAGTGATCAATTCCCGAAATCTGAAAAATGTTCACAAAAAAATACAGCATAGAACTAATTTAAGTAATTGTATTTGTGTTGATATTCATCAGTATATGTTTCAAACTATGTAGAATCATTTAATTATTGGAGCTTTTTCAAACAGTGCTCTTAGTTGTTTAAAATGTATAATATAACTGTATTTATTGAATAGGCTACTGGGCCTGTATTTTTCTTGATTTCATAAGATTTCTTACATATAAACCACAATATCACATAAAATCTGAGTTATACGTCATATTATTACATACTGGTGTGATCTAACAGAAAAATGTGAGAAGTCTTTGAGATATGTGTCATATGAACACATGACTTGCTTCTTCTATTACCTATTTTATTTTATGAATATATTTCTGAAAGTTAGTCATTTCATGTTGGGTTATGTTATATTATAACATCAACTTACTGCTACAAAATATTTCATTTTATGATAAATGGAATTTACAAGATGAATTTACTTTTTATTCAATATTTATTTACGTTTTATTGATAGAGTTCTGTAAGCAGTGTACAATATATCGTACCGATACTTTGCTTTTGAAAGTGAAACATAATCTATAGATGTTCCAATTCAAACTTAAAAAGCACACAACATGCATAAAAAAATCTTTGTCTAATTTTAATGTAAATTATTTGTAAAGTAGCCAAAGATCTCTACTACTGTTCTCGACTTTTGTAACAAATAAGTTATTTTGTCTTTCTAAAATTACGATACTCATTGCAATCGAATTAAAACTAAAGGATGTCCTTCACAATTGGAGTCTATTCTTGACAGTGTAATTACGATATATGAGTTAATGTATTATACTTTGTATTATTAGTACTGGTATTTAGACTCTGTCCATAGACCAGCAGTATCTGTTAACATACTGGATAACGTATTTTTCTTGTCCTAGCAGCTCGTTTCTTTCATAGAAAAGCTAAATAATTAAAGAGATTCAACTGTAATGTAAAGAACTATAATTTTCAGAGAAAAGGTAAAAACAATAGCGCTCATGCAATAACTGTAAAATAATGAAATAATGCTACATCATTTACAAAAGTATTCTTAACATTGAATAATGAACACGGTTTCTATACATTAAGTTCATTCATTGTCTTTAGAGGAAAATAAGGCACACTTTTTAACGTGCACATAGATTAACAGTACCAGTCATTATGTAATAATTGTGAGTAGTACTGGTAATTACACATGGTTTGCAGCTCCAAATGATGAGTGGAGCCAATCATTACTTTGTACATTACTGGATACTTCTCGTGTTCCACCCAATAGATATGTTGTGTGTCATGCTCATGCAGCTGTGTTAAGATGGGTATCTACAAGTCAGTATCTTAATCTGAACGTTCAAATAATTTAATTTCACTGATTAACAATAACTTCTTTACTGTGTTAACATTATAAAAATACTTGGCTAACTAGTTTTGAGGTGGTGTCCTTCATTGTCTGAAACCTAGCTAGGCTTCGTACAATGAGGGACACCACCTTGAAACTAGTCAGCCAGGTATTTTTATAATGTTAACACAGTAAAGAAGTTATTGTTAATCAGTGATTATACAAGTGTTAAAAGAGTGTACCAAACAATGAAGAATTTAATTTCCTTTTGAATATGAATTGCAGAATCATTACACATTTTCTATGTGCCTTCTGAGTTATGCTGCTTTTTCTTGTTCATGGAATGTCATGTCATGGTAACACTGGATGTTAAATAATAATTTGATTGTTTTATTTTCTGAGTTTCCAAATGTAGTCTATACTTTGCGTACAAATATGCTGGTTCTTACTGAGTGACTGTCAGATTTCTTATCTTCTGATAAGACAACTATTACATCTTAAATTTATACAACACCTGGTATTTACTGAGTGACTATCAGATTTTTATCTTCTGATAAGACAACTATTACATCTTAAATTTATACAACACCTAGGCGATAGAAATTTAAGGTAAAATATTATGTAGTGCAGAAGAGTGAATACTGTATTTCAAATCTGGAAGATCAGAAATCACTGCTTTTATGAAGAGTTATGAAGTCTAAACTGTATTAAGCATGATTTTTGGCATAAAATATCTCGAAATTTCACCTGTAACGCTCAGTTTAACACCTGATCCTTCCATGAAAAAGAAAAACCAAACGTATATTGAATTCTTATGAGTTATGACGCTTGGTACGAGATTGCACACTAAAGTTTCATGTGTCATGCAACATTTTATTATGGAGCTGTGAAGCCTTCCCACACAAATGAATTACTCATGAGTGCTATGCATTGACCTGTAGTCTTATTTTTGAACAGTATCATTATTTACTCATACCATTGTGGTGGAGGGGATAGACAGATAAAGTCAGTCTGTGCTTGTACTCATTTGCACTAGCTTTGCTGCAATGCACCTCTGCAGGTGTGGCATGAAGCGTGTCTTGCTGAGGACAGACAACTAACGGGAACAGGTATTGGCAACAGCCTTCTCTGATTTCACATAACTTTGTAGAGAATCTATCACTGTGTCATGGTACAGTATTAAATTGCTAAATTAAATTTCATTATGGGCCACATATACAAGCTCATAAACTTGATATTATTATAAATGTTGTACATGTATGTATACTTTCTTCACAACAGTGTGCTAATTACATATTTCTTATCAAAGTGTACACGCATTAAAAGTAATTTATATAAGAAGCAATTACTTCCATCAGATATCTATCTGAAACAGCGCCAGTTTCTTTATTTTTGTAATGATGCTAATGTCTAGCTTTGTTGTTTAACTATTCGAATTATAATAAATTATTTAACATTCATTTCTTTTAAGAGATATCTTGAAGTGTAATTAAATTCTCTATTACATGTGATTATGCGTTTAAAAAAATATTAAGCTTTTTTATTCTATATTCTATTTATGTCTCTGTTTTATTATGCAGTGCTTTGCATGAATTTACAGTCTTATGTTCACATCAATTACGTCTTTTTGGAATCTGTAAGTCATAGAATAATAATGAAATTGACTTTAATAAAATCAGTACGTAGTTATTTTTAAATCTTCTTTTTTCTGTACAGACTACTGAGAAGAGGTGTGTGTTCCTTAAATTTATGTACAGTGAAATCTCAGTATAACGTACATCAGAAAATAATATAATTTGTACTTTATTTTGAAAAGTACCTTATAATGAAAAAAGAAAGTTTTATCCAAATGAATTTCGTTTAATTTTACATTATATAATGCAGATTTATTACACAACATATTATATTAGTATCAGTACCTTTTATTTACTACAGGTGTGTTTAAGAGTCCATGTACAGAGTGAACAAAAAACCTTTCCCTGATTACGAACAATTGTAACTTAAAAACAAGTTTAGATAGAAAAATAGAAGTTGCGGCATTATATTGTTCGATTCATAGAGTTTTCTTCCCTTATATGCAGTACTGCAGTACAGTACAGTTAAATATCAAAATGGCGTCTATGCAGGAAAAAGCGCAGTACGTTTTGTGGTATCACGAAACGAAGTAGCTTAATACAGTTCAGGGACACTTCTGGAGGGAATATGGACGAAATCCACCATATGTGAAGGCCATCAAAGGATGGTGTACCGGTATAACGTTTAAAAAAGACTGTCAGTGTTGGACACCAGAGAAGTGATAGATGAGACTGTTGATGCTGTGCGCAGTTTTTTAATGCTGGCCGAAAAAATCCACGTATTGTGTCTCAAATGAACTTGGCGTACCTCAGAGTACTGTGGTTAAAATTTTGCTCAAATGGCTGCAGTCCACGCATACAAGTTCAAATCATGCAAACTTTGTTGTCAGACGACAGTCTCTGAAATACTGCATTTGCTGTGAACATTCTAAAACGAATTGAACAAAACAATGACACCTTAAGCAAGTTTGTTTTTCTGATGAGGCAATCTTTCATACCTCCGCAAAAGCCAACAAACACAATGTTAGGATTTGGGGGATGGTAAAGCGAGATGTTGGCGAAAACAAGGCATTAAAACGGATATGGATTAGAAGTTCTCCAGGCAACAAGCAGAACACATGTTGATATGTATGCATGAAAATGTTGTAAGTTGTGCTATCATTTACTGAAAACCACATCTCTGTATCTAGCATAGTTTTTTCATGAATAAATGTTTATAATCAGGGAAAGACTTTGCGTTCACCCTGTACCAGTATGATTCAACGAACTCAAGAAACCCACTATGCTTATAAAAACTACAATATACGTATATATCATTACATTTTAAAATTTCCCTATAACACAAAGAAACAATTTAAGTTAAAAAAAATACTATCTGCAACAAATATACATATGGTTCACAGTACAATCAACAAGATTTGAAGAAGTTCTTCTTAACTTGACTTTAGTTTGTCTTCCTCAATAATTTATCTTCAACAAATTGTTGAAGTTCACACAATGGACTGAGAATCAATCACTCTTGCTAGGAACAACGTAAGACAAAGATCATATACACGCAAGATGCTGCACTTTATGCGCAATACTACTTTTCCAGCCAACATGTTCAAAATAAAAACAAACATATATATATATATATATATATATATATATATATATATATATCAATTTAAAAGATTTTCATAAGTAATAATAAAATAATCATAAATAATGATAACATAAAAATGAAATATATTTGCATTATAATGTATGGAATTTTAGTGGTGATTTAAAATATGTATGCAAAACTGAAAAGTACGCTAAACTGAAGTCCGCTATATTGAGGCAATGCTGTACAGTGTTCTAACAGTGTGTCCCTTGATGATTAAAATGCGTTCTTCTATATGCAGTATTTAAATTTAATTTGTCTTTTATTTTACGCCACTGATTTTGTGTGAATAAGACAGATAGTAGATTTCTGGCACCAAGCGACTGAATTAACTTAATGGGGGTTCTTGATTTATCCATATATTTATTTGCGCAAAGGTGGGCCAACTCTCACTTCCGTTATGAAATGGAAACAAATCATTTGTATAAACATATTAGTGTGTTTAATTATTTCCAATTGCAATTGTACTCGTATATCTGATTTTTGGATTATCGTGTACTGAAATGTAAGATGTAAGCATGTTAATGCTTTCAAAGGAGGATTGGTCCACTCCTTCATATGGGTACACAGCTGAGTCCTTGTGCCTCGCAGCAGATCACAACTCTTAAAGATAATTATACTAACTGGATTTTCGTGGTTTTCCTTAGTCTCTAATAAAATATGGGAGTCTTTTTTTTAATTGATTATTTTACAACACTTTATCAACTGCTATTATTATCTAGCATCTGAATGAATTGAATGTGATAATGCCAGCGAAATCAGTCCAGGGCTCAGAGCCGAAAGTTACCCAGAATTTGCTCTTAATGGGTTGAGGGAAAACCCCGGAAAAAACCTCAACCAGGTAACTTGACCCAACAGGATTTGAACATAGGCCGCTCGTTTCATGGTGATATGGGAGTCAATCTTAAAAAAAATACAAAGGTATGTTATCAACAAAACCCACGTGTTTGCCAAATTAATAATTACTGGTATTTCATTACCTCACTGATGTGATATATATATATATATATATATATATATATATATATATATATATATATATATATATATAATCATTGCAAATTATATGGAAGTATAATATCCATGCACAAACTTCATTTGTTTCCTACATTGGAGGCAATTAAAATAAACATGATCGTGTAGTTTGTAGATGTAGCTTTATCCTTTAAATTACTATTTTATAGTTACTAAAATCATAGTTTCCTTTTTAAACTCAATGTGTTAGTTCAGTACCATTTTTCTTTATCGGACATATATTTATATAATATATTTTATTCAACGATTGAACTTATCAGGTTTTTGATATGATATACAGTAATGCATAATTTGTCTAGTACCGGTATTAATAAATTTGATAAAGATCTTAATTTTTCATTTCTGTATTTTTTAATATGGTACTGCATAATATGGTTGCATTTTGTTACAAAATCTAGGAATACTTAATGAAAATAAACATGTAGTTCGTAAAAATTTGCAATTATTACATATCGGTAAGTGAAATATTTGTTGTAATTTACTCGTTATGATACTGATGTGAAACCAATATCAACAAACCTGATCGGAAATAACTGTCTTTAAAATTCGTTATTCTGGTAAAGTGGTTCGTGCAAGTCACCTATTCTTATTGTTTGTATAGGCCTACAATCTTAGTGCCAATTGATTACAGTATGAAAGAAGAAACTTGAGAGCCAGAATTTCTACTTTATTTAATAGATGGAGTTGCTCATATGAACCTCTTAAGTTTACATTGAAAATTACTTGCAATTTGATTGAGCTATCAGTTTCAGTTTGTTTACTCGAGAGTTAATGCACCTACTGTTTATAAAAACTGTTGTGGTAGTGTTGGGTCCAGCAGTATTTCAGTTAGTCACCAGATTCAATTTCCAAGAGCTCTGTAGCAGATAGTTTTACTTCATGTTCTCAGGCTCTAACAATTGTCCATTTGATGTTAAATATCATCATTGGCTGAGTGGTAGAACTAGCTTTAGTGGTCTGGAGACTGGAAAACCATGAAAATTCCACTAAAGGGAGAGGTTTACCCACTGTAAACTTCGAACTTTGAATTAATTCTAGTCAATAAACGCAGATCTTCAATATGATGTAGGTCTACTCCTTCAGATATAACATCGTCAGTCAACTTTATTTGTGTCAATAATGGTATGTATGTCAATCATCACTTTACACTGTTATACACTCTTTATTCCTTTAGAATTAATAGGCTATTATCTTAAATTAATTTTGCAGGTTATTTTATAAAGATTTTGTAGCCCTTCTTTTAGATTTTCTTTTTTCAATCTAGATATATTTTTTATTTATTTTAGTTGATTTTACAATTTATTTTTGGAATCGGTTATGGTTCAATCAATGGTGCTAAATAAATTCATATGCTAATATTTTATATTTTTAAATTCCATTGTGGCTCTAATGATGCAGACAATTCAAAGAACTTGTAACTTCTGTTCACGAATTAATAGTACAACACTGAAGTTTAGATTCTGACAAAGTAGGCCCAAATATCATGGGGAGATATCTTGAATTTTAGTATTATATATGAAGAATTTAAATTTCGAATACGTATGTGAAAGACTTGCGAAGCAAATGGAAAAGAACTTCTAAAATCGGTAGGCCTACCTTATTAAAAATTTTGTTTATTAAGAACATGGACGATGGTAATTTATTTCTTAGTAGCTCATCTAAAATTTTTAACGTCAGAATTTCAAATCTCTAAAATTACAGAATGATTTAAAAGCACGAGTCCAAGTACTGTAATGGATTTTGAAATAGAGGAAATTGGAATGACTCAAGCTAGTAGCCCCTACTTTAAATACGCCACTGCCTAAAATATATTTAACAGTCTTGCGGCATGCCTCTTACATTACGTTACAGATCTTTTATTTTCTCTTCTTGTACATACAGTACCAATAATATTACCGAGATAATATCGTATATCTTTAAGTACGGTACTGGTTCTTACTTTGACAGTTTGTAGTGGTATAAATGGTGAATGGATCTGTCGATTTGCCTTCATAGTTGGTACATACAAGACCAAGTCATTCGTCATTTTTCATTGTAATTACTATTTGAATACAAAAGTAGAAAAGTGATAGTGCGTCCAGTATTCGTAAAATTTGCATCACTACTGCATGCATAATACATTAAAAGCAAAGATGATTTTGCACCATGACTGCTCGCTGGCTCATTCTTTAAATTGTCTGCTGAGCTAGTGCCACTTCATTTGAACTTTACCTCACTGTAAACACTACGGTAGAACGAACCTCGTATATAATGTGATATTAGCAGAGAAAGTATCTTACAAGTTCCATAATTTATGTATATTTATTTTTATTGCATTTGATATTAGAACTTTCTAAAATGAAACATTTAATTGGTAAGGATTCATACAAAGGGGAGAAGAATAAGTTAGTAGTTATGAGAACTCCACAGTCATTAGGAAACCAGTTAGTTCTTTTCAGCGTTTATAAGTACCTGGTTGCTGTATCTGTTTGTTCTCAGTTCAAAACATTACATCTTCATGTGAGAAATTTTATATGTATGTAAGTTTTTTCTGGCACACGTTTAAGTGATGCCGCCTATCTGTCACTTTTCACCATTCTCATGTGACACTGATTCCAAAATTTAATAATTAAGGATACTATTCAGGTGAAAAGTGGAAGCTTTGTGCAGTTAAGGGATCAACCCACATTTTGTTATGTCTACACAGGATATAAAGATGGGGCTAGCAAGCAAGCGGAAAGGACGTTGGAGGTACAGGTGCTGGCAGAAGTTGTTCCTAGCTCTCATAGGCTTCCCTCTGGCTGCTGGAGTGTTATTGGTGTTCGTAGCAATATTCCGAGCCGTGTTCGTTCAGCAGCAAAACCAGTCAATTCTTCATATCTTAAATAATCAAGTTGTGGATAAAATTGACGAAAGCCAGATTACACAGAGGGCTGAGCGATTGGCAGGAGCACTGAAAATCCCTTCTGTATCGTACGCAACTGACAACCAAGAAAAGGAGGCCCTCCTGCAACTGCATCAGTATCTGGAAACGAGTAAGCGGGAATCCTGCATAGGGTGTAACGCCCTATCTATTATCATTCATCCCCCCTCCCCTGTAGAGTTAAATCTTACAAGATGTAAGAAACTAACATTACATTTGATGGTAGTTTCTTACATTACGTGAGTCCATAGCAAACTGTTTTGGGAATTTCAAGAAGAACCAATGTCGTTATAGTGTAGAAATTAATGGAATAATATTCTTAAGACCTAATGTCTTTTTGTTGGATGTAAAAAATGGGGAGCCCAATTTAATTGGAAACACTTTGAAGAAAATATGGAAGATGAACTTAGAATCAAGAAGACCAAGATACACGGAGCAGAGTACTCAAATTGATTAACGAGTGAATGGCCTTCATTACAGATTTCCCACTGATTCACAGTGCATCATTTATAAAGAAGGAAGTGATCAACACATACAGTCTCTTGTACACAGTTCAAGGCACAACCAAGGGCAAGCTTCCATATTTACTTGCTTCGCATTTAGATGTGGTCCCAGTTGATCCTAGCACATGGGAAGTCCCTCCATTCGGCGGAAAGATTGTCAACAAAACATACATCTATGGAAGAGGTGCCATCGATGACAAGTCTGGAGTGCTGGTAAGATCAATAATATTCTAAACGTAGCACTGTAGGGGGAGAATAGAGAATCAATTATGCATGAGTATTATGTAACACGCTCTGCATGTGCTGCAAATATCTGGCCTTTGATGAAAAAATTATCAAAGAACTGTTTTACTAAAGATGTTCGCAGAGTTATTCAAATATTTACAGACTGGTGAAAGACATCATAAACTCAGTATGACATTCTACCTTGCATGTGACACACAAGACGAAACTAAATTATTGTTGTTCCTACGTGCAGTTTCATTATTTTAGAAAAATATGTGGTCGGTTCACAATTTTGTGAAAATTATTGGTAATATATACAAGCACAGTACAGATGAGAGTGTTACAGTGTACAATTTTTTCGAGAAGATTATAAGTGGATCATTGTAACTCTGAGCTACAGAAAATTAAGTTGTCAATGTTCTATTTAAGGTAAAGTCAATATAAGATTTATGTTCCAATAGTGATTTCAATTTCAATGTATGGAAAATCATAATGTTTGATAACTAAGCAAAGGCAACAAACAGCATTCATAGGCTTATATAGCGATATTGTGTGCATGCACTTTTAATTAAATTAAAGTAGTTTAGTGTATTTACTATCTGACACTAAGTTTTGTCACTGCTACATTTGCGGTTACATTTTGTAATCTATTAGCATATAAAAAGCGGTTTTTGGCTAGAAGAATCACCAGTTTAAAACACAGCTGTCATGAAAATGTTCATCTCGATAAAATGAATAAGTAGATTAAATCCATATATTGCTTTGTGTAGGCTATTCATGTGGTAGTTGACCTTAGTTCATGCTGATATTGATTTCACAACATTTGGTCTTCTTGCGTTCAGTCTCTTATTGTTGTGAATTCATAGTTCATAAGTCTACTTATCCATTGAACTCAATACAGTGACTCTGGATACGTCTAATGATTGCAATAATCATACACTAAAATTTTCAATGAAGCTTACAACTAATTTACTTAAAGATAAGATGTAATAATCTTTCAAACAGAATGAAATATTACAATTAATTTTACTGGTACTTGTTTCACTCATTTGGTGTCCAAAAAAATTCTCATTATCGGTATTATAAAAACTGTCTTTCAACAGCAAATACTTCAATAATAATCTTCTGAAAAAAAAAGACATGCATTCTATTTATGCATTCGGGAAATTAGTGATCTTACAGGAAGAAAAATTAGAAATATAACTTGAAATGTTAGCATGTTATAACCATTAGTTATTTGTCTTTCAGTATTGATCAAGATAACATACCATTACTAGGGTAGCTGTGACAACTATATTGTGCAGTACAGAGTAAAGTACTTTGACATTTTCATGCGACCTAGTTGAAGAATAGACATAACACAAAAAAAGATCTATATTATGTACTTCCAGGAAACATTTTATTATGGCATTTTCCGAGTAAATGTTAGAAATATGCCAATAAAGTGTATTATTTGAATAGCAATATGTTTGCCTTGAATATAGACTCACAATGATAAAATAAATGGTTTTCAAATTTTGTTGCAAAGGAAAGGATTTCTCTCATATTTTGAAGAACGAGCTAATTTATGTAATTCTTTGTGAACTAATATGATTAAAAGACATCTTTACTAAATTATTTGGTTCTTCCTGAAACCAGGTTTTGGATCTTTCTTTTTCATTAAATATCTAATTGAGATACTGTGGCTTCTGCTACACTTCTCACAGACCTCTTTGGAAACATATTTGTGTTACCGTATGTAAAAGAACTGATTAATTACACCACGCTTTCGTATTTTACTGGAAAACTTAAAGAAATCACCGAATATCACTGAAATAATTAAATCTAAATCGTGAAACTGAAATTAAATGTTACAGTACTGCACAACTACAGCTGAACATAAGGTTTCATATGCTATTAAGAATGACACTCATCTTATCATCTATAATTATTGGACTTGATTCACTCGAAAATAAGACATCTAAAATTGTTATGCTACAAACTGAATGAAATTACTCAACAGCAAGTGGCATTTTCGTCTGAACTATTTTTAATATTTATCAAATGACATTGTTACTGAAGGAAGGGCGGGAATGTGGACAAAAAATTGAAAATGTTCGAGTTAAACAAAAGAGTAATAAATTCAATATTAATTTACAGAGCCCAGTTAAAATTTGTGTTTCCTCAAATGAAATTGAAGCGGTGAGATCAATAACCATTCAAGTCCATTTACACAAGTTTCGAGAAAAATGCAAACATTTTTTTTTCTTACCTAATTATTATTTTTGCACGTAATATTTCTAGTTGTTTTAGAGATCAAGCCAAAGTAGTATACCAATTTTTAAAGTCGTAACACTTGTGGAAAGATAAAAAATTTAATTTCAAATTTGCAAAAAATGAATGACCAGAAGAGGACTTGAATGGTTATTGATCTCAATACTTCAATTGATAGTATTTTTCACAACTGCAATTATTGCATAACGTTAATATTACAGAAATGTTCACAATGGAATATTTAATGAAATAAATAAGAATATAATGTGTATAAAAAGATTACGTAAATTTAATTAATAAATGTTTAAAATTATTTTTTATAACTTTATGAACAAAAGACAAAATACAGCTCATTAACATTTTTGATCCTTATGGGATTCTAACATTGAAAACGTACACCATGCCAATACACCATGAGGTGCAGATAAGGAAAGCCCTGTCAAGGCTATTAGTTAAAATTCGATAAGGAAAGCCCTGTCAAGGCTATTAGTTAAAATAAATTGGCATAGTCATTTCGAAGAAATTTATTATCTTTATATGATTATATACTACATATATTATCATTTAAATGTATGTTATTGTTGTATAGCAAAGGACTTTAATAGCACAAGTTCTTTTATCAAAGTTAAAATCTGTCAAGCGTAAATACAAACTGCTGATTGCTAACAACAAATGCATAATAAAAAATCGATTGCTGTTTTGGGTAGATCAATAAATTGCCATACTAATAAAACTCAATATGAGCAAAATGTTACAACAGTGATAGTGGAATAAAAATAATATCACAAGAAAATACAATCTCTAAAATAAATCAAGCAATAAGCGGGGACCAAACACGGTAACTTTTGTTTTGTACAATACAGTAATTTTGTTCTATAGGTAGTCGAGCATTATATCTATGCGCCACTGCACACTTCAACAACAAGCCTTTCCATATGCATGTGCGGTGAAAATCGCAAGCACCTGAAAACTTATTTGTTGTTAAATTCGTGTATTTCGAAGTTTCGTGAATTATATCATCATATAAATTAGAAACACGTAACGGCAGAATATGCTTGGGAGGAAAAACAGTAAGTGGAATCATAAATATAGTTGGATGCAATACTTCGGTACAACTGTACAGCATGGCCGCTATGAAGACGTTTCTAAGCCGGACAATTTTTCTTTCCATGAGTTTACTAAACGCAGTTTGGTGACCGAGATTGTGTGCACAAATATGTAAATAGATTTCCATCTTATTGATAGGTACCTCTTAAAGCTATAATTATAATGCTAGAAACTGACAGTTTCCTGCCTGTCGTCTTCCTTTTTCACCTTTTTACACTAGTCTTCCTCTCTTTCAAAACTCATACTTATGTCCAACACGGACTATTAAGAGATCAGTATTAAATTACCGTAATTTAATATTTTTCTTTATTTAATGTTAGAGTGATTTGGAAGCATTTAATGCCAGAATATTTATATTTATATTTATATCCACATCAAAACGACTTGTATTTGATTATTCTAATTCTTAATCTTAGTACTTATCTCCATCTCCATGCCGCCGCCGCCACCGCCACACTGTCATGCAGTGGGCCATGTGACCTCAGTTGTACAGAAGTCTCTTCAGAGAATGTCGTTGGTTTCTTCTACCCTCTAATCTGTGTATGAGAACTAATTGAAATTCTGTCCCTGTTCATTCTTCTTAAATTTTGGATGCAGTTAATTCTGGATTTCTCAATTTTTCAGTGTGGGTTCAGTTTTTAGTTCTTTATGGATGTCTTCATGTGTCTATGATCTTGTGTACCGTATTTAGCAGTTCTTCTTAAAAATTTCATTTCTGCTGCTGTGATCCTTGATTTGTCTCATTCATATACTGTACTAGTACAGCAGGTATTGTTGAAAGAAGTGAAACTACCAGTAAGATTATTTTACAAACTATTATTCGGGGACACAAACAATAAAATATTAGTATCAAAAGGTTCTATATTGGGACCTGCCCTGTTTTTAGTGTTTATTAATGAGGTTCCAAAATATCTAGATCCTCCTTATATTACGGTATCTAAAATAATTGCGAATGGTACAAACATTACCTATAATTAAAGGAAGGAATTATAGAAACCATATAATATATATGGTAAAATTGAGAAATGGATTACGAAAATAAATTGCTTTTAAGTACAAATAAATCAGCAGGAATTCCATTATAACACAAACGAAATGAGCAAGCTAAAATATTAATATAAAGTTGTATAATTCGTAAGTTCATCTATTGTGGGGAGGGGGGTTTATATCATATATGGATTGGGAATACATATAAATAATGTAGTACGGTACTAAAATTGAACAAATTATACTTCTATCTAAGAATCATAAGAAATAAATTATGACTTAAATAGTATTAAAACTTGATGCTTTGCATACAGTATGTGGAAACTATCTTGAAGTATGGTATAATGCAGTACTACCTGCTAGAAGTTAGAGAAGCGCCAAAAGTGAGAAATAATAATTTTCCGAGAACCACAATGCATTTCACAGAACTGAAGCTTAACGATTTTTAAAGGGACACGCTACTGAGATTTCTAATCTCCACAATTTTGATTGTAAGTTTTTGAAATTTTAAAATCGAATAGATGTTGATGAGTTACATGTGCACAATTATTTTCAAAATTTTATGTTGATAAATGTACTCGGAAAAAAATAAAATATAAAAAAGTGTTTATAATTTTAGTAAACAAATATCTGGGTCTCATATAAAGATAATTTGTTTCTTAAACTTTTAAAATGATGCTAAGACTACCTGCAATGCAATGGTGCATGGGTTTGTTCCTAGTTAATACAGTTCATCAGTAAAAAAAATTAACTTTTAACATTGACCAAAATTGACGGAAACTCAGTAGCATGTCCCCTTAATTATTAAATTGTTCGAACCACCGCCACCACCACCACCACCACCACCACCACCACCACCACCACCACCACCACCACCACCACCATCACCACCACCACCACCACCACCATTTCAACATAAAGTAACAGAAGTAACACATATATTACGTACTAGTATTTTGAATTTGAAGGGCGGACTCTGCTAATCTTCTGCAAAATCATGTCAATATGAGCAGACTGATCTGTTCTTTTACTTCATCTGTAATCTGTTTTAATTTGGAAGTTCTGGAAATAAAGTATCACAGACAGCTAGAAAGCACTTTGTAATAATCTACGCATCTGTAAATGGCATAATTTCTGCTACGTGGTGCGATGATTTTGTTGTCAATTCGTTATTATGTACAGTGGAATATGTTACTTTCTGTTCTGTTATTACAATATTTTTTAACATTTTCAGTTTTGTATTATTGATTGAGAATGTTATGGATACTTGTTATCAAAATCTGAATGCAAGATGTTGTAATGTTTAAGATAAAAAACGTTTATAACACAATATTATATCAAAGCATAATAAGCACATGAGGCATGAAACTACCTTTTTTTTTTTTTTTTTTTTTTAAGAAAACAAATACATGTCGTTACTGGTAGTAATGATTCAGGGTATACCAGTAAACAAAATTTCCTCCGGTTACACAGTATTACAGATATTTAAAAAAAAAATATGTTTCTCAAAAAGAGTATAGATATAGTAATATTAGTTTAAGAGACGCAATAAATGTCTTTGAGAGCCACATGTAGCCCGTGAGCCATGTAATGAGTACCACTAGTGTAATGTTTTTGGGGGAAATAGGAAAGACGATCAGCTGGCATTTAAAATGACGAAAAAGAATTTTAGATGTATTATGCATGCTGGGACCATTTTTTTAGAACAACTAAACAACCTTCCCAAGTTTATGTTTTTTAATATACCAGTACTATGTCATGTTAAGCAAAATTATAACAGTTTCATTCTAATGATCAGATCTGTAGCTACAATTCAGGACACAAACCTGTTTTAAGAGTATTGGAACATAGTACAACACAATTCACGACAAAGGTAAGATGTGGCGGATCCATTGTTTTTAATAAATTGTTTAGAAAACTAAGGATACTGGGTCCATGTCTTCTTTTAGAAGATTATTCTAGGATTTAATTTTGAAAGACAGTTTTTATAATACCAATGAGAAATTTTTTGGACACCATATGAGTGAAACAAGTATTGGTAAAATTAATTGTAAAAGTATTTAATTTTTTTTCTATGATTATTGCATCTTGACTGTAAGTACATTAATTGTAAGCTTCAATGCAAACTTTGTTGTATGATTATTGTAATTTCTCAACATATCCAATGTCATTGCATTTGACTTCAATGGATGAATAAACCTATGAACCTATACAATTTTAATGTCATTTGTTGTATTGTTATAGAAGGTTGAAAGTTCCACTTATGATATCTATGACTTGCAAAACTTTAGACAGTTTTATTGTCACACCTTTCTCTGTTCCATAAGGCATAGTCCATCCCAGATAATTGAAAGTGTTTATTTGTTATATAATTTTACTTATAACTAGTGCTCGGACATTTGGACACTTAAAACGTTAACAACAGAAGCAAAAAAGGCACTAAAAGTATCCAAATAGGCATTACGAATTATATATATTTTCACTTATTTTCCTGTGCTGCATTTTTATTTTTAACATGAGCTGCTGTGTTTTACAATGATTTAAATGCCATTTATTCCCGTATTTTATCTATGAAGAGTATGGTCAATTTATTGGTCTAAATACTAATGTACCGGTAATAAAGTGAATTAATTATTTAACTGATTTATTTAAAATAAATCAGGTCACCAATGCAAGGGTTCAATTTCCTTGCTAAATTTTACTTACGTAACTGAATTTTTAAGCAATAGAAAATATGTAACTCCTGCATCTGAAGTAAAATCATAAAATGTAGGCCTACAGCTCAGTGTAAAAAACGAGAAAGAAATGAAAATTTATTTTATTTAATAATGTCGAGGAAAAAACTGTGTTAATAAAATGCGCTGCCTCTGTATGATTAATGGGTTAATGCATGTGTAAATCAGAAATATAAAACACAAATATATAAGCAGTACAACTTATTTCTTTTTTGCAGTAATGACAGAAAAACCCTGGTCGCCAACAATCCACTCCTTCATTAACATACTTATCGAACGCTTTTCTTTTAGTTTTATAGAGACTGTTAATATACCGAACCAATAAGCAGATAGAAAGTGACAATGTGGTTCGGGTAACAATACAAAACTGAGAGAGAGCTGCCTAACATCAGGATTATCTCGATATATTATTATTGGAGAGGCTGTGTTGTTATGAATGCACACATCTGTCTCAATAATGGAATGTTAGATGTAACAATACCACAGTTAGTAATAAAACAGTTTTAACTTTGAACTTTATAATGATGGAAAATCCTATTGGACGAAATACATAATAAGCTCCAACTCCTAAAATAGCCATTTATAGGCACTATGAAATTTGGATAGACGCTTTTAAATGGCCTATCATGGATTTTGGATTAAGTTCCCTAACTTATGTAAAAGGAATAAAATAGGCAAAAAGAGAAATATCCGAGCTCTATTTATAACTATTTTGGACCTTATAACATCTTTTTCTCTAAATGGCACAATTTTGGTCTTATTTTTAGATATTGTTAAACCTTATTTTATAGGCTTTTTTTTTTAATTTATGCATCAAATATTGTAGTGAGTACCTATTCTGTATCTGCTAAGAATACCTGATCACCAGCAGAAAGGAGATTCTAAGATAAAATTATTGAGAGTTATATTTCCTATATCTCAATGTCAATCCATTCCGAGATTTCATTAATATAGATGTTAGAGAGATACACGGATGAGTTGACCTGGTTGGCGAGTTGGTATAGTGCTGGCCTTCTATGCCCAAGGTTGCGGGTTCGATCCCGGGCCAGGTTGATGGCATTTAAGTGTGCTTAAATGCGACAGGCTCATGTCAGTAGATTTACTGGCATGTAAAATAACTCCTGCGGGACAAAATTCTGGCACATCCGGCGACGCTGATATAACCTCTGCAGTTGCGAGCGTCATTAAATAAAACATAACATTTTACATGGATGATATGTCCACTTCTTTATGTCCACAGACAAAATGTTCATTTTTTTATGTCCACAGCCCAAATGTCCAGTTTCTTCTGTCCTTTACATTAAAGTCCATTCATTTATAGGTCCAGTTATTTGAAGTCCACTACATTACAGGTCCATTTGTAGTTGTGTCCACAGATGGTTTTCCATAATTTAAGAGATCCACAAATCTGAAGTAATAACCAATCTAAAAAATCATCAGTGTGCTTTTAATATGATGGAAATAATACAGCCAACCAGATGTACATTATTTTAGAATTTTAATATTACATAATAACTGTAATTGTAGCATATGTTTATCGAGTTATAAAAATACCATTAATTTGCTTCATTATCGTTTTCATCATAAGGAAGTTTTTCTGCATACAGTTTCAACTGATAACTAATGCCTCTGAGATATGTCAACGTCACCTCTTTCTCTATATACATGGTAATTCCGCACCATTTCCTCAATGTGTCTTGAATTTAAAACATAGGACTTCTTTATGGGATGATGTATTGTCATTTTGGTCCTTCTGCAAGTTTTCGATTAACTTCCATATGTTAGCATGGTGAGTTACTATACATTTCTGAAATTTGGAGTGCCATCCTTCTATTGTATTAATTGTCCTTAGAGTCCCATTCAAGACTAGGTTATAAACATTTCAGACATGCGGAGGGAAGAGAGGCGGGACCTCTCATCTTCTACCTCTGGCAGGTATCCCTCTTAAGAAGGTCCTTTCTATGTATAATGATAAATCTAATTCTGATTCCTCTACATCTTAGAAACTTCATCAAATATAATCACAATATGATCTGGTGGTATGAAAGGTATGGACATTAACTTTCGAATGTCATTTCTTACTCTGTCATTTTCCCTGTTATTATAAGCAGCCTTTAATCCAAGTTGAACAACATGACGCCAAATGGCCTGACAGAAGTGGAAAAGACAACCTTCTATTTCTGTTCTGTAAGATGTATTATGGACATTATAATTAATTGACAGTAAAAGCCATTGTATATAATGTAATGGACAAAATTTCTTGTGGATATATTTGTTTGTGGATTAAATGTCTATGCACGTTAAGATCAGTGGACAAAACGCTTGTGGACATAACGTGATTATGGACATTCTTTTCTTTGGACTTGATGAAAAATAGACATAACTGTAGTGGACCAATCATCCTGGAACCGTTAGAGAGTATTGGTAGAGACAACCTTGTCCAATATGTGTAGATTTAATTTTTATTTAATTGTTTCATGTATGGTACCAGTATTTTATTTATCAACTGGAACATATTATCTATTTGCGTAAGATTTCATATTAATTAATAATAATAATAATAATAATATTACTATTATTATTATTATTATTATTATTATTATTATTATTATTATTATTATTAATCATTTAAGACATTAATTATAATTTATCTCTGATTAATATGTCAGCATTCAGAACTGAAAATCGCAATAAAGTAACAGGGCAAATGCTTCACAAGAATAGTGCAATTATTTATTTTCCATTAAATGTTTTCGAGGAAGTGTACCATAATGAGAAAATTGATTTACTTGTGATAAATAGATGCGCGTAATAAAATCGTGTACTTCATTGTAGCTGGTTTTAAAATGTTAACATTACAACTAACAAAACTCATGATGAGCAAGACCGAAGTACTACTGAAGCACAATTAAAATAGAGGGAGATTCAATAAAGGCATTCTTAAGAATCCAAGTTTATTTACTGAAAAGTTTACACTTAATATTTACTTCTTGTTCTTCAGGGTATTATGGAAGCTGTTGAATACTTAATGCAAAAAGGACAAAGACCACAAAGGACATTTTTCATGGCTTTTGGACATGATGAAGAAGTAAGTTTGTATATTATAGACACATATAAACGCACTGAATACACTTCTAGAACACAGCGAATAATGTTTCTTCTTCCTATGTACAAAAAACTTATTATTCAAGTACTGAAACATTAAAAACTTTCCACGTTTTGTACCGGAATTTCTTTGTTCTTTCTCTGTAGCAATTACATTTACATCGTTTAATTACAAGAAGTGTTACAGATCACTATCTGTTGCAACTTCTCATTCCAGCAGAGAACAAAACATTCTGATAACCATGGAATATGATCTAGTGAACATTTTTAACAATGTGTATTTATTTATTTTTCTGGGCTGTAAAAGTAACTAATGAACTAGTCATTTTATTCATGTATGCGAATGATTTCACATACATGATTTCATGATTTACCTGTCATGCTTATCTTACACTTAAAAAACATATTTTGAATTTTCAGTTGTTCTTTAATAAAAGCTGTTATAACTTAAGAAACTTACTTTCTTCTAGATTTCTGGTAAACGTGGCGCACAAGAATTGGCAAAGACACTGATAGCTCGCGGAGTTGATCGCCTGGATTTTGTTCTTGATGAAGGTTTTCCATTAAGCAAGGGTCTGATTCCAGGAACAAATAAGCATGTTGCCATGTATGTATTATACACATACATATATATTTCAGTTCCAGAATTGCATTCTCTGTTGATTCATCTTTGGATGTAGTGGCGTAGTGTCGGCAGAAAGCAATAAGACGCAACATATGCTAGGATACCATATGCAACCAGCAGTGAAATGAATACTTCTTAGTGGTCTGTGTGGTTTAGTTTAAGTCTAGTTGAGCAGTAGATTGTGTGGTGTAGTTTTTAATCACACATATAGATGTACCGTAAACCAACTACTTCCTTAATGAAATTTATGTGGAAGTTTTAAGTCAGTACTTCATTATTAACATTTATTTTAACGTAGAATTGATGTCATTGTACAATTTATATAGTAAAACAGACTGTGACGAAGTAATTCCGAGAAATATTATGAAATAATGCAGGTAATTTCATAATTAAAACAATGAGAAATTAACGTAAGCATTAAGATCATGATTTTAAAGTTTATATTAAATAGCAACAATTAAACTTTGAATGTCAGATGATTATTTCGTTACTGTGAAGTATGAAATATGTGATTTATGTGATTTTCCTTGGCTTAATCTTAAAATGTATTAGGATTGCAACTGTCACTTGACATGGAAAAAATACAGACATATGTATTGCCAAATAGAACTAATCAAACGATATCATAACTTGTCAATATTTTGTTTCAGATTGATTTTAACTCATAACTGTTTTATTAAATGTTGGAATTCCTAGTTGGCTACTACTACATGTCTATTATATATTAAAATGCTTTAAGCAACAAATGGCTGAGATATGGCAATGTTAAATAAGAAATAACTTTAGATTGTAATAAAGCCTGCCAGGAGAAAAAATCATTCATACAGCCAAAGCTTCACGTTGACCTTTTTTTTTTGCCAGGGTTGGCGTTTCAGAAAAAGGTACAGCAACTCTAGAGCTGAGTGTGACAGGTAACCCAGGACATTCCAGTTTCCCTCCACCTGAGTCAGCTATTGGTATTCTGGCTGCAGCCGTTGCACGATTGGAGGAAAATCCACAGCCTTCACTACTTGGAAAAGGTCCAGAATCTGCAACTTTCAAATACCTGGCACCTCACGTATGTAATCAAATACTGCATTATTTAATTTTATATTACAGTAGATCCGAATAAACCATTTCCATTTTACTTGTGGATATGAGACTGTCAGTATTTTTATACGTAAACTAATCTAGTTGTAGTGAATTAATTACAAGCTTTGGGTAGATGGCGGGCACATATTTTATGTAAATTTGCACAACAGATTTGGAAGAGGATGATAGAGTAAAATTACGGAGTTATTTGACACGGCTTTAGGTAAAATAATGGTTTTATTATCCACTGCATGAAATGTATAATTTGCGTGGCAGCATTTATGTAAACCAGACATTGTCCTCTGTTTAGCACAGTTTATTCACCATGGCTCCGTCGATCTTATTTTTAGATCTTAATGTCTATTATCAGGCAGTACATCTCACTTGACGATATGTGTCAGAGGAAGAACAATTGTTTGTATGAATCTGAAGTCTGATTAATGTAACAGGTAGCTAATCGGCAATGTATGCTAAAGAGGGAGAAAGAAACTGGCCACCCCACCCCATTATCTCCTGGCCTAGTTGCCTCATACTTTTCTCTGCGACCTTATAGGTACTGGTATTTAGAGTTCTTGATAGTCACCAGATGCTTTTATGGTTCAACTACAATGTTAAACTAGTTGTAGCTTTCTCATGAGAATATATTTACCCAAAACTCGTCTGATAAAAAACCAATACAATTTCCATTGAAACAATATGTTAAGTTACAAATCTGTGGATGTATATGCAATGTTTCTCAATGTGAGTTCCACAGTTTCAACTGAACTCTAATTTCGATTTAAGACTTAAATATTTTGAAAAGTGTTGCTTTCAGAAATAATCGAAAAATTCGTAACATAGTCTATCACTCAATCTAGGGCAACAGTTTCAGAGGCTTATATAAAATCTTGTCATAAAATTCTACTGAAGCATTAAATTATTTATCAAGACTCGTGACTAATTTAAAAGGGGCTTGGTAATTTAAAATTAAGTTTCACTTCTTTATTCTAAATTAACGTCAGAACTTTAAACTGAATACGAGAGTTGACTTTACAGAAACGTGTCATGATATACTACACTGGTTTCATACATACTGCCATATTGCAAATAATACGTTTTCCTTCTGCCACAGGTATTACCATACAGGACTAGAATTCTGACGATCTAAAAAAAAAAACACCTTGTCTGTTGGCTTTTAATGGCTGACCTTGAATATTTACGAGGAAGGACCCATAAATAATCGGAATGGTTTTTTTTTTTTTGCATTTTTATTGAACTCAACATTCACAGTACTTTAGTTCCCTTCAAAGTATTGTCCATGTGCATTAATGCACTTGTTCCAATGCTTTTGTCACTGATGAAAACAGTGCTGGAACTCTTGAGGCAGGATACTGTTCAAAGCCGTTAGTGTGTTTTCTTTGACGTCATCCACATCACTGAATCGCTTTCCTTTCAGACATTTCTTCATTCGTGGAAACAAAAAAAAGTCCAACTGAGCAAGATCGGGCGAGTAGGGTGGATGAGGTACAAGCACCATGTTGTTGTTTGTCACAAACTGTTGGACCGTCAGATCTATGTGGGCTGGAGCATTGTCGTTGTGAAGTAACCAGTTCCCATTGCTCCACATTTCGGGCCGTTTTTGTCGCATTCTCTCTCGTAATCTTCGTAACACATCCAAATAGAAATGTTGGTTCACTGTTTGTCCTGGCAGAACGAACTCTTTGGGGACAGTGCCATTCACATCAAAAATCAAATCAACATTGTTTTCACATTGAATCGCACTTGACGTGCTTTCTTGGGTCGTGGTGAATTTGGAGTTTTCCACTGGCTCGATGCTTGCTTTGATTCTGGTTCGTACCCATAGCACCAAGACTCATTCCCAGTCACAATTCTTTTAAGAAAATTTGGATCGTTCTGCACTTCACTCTTCAAGTCGCGGCAAACTCTCACGCGGTTTTCTCTTTGGTCATCTGAGAGCAAGCGAAGAACAAATTTTCCAGACACCTGTCTCATGTGCAAATCTTATGTTAAAATTCGCTGGACCGTGCTCCATGACAGGTTTGTTTGCTCAGGATCTTCGTCAATGATCTTTCGAAGATCTTCATCAATTGCACATTTGATTTTGGCAATGTTTTCGTCATTTCTTCCTGTTGAAGGATGCCCGGGGTGTGACATGTCTTCAGTTGACATGTTGAC
This sequence comes from Periplaneta americana, assembly GCF_040183065.1. Lineage (NCBI taxonomy): Eukaryota > Metazoa > Arthropoda > Insecta > Blattodea > Blattidae > Periplaneta > Periplaneta americana. Next base: position 4,799,233 of record NC_091126.1, read on the forward strand.
AGATTTGAAATGAGAAAACCACTCGTAGACCTGTGATTTCCCCAAAGCATCATCATTAAAGGCTTGCCGAAGCATCCCAACAGTCTCGGCTACAGTTTCCGTAACAGAAAACAAAATTTCACACACACGCTTCGTTCCTTGTGGTCGGCCATCTCACTAATCGCCAAACGGTTGAAACAGGAACGCAAACAACGCAGCACCAGAAACAAACCACTTAACTCAGACTGACGTCAGCTCACTAACACCACCTAATAGCACAACTCGTAACTACAAAGCATGCGTGCACAACAGTTCAGTTCCAGTTACTTTTGGGTCCACCCTCATACTCTACTAAAAAGACTATGAAATTAAATTACTTTTGTTAAAAAATTCCGGTAATTTAGAAAATATTCCTTCACTCATTTAACAGTATTGTTGCTGTTTATTTATTTCAGAAGAAGTTCATCTTATTTCCAAATCAGAACACATTTTGTCCTTGATGACATTCCTCAACCTTAATATTAAGTTAGTGCTTTTGCTGCAGCAGTAAACATCTGACTCTTCCAGCATTGTTGTGCAAGCTGAAAAAGAAAACAAACTGAAACAGCATATATCTGAAATACTCAATGTCAGCATGCTAGATTATTTTTAAACTATACAACTTAAAACAATTTTATTTTCGGACATGGATAATTATGTCTAGAATGTAAGCTTTTATTGCTTTTGATGTACGTATTTGTATTAAAACATTTTCGTATTGTAGTATAATGCCAGGGTGAGATATGGGGAACAGTTGAACTAGAATGTATGTACTTTGCTGCTCGCGTACAACAGTTATGCAAATAGAATAATTGACAAAGTAATAACAAAAAAATTGAAAAAAAAAATAGGAATTCAAAGACAAGAAAGACCATAAATGTCATTAATTACACATTTTCTACCTGGCAGTGACTAACATTTCAACTTACTTGTTTAGGTTTCGTTTTTTTATCGTCTTCTGTACAACAACATGTGGCTCTTTTCTGGACTGATGTCTCGAGAAATGGAGCGTGTGCCTCTTACCAATGCCTTTGTTCGCACTACTACTGCTATCACAGTGTTCCATGGAGGAATCAAGGTAAAATACAGTACTTGCTAACTGGTTGGCAGGTTTTAATACATTTAAAGTCTTTAATTGAATTATTTATCTTGAAGTAAATTAAATCAGAAGCAATATGTCTGCTGATATCAGCATTTAAGTTGTTAAGGTATCGGTCCATGATGATTTAATATCCGAAATCTCAAACAGTAAAAACGGCCAGCAAAATAGTCTTTTTTGTTTTTTGCACGCTGTTAACTACTTGTGTTCCTCATAAAGTTTAGTATTGAAATGACAACTGAATAATTTCTCATTATCATTTATCAAATTAGTTAATTTAGGCACTGGTCCGTTCCAATAAAATATAACTTTTTTTTCTTCAAGCTCATATGTCAGAAAGTTTTAATTTGTGTTTTCCAACATCACACTGACACACCTTTTTACATACTTACAAATGGCTTTTAAGGAACCCGAAGGTTCATTGCCACCCTCACATAAGCCCGCCAGCAGTCCCTATCCTGTGCAAGATTAATCCAGTCTCTATCATCATACCCCACCTCCCTCAAATCCATTTTAATATTATCCTCCCATCTACGTCTCGGCCTCCCTAAAGGTCTTTTTCCCTCCGATCTCCCAACTAACACTCTATATGCATTTCTGGATTCGCCCATACGTGCTACATGCCCTGCCCATCTCAAACGTCTGGATTTAATGTTCCTAATTATGTCAGGTGAAGAATACAATGCGTGCAGTTCTGTGTTGTGTAACTTTCTCCATTCTCCTGTAACTTCATCCCGCTTAGCCCCAAATATTTTCCTAAGTACCTTATTCTCAAACACCCTTAACCTATGTTCCTCTCTCAGAGTGAGAGTCCAAGTTTCACAACCATACAGAAGAACCGGTAATATAACTGTTTTATAAATTCTAACTTTCAGATTTTTGGACAGCAGACTGGATGATAAGAGCTTCTCAACCGAATAATAACACGCATTTCCCATATTTATTCTGCGTTTAATTTCCTCCCAAGTGTCATTTATATTTGTTACTGTTGCTCCAAGATATTTGAATTTTTCCACCTCTTCGAAGGATAAATCTCCAATTTTTATATTTCCATTTCGTACAATATTCTGGTCACGAGACATAATCATATACTTTGTCTTTTCGGGATTTACTTCCAAACCAATCGCTTTACTTGCTTCAAGTAAAATTTCCGTGTTTTCCCTAATCGTTTGTGTATTTTCTCCTAACATATTCACGTCATCCGCATAGACAAGAAGCTGATGTAACCCGTTCAATTCCAAACCCTGCCTGTTATCCTGAACTTTCCTAATGGCATATTCTAGAGCGAAGTTAAAAAGTAAAGGTGATAGTGCATCTCCCTGCTTTAGCCCGCAGTGAATTGGAAAAGCATCAGATAGAAACTGACCTATATGGACTCTGCTGTATGTTTCACTGAGACACATTTTAATTAATCGAACTAGTTTCTTGGGAATACCAAATTCAATAAGAATATCATATAATACTTCCCTCTTAACCGAGTCATATGCCTTTTTGAAATCTATGAATAACTGATGTACTGTACCCTTATACTCCCCCAGCCACCGGCGTGGCTCAGTCAGTTAAGGCGCTTGCCTGCCGGTCTGAAGTTGCGTTTGGGCGAGGGTTCGATCCCCGCTTGGGCTGATTACCTGGTCGGGTTTTTTCCGAGGTTTTCCCCAACCGTAATGTGAATGCAAGGTAATCTATGGCGAATCCTCGGCCTCATCTCGCCAAATATCATCTCGCTATCACCAATCTCATCGACGCTAAATAACCTAGTAGTTGATACAGCGTCGTTAAATAACCAACTAAAAGAAAAAAAATTATACTCCCATTTTTTCTCCATTATCTGTCGAATACAAAAAATCTGATCAATAGTCGATCTATTACGCCGAAAACCGCACTGATGATCCCCAATAATTTCATGTACGTACGGAGTTATCTTCTCAAAAGAATATTGGACAAAATTTTGTACGACGTCAACAAAAGTGATATTCCTCGAAAGTTACCACAGTTGGTTTTGTCCCCCTTTTTAAAAATAGGTACAATTATGGACTCCTTCCATTGTTCTGGTACAATTTCCTTTTCCCAAATAGCAAGTACAAGTTTATAAATTTCGCTATATAATGCACTTCCACCCTCTTGTATTAATTCTGCTGGAATTTGATCGATACCTGGAGACTTGTACTTTTTCAGATTTTCTATCGCAATTTCGACTTCTGAAAGCGTGGGTTCGGGTATAAATGGCTCAGCAGTTTGTATTTCAATTTCGTCCTGATCATTTCTATTTGGCCTATGTGCATTTAGTAGTTGCGCAAAATAGTTTTTCCATCTGTTTAGGATTGATGGAGAGTCTGCAAGCAAGTCACCATTCTCATCCTTGATCACGTTTACCCTTGGCTGATATCCATTCTTAAATTCCTTTATACCCTTATATAAATCTCGAATGTTTTTATTCTTACTATTTGTTTCTACCTCATTCAGTTTTTCCTTCAAGTAATCTCTCTTTTTATTCCTAAGTGTACGACTTGCTTCCTGTCTTTCATTGAAATAATTATCTCTCTTCTCCTCAACTGGATCCTGTAAGAATTTCAATTTTGCCTGTTTCCTTCTTTCTACTACCATGCAACAATCTTCATCAAACCACGGTTTCTTTTTCTTAGTTTCATAATAACCTATGCTCTGCTCAGCTGCAATCTTGATACTATCTCTGATATTTTCCCACACGCTGTTAACATCTAATTCTTTCTCAACTTCGTCGGAACTTTCTAAAGTGGCAAACCTATTCGAAATTTCGACCTGATAATTTTGCTTAGCTTCCTCGTCCTTTAATTTCAAAATATTGAATTTAGTAATATTAACTTGTTGCTCTACTCGCTTGGCTACTGATAATCTTTCTCTTAATTCTCCAATCACCAAATAATGGTCAGAATTACAGTCTGCACCCCTGAAAGTTCGAATATCTACTATACTAGTATGTCTCCGTTTATCTATCAAGATGTGATCTATTTGGTTGTGTGTCAATCCATCTGGAGAAGTCCAAGTATATTTATGTATATCCTTATGGGGGAATGTTATACTTTTGACAATTAAATTTTTCGATGTGGCAAAGTTGACTAATCTAATTCCATTGTCACTACTAATTGCGTGTAGGCTCTCTTTTCCAATAGTTGGTCTAAAAATATCCTCCCATCCTACTTTAGCATTGAAATCCCCCAATAAAATTTTCATGTGATATCTAGGGAACTGATCAAAAGTATGTTCCAATTCCTCATAGAAGCTATCCTTTATATGGTCGTCTTTCTCTTCTGTAGGGGCGTGAGCATTTATAACTATGATGTCGCACCATCTACCCTTAAGTACTAAATATGATAACCTGTCACTGATAAATTCGACATTTTTTACTGCTGATTTTATTCTTTTATGAACAAAGAATCCTGTTCCTAATTGGTGATTATTGTTTCCTTCCCCATAATACAACAAGTAATCTCCTATTTGTGATATGCCATTCCCATCTAACCTAACCTCTTGTACTCCCACGAAGTCTATTCTATATCTAGCTAGTTCTTTTGTTACTAATGTTACCCCTCCTGTTCTATAAAGACTAGTTACGTTCCAAGTGCCAAATCTCAAAACATTATTCCTTTGCCGTGGTCGTGCCAGAGAATCAGTCCTATTCCGAGGCTTATTGTAGGGATTCGTAACAAGCTGTTGTTTACAGTGATGGGTTGTTAGCCCTTCGCCCAACCCCCAAGCTGGAGGACCACCCCTTATCGGCTGTCCACGACTGCTTATTCAATATATTCGCAGCTACCCTCCATATCTGGAGGCCGTCTCCTCTATCCGCAACCTGAGGACGCGCCATGCCCTGGTGATAGGGACCCACAATACATGGACACCTTTTTACAGTCACCCATTTTCACATTAAATAAAAGAACAAAATACAACTTTATCTTCCCACTGAACTGAACAAAACTTGAGCACTTCATGTCACGAAATCATACTACACTGGAAGCTGAACTGTGGAAGGTACGAATCTTCAAATGGTGAATAACGGTATCGATTTGGGTGTTGTGCTGAAAAATATCAGTCGGAATCACAATAAAACTGGTAAAAAAAAACTGTGCGTCAGTTCACCACTGCTGTACATATGCAGCATTACACTTTGCTTTTATGGCACCCAATCTCACCTTTCACCTTGGTATTTTACCTTGACACACCCTTTCTTTGCTCAGTGCTTTTCTGAGATATGTGAACAGTAACACACCCTGAGGCTTCATAAGGCATTTTTGTCGAGTGCTGCATACAGATAATATATTTGCATGGTCTATATTTAAATTAAGAACAGCAGTATTGAACATCTACGTGAAAAATAAAACGAGAAAAATAAACATAAATAATAAAATAATGGTAATGATGATGATGATAATAATAATAATAATAATAATAATTTGAATTATAGAGTATGTGTTTTTGGAAATAATAAGGCATGTAGTGCATGTGTATTTGCTACTGGTGTACAAGTATGGGTATGTATTTAGGACAATGTGGTGCCTCCATCCGCAAAAGCTGTCATCAATCACCGTGTCCATCCATCTCAAACAGTAGCCGAGGTGATTGCATACGATCGGAAAATCATCAATGACCCCAGAGTGCATATCCGAGTGAAGACGTCCAGAGAGGCACATCCCATTTCTCCATTTGGACAAGACTGTGTTTCCTTTCAGATGGTGACCATCAGCATCAAGCAGGTGTTTACAGATGCCGTAGTTGTGCCAGGTAATTTAAAGTATTTCATAATTTGTTACTTGTTTCTTTCTTCTGTTCCATTCAACTTCCAACATTTCACAATCTGTTGCTTTTGTTCGTACAAGACAGGAGTCAGAGATTAATCAGTCTGTAGTAAGATGCTTCGAGGTTGAGCGTGGACTGTCGCAGTTGCCTTACTTGCTAGGTCGATGAGGTTTAATGCGTATCGTTTCTCTCCACCACCTTAATAATCTTCTGTTCTTCGAGATATTGGTTAGGAGAAGAATACCAAGAATATGTCATAGGCCTGCTGTAGTGAGTCGTCGATAAAATGAATTGATGCTGTCAACCACGAGAACAGAGTTGACAAGTCAGAGAGGATGGCATCAGTTATTTCTCTACTGTGAGGGTGATATGCAATACGACCTTGATGATAGAATCTATACACAGTTATGATACGTGGGAGAAGTTAAAACTCAATAGGTGATAGGTAGTCATAGTATCCACGACATTGTTTTACATCCGATGTCAGTGAAAGCCTAAATCTAAAATTTCTAGAACAGTAACAAGATGGATATATTGTCTTATTTTTCAGCTGTCTTCATAGCAAACACTGATACACGATGGTACTTAAGCTTCACGACAAACTTGTATCGGTTCCTGCCAACTATTGTATTGCCGGAAGACGTCAGTCGTTACCATGGAAATAATGAACGTATATCAATCCGACATTATCATCAGGCAGTTAACTTCTACTACCGTGTCATCAAGAATGCAGATATCTTAATCGACCAGGTACCGGCATCAACTGTTAACAATGGAGAAGAGGAATTATGAATAATCAGTAGGTATTAATTCGGCTAAATAGAAAAATTGTAATATCCATAACACCTTAAGATGATGACGAAACAAGTGGGATACTTGTTCATTAGCCTGTTTAGTTTGTGATGTGCTGACATCATGGCATTATAGTCTTACGTGCACAGCCGTGACGAACTTACATTTACACGTCTTGAGCACATCACACATAGCAAAAGCACATTCAGCCCAAACTCAGCACTTTAGCCACATGTCGCTATGTAGGACTGACATATTAATTAATGGAGTTCAGATCACAATTTCTGTCAGAGTTTCTTTCCGCCCTTTTGCTACTCATATACTTGTCAGATCACGTGTCTTGTCTCGATCACAATTACTTGCTTCATAGTAGCTTGAGTGGTCTGACTGCTAGTTCAGCCCTTTGTTTGACAATTCACTCTTAAAATGGCTGACAGACCATGTTGAACAGGTTACGGAAAAGTGAATAAACTGAAATGCAACTGGCTGGCCATCAACTGCAACATTCTTCCTTCAGAAGGAAGGAAGGGTGATGTTTTACTGCCATTTGAAAAACTGTTGCTTAGTTGAGGTGACATCAACATCCAATTTTATCGAAGCAAATTTATTATTATTATTATTATTATTATTATTATTATTATTATTATTATTATTATTATTATTATTATTATGTACCTATTTTATTTTTGTTACATTTTATAATGACTTTCGTTTGTAACACATGCAAGATGAAATCAGATTTTGTTGATTCTAAGCAGTTCACATTGACTTGAGCTGTTATGTTGCACATTGCAATTTCTCGCTCCTTTCTAATATGCACATATCAAGTATTCTTACAAATTCACATTGTTACATTTAAAACTGATTTGTTAACTCGTTTTTTTCCCGAAATAAGTGACACACTGCATTTGATATTCCCATATTCATTGTGGATAGTAATAAAAGAGAGTAATTCGTGAATGTATAAATAAGATGCAATATTTTGATATTTTCTTAAATTTATATTGATTTACTTATTCTATGTAAGGCTGAACAATAAACTGATCTGGAAGATGAAATATTCATTATGTTGTAAATTTGTTCAGAGTTCAGATTTAAAGAACATGTCAGTTGGAACATAATACAAGATTATGTGCATTTATGCTTCATGTTACATTTGTTAGATGTTTCATAAAATGAATAGAATTTTCCTAGTATATATTTTGTTACATACATCTAAGAAAACAAAACTGACATTTTATTTTCTTCTCTCAAAAATTACATTAATAATGACAACCAAGTTGTATAATGCCTTATTCAGTTCAGTTGTTATTGTTTTGCTGCAGAGATCTTCATTAAACCCCAGTTTTTTGTGTGCCTTGGAGTGAAATCCGATATTGACTTATCTGGCACCATCCAGCAGGCCAGTTCAGTTTCATCCTACAGATCGTTTTCATGCACTATATCTGACAAAATGCCAAAGCGAGTTTAAAATATCAATTACAGTATTCCAAATGAGTAATTACGAGTCTTTTAAATGTGTGCCAATAAGTCTTCAAGTGATAGCCATATTCTTGAAATATGAAAAGTTAAAATAATGACCAAAACAAAAATATCCCATAAAAATACAAAAAAAAAAATAGATTCGATATTGTGGACAGATTTCTGTCTACAGAAGTGTTGAGATGAACCTTCAAGCCAAAGAGACTTTGCAGATGTAAAACTGACTCAGGGTAAAACATGAAAATGAATGGCAAAAACAAGAACTTAGGTATATAAGGATGTTATGTCAAAGTCCCTGTTGTAAAACATCTTATCATGGTTTCATTTCATATGCCATTATACTGAAATGGCTCTTGAAATAAAAACCTTGCACTTCAGTGAGAATAGATCGAAAATCTTTTTCTATGAGACTGTGTACTGTATACTGCAGTATGAATAATGTTTTACAAATTAAAAATGAGAGAAAAAACTGGAGATTGGAGATCCTTTGGGCTCAAAGTGCCTTTTCTTTTGACTACAATTTTAATGGCCTTCCCGCCCACCACACTGCAGACCACCAGAGGCACAGTTCTTGTTTACAGCTATTTTAATGAAATTTAGTTTAATTCTTGAAGCAACATTTGATAAGAGTAACTGAATTGATTTTTGTCAATTTCAATGCACTTCCTATTTGGCTGAATGAGTGAGTATGTGACAGTTCTGAAAATTTTGTGATGAAATTTGCAAGTTTTACTGTTGGTTAGTGTGTCATTCATAAAAAAAAAATGTTTACACTTTACACAAAAACAAAACTTTAGACATAGTTTGTTGAAATATGTTAACTTCCTGTTGTACTCGTTAGTATGTAATGTGTCACACCTCCACAGCTGTTAGTGTGCTCATTGCTAGATGATATTTTAATGGAAAGGAAATCACGAGACTGAAACTGACTAGGATGGACATTGAATAATTATTTGACAGACATATTTTTTCAAAGTGCGGATAAAACATGTATGGATATGGATCGTAGAAGTTCGTTACGGAAATGGCAGTGAACATATTAACAGTTTTATAAATATGCAATGGGAAATATTCTATTTTCTAGCTTCTAATTTAAATACTCGCAGGTAAGTATCTTCACTGGACTCAGGATTCATTTGCTATTGAATTCCCTGTGTACTCTTATAGGAGATTTTATAAAAAATAATGTAAATGAGTGGAAAAAGAAAAGTTCGAGAAATTCTACAGATTATCTATAGAGCTGAGATCCTTTCAAATTTATGTAATATCAGATATTCAATTAATTGTAGTAAGAACGGCTGCTGCTTTGTTCACTGTGATAGCTATATGATAATAGTAACTCATCATATAGTCCTATTAACGTACCAAATCTGGTTACAGCCTGAAGATTGAAATGTGTGCATGCGTGTATCTGAGAGTTTTCACCGGGTTTAAGCCTGCACTTGTAGTTATGCATACTGTGGGCTTGTTTCATAGTTAGGTTCGTATTGTAAAAAAATGGAAATGTTCATTTGTACATACATTGCTGTATACTTGTGTATAAATTTATGTTACGTAAATTTGTTGTGTAAGTTGTTTAAAAAGTTTGGGAAATATAATTTTGCTCAGAATCAAGTGCATACATTATGTTACATTGTGATATTTTCATTTCTCCCTTCCCTTCTATATGGAAATTTTTTCTGTGTAAAATCTGCAAGAAAATTATACAAAATCTTAAAAATCACATCAAAGTTCGAGTGAACAAGGAGATGAAATATAAACCCGCATGTACTGGTGTGAACATCTTCACAGATAATAATTATGGGGTAACAGAAATATCTTCCGATCACGATAACAGTAACTTGACTGTTGGGCTGATGCTGATGTGCTAAGGAGAGAGCGAGTGATCTGTAGGCTTAGAAACCTGGATTCCTTAAAATTGAATTGAGGTTACTGACAATCAGAGTATTTGTGACGTCACTCTAGCTGTAGGTAGTAGTAGGCTTGTAAACACAGACGCATGTTCTGACTTCACAGTGGGTGGTTGTTGCATACAAGTTTCACTATCGCTGTATTTCCATAGGTTTTTTACATAGGGTGTGTGTAAATAATTAACATTGTAACTTATGCTAAAGGTAAAGAATTCGATTCGCTTGGAACTTAAGTTTAGTAGAGAAGCATGAAAGTGACATTTTTACTCTAATAATTGTGTGTACAGGCAACTTGTGTGAAGTTAAACTAAATATAAGAAAATCACAGGCTATAGAAAAATATTGCAACAGGAATGTGTTCAATATAAATCAATTAGGTGCCTACTAGAGTCGTGCATTACAAGTACTATGTTTGGTTCAAGTTCGAGTAAGGCGAAGTTCGATATTTGTCAATGTTTGCTCTGCAGAAGGCGACATATCATGTTTGTTCGGCCTTGTTATGAAAATATTTGCTTCCTCCACTCCCACCTCTTCATGTTTTAACTGTTGAATGATGGCCACCGTAAGGAACACGACATGGACTACGACAAGCATCATGATAAAGATCACATTGAAGGTCATGGCATGTATTACAAGGACCAGGATAATGATCATGACACGGAACACAACAAAGATCATGATAAGGACTATGACATGGGATCACAACAAGGATGAGGAAAATACCACGATAAAGATAGCAATAAGAACCAAGACCATGATAAAGACCAAGGCTACATTAAGGACCAAGAACAAATATAATGATAAGGACTATGACAAACACAAGAAGAATGATAAGGGACATTAAAATCACAAAAAAAACATGATAAGAACTATGACAAAGAAAACAAGGATTATGATAAGGAATATGACAAAGAAAACAAGGATTATGATAAGGAATATGATAAAGACAAGAACGGCTATAAGGTTCATGAAAAGGATAAGGACAAGAAAAACAATAAGAATCACGACATGGACCATGCCATGGACTAGGATGAGGATCAAAAGGACCACATTAAGGAACACGCAAGCACCATAATAAGGATCATGACAAAGAAAACAAGGATTATGATAAGGAATATGACAAAGACAAGAACGGCTATAAGGTTCATGAAAAGGATAAGGACAAGAAAAACAATAAGAATCACGACATGGACCATGCCATGGACTAGGATGAGGATCAAAAGGTCCACATTAAGGAACACGCAAGCACCATAATAAGGACCATGACAAAGACAACAAGGATTATGATAAGGACCACAACAAGGATTAGACAAACAAGGGCCATGATAATGATCACAGTATGGGCAACAACAAACGCCATGATAAGGATGACTTAGACCACAATAAAGATCAAGACTAGGGCCAGGACTTAAACTACGGTAAGGACTGTAGGAAAAGAAAAAGAATCATGATAATGACCATGACAAAGACAAAAACCATTATGAGAACCACTGTAAGTATCATCATAAGGAACACGGCATGGATCACGACAAGTACCACGATAAGGATGACAACAAGGATCACGAAAAGCACCACGTTTCAATTTCTTAAAGATGTGTCATCACTACTAGCTAGAAAATTAGATTTGATCACGTAGTTTGTTTAAAATTTCATATGCAATAATGAATAGTAACATTATACCATCCAATCCTTTTCTATGAGTAATGGCTGTCACTACTGTACACTGCAGAAATGTTTCAGTTATTGCGTGTGTGAATTCAAGGAAGTTGAGTTTGCTCAGTGATAGTGTGCTATGTGTTACAATGATAAGTTTTTTAAACGTTTTAGGGAAATTAGTAAAGTACTTCAACCTCCATTCATTACTAAATAATATATTTTATTATTTTTTAATTTAGAAATCTTCTCACCATTCGTGAGCTCCCACAAGGGATAAAGAGTACTTATCCATATAAATGTTTACAAGTTCATTGAACCATTAATTTCGTTTTGACAATGAAACTCCTACAAGTTTAAAACAGTTTACAAATTTGGATTAAAGTTAAATCCAGAGAGATCACAAGCAATCGTAATGAGACATAATCGTCTACTTAATACTCTTGACAGTAGTAATATATCACATACAAAATTAAATGGGATTATTGTTAAATAAAGTGAAACATTTAAAAACCATTTTATTTTTATGGATAGTGATCTAATTGGAACACTCAAGTAACCCAAGTTGCAAAAATATTTTCTCCACTCCACTCTTTGTTTCATATGAAAGAATTTCTACCACTTAGTCTAAAAAAGAATCTTATTTGGATGCTTGTAGTTTCCCATTTCGACTATTTTGATTCCTTGTTAACTAATATAAGTTCACTCTTAGCTGAGAGACTGCAACCTGTATATAATATGTGCATACAATTTATCTGCAATATTCGTAAATTTGACCATGTAATCCCTTCCCTCCAATTACTTTCATGGATACGTCTGAAGAAAAGAAGAATACATTTTGTTGACTCTATTTGAAATCATGCATAAATCTATTCCGAATTATCTAGTATCACATGGCATCAAGCACCTCTTTCTCTCCCTTATCACAGAACTTCTTTATACTCATCCTGCTACACTGTAGAAATACCTCGCCTATGGAATTCTCTACCTAATGACATCAGGGATTGCCAGACATTATCACAATTAAAAATTAAATCGGAAAATGTTGTCTTATTCCATGGTTTTTAAGTATTGCTAAACGTGTTGATTAGTATTTTTTCTCTAGATTTAAAATTGCAAGTTACATGTTTATATTCATTAATGTCTTAGTATTGTTAATTAACTAGGATATAAGTATGACAATTAATCACTCATTAAATTTTGTATGACTCTAGCCTGTGTATATTTTCGTCTGGTTTTAATTTGTATATAGTTCTATTTTTCTGTTATTATGTATGTATTTCTGGTGGTGTGGAAGAGAAGACTTCATGGCCTAAATAAATATATACAGTAAATGACGAATTAATAAGTAGGTCAATAATAAATAACTAAATAAGTAAATAAATGTCCGATAAAAGAAAAAAAATATCAGGTGTTGAATATCACAAACGGAAACTGGAGAGAAAAAAAAGTGATATTCAAAAACATAACAGGGCTCTGCATAAATATCTAAAAACTGAAACAGCTGATTTTTAGAACAGGAGAAAATAAGTAAATGTGCCGAAACATACTTCTAACTTGGATTCCAGTAATGTAAACATAGTAGACAGTAGTCAATGGGTTTAAAAAGGGTCTGTCAGCTAGTATGGCTATTTGCGCCCTTCATAGTAGACATTACTAACAATGTCGAAAATGACAATGATGACCTTTACCAATTTCAGAGATTCAAGTGATGAACTTGAGAGGTACACTAATCAGGCAAGATGAAGTCCTTTCTTAAGTGATACCTACTGAAATACTGGAAATCATAAAAAAAAAAGGCCCACCAGAAAGACCAAACAATTATTTCCTTTTCTGCACAGATTTAATGGTCGAAATTTTCACTAAAATTTTATGCTGGGAAGTTAAGCAATGGAGAACATATTAATCGATCATAGTTAGTGTATCTACTCATAAGAGAAAGATTCTATATCTTGTTTCTGCTGCAATAAAGTGTCACTTACCACTGATGGCTACAATACAATGATTTGGGTCATTTTTATGCATATCTTAATGAATATGAAAAATCTAAAAGCTGCTTGGCGTTCCATACAAGGTGGAATAAATTATCGTCCAGACTTAAATCAGTATGGACAATTGATTCAATGCAACAAATGTTAGTATTAAATTCAGAAGATTGTTATTGGAAGAGTATAACAAAATGCCTACTTGGGCCAACAATGCTTGCCATTATATGACCCTAATAATGGACATTTATTAAGGCTCGTTAAACTGATTGCCAGATTTGACAGTGCTATGTGTGAATATTTAATGTTCGGCCCAACATTGCCTTTGGGAAAAACATTCGAAATTAACTGATTGCTCTTCTCTTTGGAATCATAAAAAAGAAAACAATTTCTATGGTGGAGAAAGCTAAATATCATAGCATAGTTACAGACTGTACTCACGATATAAGTAACATTGAATATTAATACTAATTTTAAGATCTGTTATTGTTAATATGACATCACATTATATCAACATTCATGAGCAACATTTTTAATTGCTGTAGAAGCCACTGCAGGGTCAGTGTTAACAAGATCATTCTGAGAAAATTGTAATAAAAATATTCCAATTGCAAACATGCATGGTCAGGATTATGACAATGGATTAAATACGAAAGGAAAACATTCAGGAATTCAACTGGAGAGCATTTTTATGTCCCTTGCTATTCTCGTTCTCTAAACTTGATGGTCGATGATGCGGCAATGTCATCTAGAGAAGGGGTTTTGGGTTCTTCTCAGCTTCGACATTGTGTTGAGGAATCGTTAAGAAATACCATGCCTAGGCAGCCGTAAGTACTACTTGCTGGGAATCTAGAATTTTGGCCATTCACTCTAAGATATTACATTGAGGAATTTTATAATGCATTGCTAGAAATTGCTGACGAGGAGTCAGTAGACAAAATGGCGAGATATGAAGCTGAAAGCCTTGCCCTGCAACTCACGAGATTTTAAATTTTCACCTTAGTGGTATCTAGTTATATGGCACTATGTTTTAAAATAAATTAATATTGTTAGTAAACTGCTGCAAAGCATAAAAATGGAATTGTCTAGTGGCGTAATGACTTTGAGAAATGTCCTCTAAAGTCTTAAGAATCTCAGAAATAATTAGTCATGTCAAAATTTTCTTGTTGATGCTACAAGATTAGCCAAGAAATTTGACGCTGTTTCTGATTTGAAACCAACGTTTGAATGTACTAGTGTGTGTCAGCAGAAAAAAGCAACAAAACTATGAACTAAATTAAGAATTGAGGTTTTTCTTTTTTATTACTGATGTTGCGGTCAATTCTATTGAACAGTGGTGAGCATTCGGAAGAAGCTACTGAAGCTCTGCTTCACTAAGTTGCTGCTAAATACAAAAATTAAATACTAGAAATATTGTCAAATCTCCTTTATACTATACTATTTCAAACTGTGCGCAGATATGGCAATTCAAAATCTGCGTTTTCACATTGCTACTGAAGCTTGATTCAGTAGAGTGCCCTAGCAGGCATTCTATGAAGGGAAAGATAACAGAAATGCTGAGAAAGAGAAGGAGAAATAGTGGCTTAGACTGTTAGTTTTCAATACACAACTGAAGCTAGAGTCAAGTAGGAACTAATACTGTGCTCACATAGGGTTAGCATATGAAAAATCAGAAACCAAGACATCAAAAATAAAAAAAAAAAAGCAGGACATGAGAGATAAGAAGCCAGGATACTTCGTACTAAGAAAAAGTTATAAACATATTTTGATAGGCACACATGTTTATTACAAAGAATTTAAATTTATACAGTTTTGCTTACAAATATCAGACTTGAACTTTTCTGATCCACCAATCATTGCCAGAAGCTTGCTGTCTGTAGAAATCACTACAACTCATATCCTGAAAATTATACTGCAAGAATATAATTGCTCATATTGTGCCTACAGAGAGGCGATATTTCTCCTTCGTCCACTGACTCTGAATTAATGAAAATATTCCTTCAATGTTTGCATTATGGCCTGGAATTAAAAAAAAAAAAAATGTGCAATTTTCAACAATTCTGAACATAACTCTCGAGTTGAACATTTAAAGAAATTATCTGATCACAGCTGATATGCTAACATATCATTACACTTTTCTCTATTTAAATTCTCAATTAAAAAATATTTAAATTATAGAACTGATCAAATGCTTTTACATCATCAATTATGACCCCTTTACTTTGGACAAATTGTATTGATGATACAATATTCTTCCAAGAAAGAACTTCTCTCAACATCATCCACTCAAGACAAGAAAATTCCTCAAAAGGTTTTATCTAGGCCCAGAGACGATGACGCTCGTGAAGTGGCACTTCACCTATTTACAAGTACTTCAATATTTTATTTTATTTCACTTAATTTTTGTCTTTCATATTCCGCGTTGTGATATGTTCTGTGCTTCAGTATCCTGCACTATGGAACACTAGTCCCATTGTACAGTAACTCATCGCTAATGGTGGTGCGAGAGAGGGGAGAGGGGAAGGGTGGAGATAGCAGCTAGTTCCCTCTTTCCGAGGCACAGCTGCCTATTTTGCTGATTTGTTTATGGTAACCATGGCAACGAACCCTTGTAAGATTTCTATAGAGCCTGTCTTCGAGGGTATTTGAATCTTTTAAAACACATTTGTTTTGTAGCTGCAAGCACTCTTGTAGCCTCTTCACTTGGCTAAATCACTCTTTTGAAAGAAAAATAATGGCACGTAAGTACAATAAGATACATTCCTTGTCTGTTTACATTTCTTTCTTCCTCTTCATTTCAGTTCGTGAAACGTGTAAATAGAGTGATTGTGTTCTGTTTTGTTGCTAAAATGATCTATTAGAAGAGTAAGTTAACTCATTATTTATTTTTAACGAGTTTCGTAATTACTTTGAAAAGTGATGACTCAAATATTTTTATTAACAATGAGGAACGTATCCTATAAATGCATGTTACAGACACCATTTCCGTGGTGGACTGAAGATGATACGAGATGCATTGTTAGTGGGAAAACCAACACATTCTTAATATATCGACAAAAAAAGGTGGAGAAAAAGGTGCAAGATCTTACACCAAACATTTTAAAAGTGCGTGGTGCAGTGAATATCAGTGGCTGTGCAGTAGTTCTTATTTGGAAAAATTGTTTTGTTGACCCTGTGTGTTAGTTGGAATAAAAAAATCGACATGGAACTCGGATTGATTTTGTAACTTGCTAAATATCAACCATCACTGCACAAACATTCAGATTCTGCAGAACATCTCAAATGTGCTTTGCAATTAAAACACCTCGAGAAAAATCAGAATACTATTTCTGATGCTCTGAAAGAAAATTCGCGCCTTTATATAGCCCAGTACAACGAAAATGTCAGATTGAACAGATTAGTGTTGCGTGCAGTAATCAATGCAGTCTTATTTTTGGCGAGATAAGAACTGCATTTCGCGGACATGGTGAAAGTTCATCTTCATCTAATAGGGGGAATTTCAAAGAACTTCTGTCACTTTTAATTTCGAGTCCATTAGAAATCCAACAACATTATGCGAAAATCAAATATGCTCTTACCTGAAATTCAAAAACAATACAAAATGAAATGATTGAATGTATTTCTAATACATTAATGATTATGTTAAACTTGAAATAACCAGTTGTAACTTTTTCTCAGTTCAGATTGACGACACTATAGATATCACACAAAAGTCTCAGTGCTCCCTAATTGTAAGACTTACAAACACACACGAGAATTAGTGGAACTATTTCCGTTTTTTATGCGAGTTGTGATCGAACCTCGGAAACATTGTTCAGTTTGGTGGATACTGTGTTAGGGCCATTTGACTATAAGACAAAGCTTGTAGGACAACATTATGATGGTGCAAGTGTGATGTCTGGGCACTTAAATGGATTACAAAAGAGAGTGAAAGAATTTGCAGCTCAGGCAATATTTATTCATTGTTTGGCCCACAGATAGGACGAAGGGTAATGGCAGACTACTACTTTACAAGCTGTAATTTGTTGGCAGATAACCTCTTACCTCACAACCTAACCCTTTTTGGCACCAACAGAAAAAAAAAAAAAAAAAGCAAATCTGACATTCCCGAACTGTTCATTTTAGGGAAAGGAAGAGAAGTTTATTCGTGTCTTTTTGGGTGTCATAGTGATCTCACTCTGACATCCTATATTCCAAGAAAAAGTCGCCATAACGATCTAGTGGCTAGAGCATTGGACTTGTAATCCTGTGGGCTTGGGTTCGATTTGTCCAAGTAACGCGAGGGTTTCCTCTGGGAGCTCTGGTTCCCCTGTGGCATTCCAACAAGTTTCTATCATCATCTTATCTCATCACAGATGTAGCATAGATCAGCCTCCTATGGCGCACCCTGGACAACAAATCTGTCGATAAATAGGTTTACGAAACTGGCTTGACATGAGTGAATGACTAACAGTCAAGTACCTGTCATTAGTTAAAAAAAATAACAAAAATAAAAATCCAAGGAAAAAAAGACTTGTGCTACAGTCATCATAGCATCGTGACAATTCTTGTTCAGGGGATGACAATAATTTCAAGCCACAAATAATACTTGGTTACAGCAAAACCAAAGCAGAAGTGAATATTGTGGACAAGATTGTTAGAGAGTACACAACTTGTGAAGTGGTCTGTGTGACATGAATGACATCAGTTGTGTAAACACTCTCAAGACTCCTGACTGGAAAATGAAGCAAAAGCATCGTAGATGCCCATTCCTGCTTGAACTAGGTGAGCAGATCATTTGTCCCTACAACTGCAGGCCACTGCCACATGTGTCCAAGGTTGCCAGAAGGAAAACTGACCTCATGTGTCACACATGCTAACAATGGACTTGCAAAATTCACTGTTCTTAAAAGGTGGTCATACAGGGTTTCAAGTGTACAGCAAATTGATGCTAAACTCCTTAACCAACACTCTTTTTTAACGCACGCGCGCACGCACACGCACACAAAGTGATATTAGTGGACAATTGTGAAATAGTAATATGAGCACATAAAACAATCTAATCGTAACTTGATAGTGTTCAATTTTTTTCTCTCTTACCAGTTTTTTAAATATAAAGCTGGGGACTTATTATGTATGGTAAAGTGAAGGTTAATAACATCTGAAATTGCATTTGGAGACTATACAGGAGGAATGAGGTAAGTGAACTTAGGCCATCTATGAGTCTATAATACAGTACTCTAATTTATAACACAAATTCTTGGATAATATAATATAAAAATATTTATAGAAAATCTTAGTTGCTTACAGCCAAGCGTGCACACGCACGCGCACGCACACACACACAAAAGTCACTTATTTTGGACTGCTTGCTCATAGAGAATAAATCATATCCTCAAATTGTGATAACTATTCCATAATTTGTTCAGTTACATCTTATTTTATGAAACATTTCACAGTTTCTAAAGCAGTAACATCATCATTAAAGACAATATTGTTGTAGGCTAGCTTGGGCAGCTTCGAATGTCCACGAATTTCGAAGTGGGCCTCATCTTAACAATGAATACAAACTGTATTTTTGCATACTACATTTTCACGGCAAACCTAATTTCGAGAAAAATTAATTTAGAATGTATAAATGACGTTTCGTATCTTCTGAGGTTTAAAATATGACCATGTAAATGCAAAAAAAGAATAAATGAAAAGCGTGTATGTAAAATAAATTAGCATGGAAGATACAGTGATCTTACCGAAACCTCAGAGAAAAAGTGTACGTGAAAAACACGTAAGTGCAAAATGTATAAAAGCAGTTTTACTTTACAATATTTTAAATATTTTAAACACTTTTTGTTTGCCCCAATCCTCTTGTACAATTATTTCAAACTGCAGTCTTAATAATTCAATAATTTTTAAGCCTGCTAAATATTTCATAGTAGTGACTACTAAAATTTAGAAGTATGCTCTTTAAACAATTCCACTATTTTTTACTGAAAATACATAATCTCACTTTATGAACAGCTATTTTATATATTTTTGCTACAGGGAGGATTGTTTCTTATTTTTGAACTCATTTTCGCTGGAACAACACTCAGAACATCAGAAAAATTTGGGGAGAAATTAATATCTCTACAAAAACTTATTCCTCATTTCGTTCCTCAGCATGCAATGAGAATAATTTATTGTGCTGTGAAACCAATATACACAAAATGTACTCAGAATCCTCGTTGATAACAAGATTTAACAAAACTGTGTAGTTTTTTATGCCTTGTATAACTTTTATGAAATTCAATTCAATTTACTCATGCTACAAAGTCAGAAATTTTAAATCAAAATATGAAATTTGTGTGCATAAATGTGCGTATTCTAAAAAAAAATATGGTTTTCAGCAATGATAACAAGAAAACACTTTTTGTAATTTTTACACAGTTTTACAAATTATAACATACATAAAAAATAAACATCTTCCTGGTACTATGAGACTAGTCGATTTCAAATGGAAACAATCAGGGATTTAATTCACGGCATCACACTTTAGTTGGAGAGTTCGAGCACTGAGGCTTCAAGTTTTAAATTAAAACACCATAATTGAAAGATTCTTCATTTATTCCATCAAAACAGAAAACGTTGTAATGAAAAGTAAGAAAGATCAATGATTGTACTGAATATATCAAAACAGAAACAAAAGTATAATCCTTTCATGTCCGTATTAATTAATGCAAATATGAATATTTCATAAATAATACTCCAACAAGTACTGCAAATGTACGACACATATTAAAAAAAAAAACTATCTGCTCTGATTGACTATAACTATTCACGCAAGATGAGAAGATTACATTGTGTGCAATGAAGAAATTACTTATTTCTATGCAAGTAGTTTTTCAGTTCAATAATCTAAGATATAAATATCAACAAGAATCAAAAAATTATAAAGTTCATTCATTCAGTCATTCATTCGTTTGTTGGTTCGTTCGTTCGTTCGTTCATTCATTCATTCAACATACAATGATTAAACATCCACAGTTTACATTAACATTACAGAAGTAATAAACAATATTTTATATATATAATTAAATAAACATAGCAATTTCACTATAAATATCATCCAAACTTGGGATTCTGCATAGTAATAAAGCACTTCCCCTTTTCAATGGGAATAACAATCAGCATCAGTTTGTTAGGAATTCATCTCACATTCGTTTCACAAGAGCAATACAGCAAAGTCATTATCGTTTTTTATAGTTACATTCAATTTTTAAAATATAACCAAGTTAAAAACATATCACACCAGGGCCAGATTTAGAATATAACAAATAGGAACGTATCTCAGATATCAGGGCAGTCTGTAGTTCTCGTGGTAGAATCCTAAGGTGACCATCCATCTTCATTTTTATAGAACAGTCCCGAATTTAGACCCTCTGTCTCGGATTTTTCTGAAGGAATTTCGGGATGTCAATTTGTCCCAGATTTTGCCAAAATGATATGATTTGTTCCGATTTAGATTTTTCTACATTCATAGTAATGATTTTATGGGATATGAACTCTGAAGTTGGCAACACAGTCAGCTGCCATTGCTGCTGCTGGTACTGTATCTCATTCGCTTTACAATTGGCGACTGGACTGGGAGAGATGTCACGAGCCAAGTGACTAATGTTTTCATTGCTAAAATATTGCATTTTCATACGATTCATACAAGAAGTAATCTCTTCCTCGCCAGCCACCATTCTTAGAAATCATCAACAATTAAACTAATAAAGCAGAAGCAGTCGAGTTCTCTACAGTCTGAAGAAAACTGGAGGGAACACAACTGGAAACCAGAAAACAAGCAATTGGCGAAGCTTCAGATACTGCTCTGTAAAGAATAGAAAACTACTGAATTATCACTATCAAACCTTGGTTTGGCTTCGAAACAATCAAACTCTTGCACATCTCCAAGGTAAATCTAAATCTCTATGGAGAGAAGAGAAAAACATAAAAAACTGCTAAGGGCAAAGAAAATTAATTTCATAGAAGAACAAAAAGAAAAGTCCAAGCTCAAGAGATGCTAACAGAGCCCTTTCTTGCCCTTGGAAGGAAGTTGACCAGTACTGAAATCTTGGGGGACCACCTCTCCCTTCTCCCAATGCTTGCCAAATCAAAGTGCCAGAGTCATATGACAAAGAGCTGATATAAGCATAGCAGAAGTAAGAGCAGCTATTCTGAAGGTGAACTACAAGAAAGCAACCAGACCAGACCAAATCTCAAGCGCACAGCAGATGAACTGACTTCCTTCTGAAACAATCTATTCAATATATGCATTCCATTTTAATATATATTATGTATATTGTCATTTTTTATTTTTACGTTATTTTATTCATGTATTGCAATTTGTTACTTTTATCGCGATTCTATTTATTTTTATTGGGTATTTATATTTCTCACGTAAATTTATATGAAAGTTCACCACTCATTTAGTATCCCACTTTCCAAGGTGTCCCGATTTTGGGACTTGAAAATCTGGTCACCTTATAAATCTACAACTATTATTAACAAGTGAACTGTTACATTGAACTGTAGATAAAAGTAAGCTACTTGAGTGACTTTTCTCTGTGGAAATATTTAGAGGGATGATAAAAGAGTAGAAGGTATTAGTTCACCAGCAAGAGTGATGTTCGTTTTTATATTTGAAGGCACTCTCCCATCTGAAACAGTACTAGTAAGGAAGGTTTGTACCATAACCAATAGAAAGGGATGTATAAAACTGAATAAAGAGTTTAAAACTTCATTTTAGATTTTCGCATAAAAATATATTATGTGCACGAAAAAAATAGAAAAGTATATTAAGCATTATATTTTTCGTGCATTTGCACAATGTGACTGTAACACATACTCAATCTAAGATACAAATTCCCTTAATTTTTATACATTGAATATTGTCTCATTCCTGAGCTTCTAACAACATGCGAACTTAGATGTGTTGAAAAATATTTGTTTCACAAAATGCATTTCTTCATGATACATCATTATTAAGTGCAGAGCCTAAATCTGTCCCTGGATCTAACAATTTCATTTAAGCTTGGTTACCAATGGACTAGAACCATCAATAGTATACATATACATGTCTATCATGCTCCTGGCAAAAGAAACCCAAATACCATGATGGAATATTCCATGAAATTCAGTAGGACGGCAAATATGTATAACCTATGGGCACATGGGCACATGCCGGCATTGATCTCAACAGCAAACAAGGCACAATATGGGAATAAAATTTCTCCTTATTTTCATTACTGGGATAGTTTGCATTCTGACATTGGCTGCTATTTTAAAATGTAATTTTATACAATTTTGATGCTTTTCATCCTAATCCTAGCTGCTACTATTCTTTGAGGACACTTTCAATGTTTCCAGCCCAGTGTTTGGATTTCATCTGTCATTAGTATGTGTGTGCTAGAATTCAGAGTATTATGTAGCATTACATACATGATATATCATATTACTGTATAATACAAGTACTTAATTGTCTTTAAGATAAAGTATTGCATAATACAAGGAATAATAGGCAGTTTAAATAATAGTATATTTACAACCAGTCTCAAAGAAAATTGCAGAACCAATATGCGGCTCAAGAATTATATATAACAATGAAATTTACAGCACAAACAAGCATGTAGAGGCAAATAATGCAAATTTTTGGTACACTTACGTGAACTTAACATTTAATAAAAACAGCAAGTAGCTGCCGGAACATTTTTGTAAGTTCAACAAAAATCATGACCAAACGATAAGTTAGTTTACACTTCTCAGGGGTTGCTTCTTGAAGATAGGATAATATCAAAATGACACGAAATTCCAAATACTAAACAGGTATATGTAATATCAATAACTTTGTAAATAGGAATAGCATAATTAACCAAAATAAGGGTGGAATGTTACTGCACCACTGATAAAATAACATTTGGCTTATTTCAGAATTTAAGAAATATTTTGAAATTGTAAAAAAGAGCACGGCGCGCGCGCGCACACGCACACACATACATACACACAGTGCTTCTTTCCAGCAAAGTGCACCAGAACAGCGTTCCGGCACATTTTTGTTGTTTTTTTGTCATGGAACCGATAACTGTGTTAATGATTATGTGTTTAACATTTGTTTTTGAACCCTGCCTAGGTACTGACAGTCTCAAAGTTCGACGAAAAGAAGATTAAAAACGACAAAATTCTGGTGCACTGGACAATAATCTCCTCCCCATCTGCTATAAAAAAGCGCGTGTGCACGCGCGCACACTCTCTCTCTCTCTCAGAGTTCCACTACCTTTTTTTCCAGAAGAAAAGCACTGTATGTATGTATGTATGTATGTATGTATGTATGTATGTATGTATGTATGTATGTATGTATGTAACTACACACACACGCGCACATGCACACACACAATACTGTGTTTTAATAACCAGGCGAAAATAATGAAACACATACCTAATCATTTGGATGAAGGTTGCAGTCATTTTTCTCATATGTTATCTGATGACCAGAGAAAGATCCAATTTCAAAATTGAAGGGCTTGCCACAAAACCATTGCATAATCAATTTTTACCGAATGTGAGTTACAGATGGGATACCATTAGTTATCCAAAGCCGAATAATGTCACATAGTGTAGTCAAGGATATTATGATCATAGTGTCTATAAAGATGATGTGAAAATTATGCTCAGTTGAACAATGTTGGTTATGCCTGTACGATGACAGATGTTGGACAGAATGGTGTTTCACTTTCTAAGTTAAAACAGCTGAATAAGAGCCGAAGAAATAGTGGGGAACCACACACTACCAAGAAAGCTGTATACAAATCTGAAAAAGATATTTCGATCCAGATGTGTACAAAAACGTTGCATATGCAATTGTTTGGTGTTGTAGGTTAGGAATTTATATGGAATAAACTACCTTATTTTCACAGTATATTTTAATGTAATACTGATAAGGTATACTAGTAATGAATATATATGAATATATGTGTATAATAAGTTAGTACTTTATGATGCTACATTTATTTTCAGGACTGTGTTTGTACATGTCTTCATAGTGACTACAAAAATCTTACACATACACATAAGGATGAAGTATTTCGTAACTTCTACGGTAGGAGTTACAGTGTAATCAGTTTATGTTCCTTGCAGAAAACATGGAAATAATTGAACCTCAGCATTGTAGAGTTGATGAAGCCATTTCACATAAATCATGTTCATTAAAGTATTTCCTTAATGTGAAAGGTAAACGTTTCCGTGTCTGCCAGAAAACATTATGCGATACTTCACAAATAACGGCCAGAAGAGTGCAGATTATCCAAATGAAGATTAAGGGATAGGCGGGGTTCTCATAAAACAGACCAATCACATTCCTGATGAAGACAAGCAGCATGTCGAAGATCACATCAACAGCTTCAGTTTTCAAGAAAGATAATGCTATGAAGTGTCTTGGTCTGGACTTGAGTGTTGCTCCAAGGCCACCGAGCATTTGTACTGCGACAGTTTTAGAACATACTTTAATATTAGATTTGGATTACCAAGATCTGATAGCTGTCCTACATGTGACAAAATGTACACGCAGGTACTTACTTCATAATCCGAGGAAGAGCAACAGAAGATTAGTGCAAACAGTGCGCTTCATCACCGTAAAGCAGAAAAACCTATTCTCCCATGAAAGAAGATATTGCTCTTGCTCTGGAGAGTGAAAATACTGTAGTGCTCTGTGTGGATCTGCAACAGGTATTATTCTGTTCAACCCTCACTCGATCACACATGTTTTTATCAAAGGCAATATGCAAAATATAATTTTGCCATTTGCAATCCATGTATGTCTGGCAAAAATCAGTTGCTAGAAGAGGTTCCATCGAGATTGCATCATATATCCACACACAGTACTCACATCTATGTCAGTTTCAGAACGCAAGTTCATAATATGATCTGATCGCTGTGTTGCCTATATAACAACTGAAAAATTGTGGTCTTGTTGCAGTTGGTGGTTGCATTTGGCTATTTCACAGAAGTAAATCAGAAGTTTCTGTGTAGTGGACACAGCTTCTTACCATGCGACAGAGCATTTGCCCAAATTGAGAAAAAAAAAAAAAAAGATCTCCAACGTCTATGTTCGAGACCAATGGGAAGAAGTCATTAAACCATTTAATGTAAAAATGATGACACAGGAGGACTTCCTTGAAATTGCACAGCTGAAGTCTAACCTGAAGAAGGATTCTGCCCTCAAAATAACTGAAGCTATGTGGACTCGGATTTGTACTGACAACCCTACAGTTCTTCAAACTAGAGCAGAATGTAACACCTTGCATCTGTTGAATACTTAGAGTATCACTAAGCAACAGTGTGGGAAATCCAAAATAATTAAAAGTACATTGCTCTTCCATTTGCAAGCCTTACTCCTGTGCATAAAGAGTCCTTACCAATAAAGGAGGAGGAAAAAATGACCCAATAAGCATGTGTGAATATTTGGAACCACAGTATCGCGCTTTCTATCAAAATCTGTGTTCACATTGAATGATTTTTTATTTAATTTAAGAGCTGTTACTGCACTATGTGATCCTCTAACAATGTAAACGCTTTTTGCTTGATCATTATGTACACTCGCCGGCAAAAAACGTGGGTCACTTTGAAAAATTTTACGAGAATATTTAATTTTGTGGTGTTTCTCTTTATAAAGAAATGTTTTCATCACTCTCTGGCAGGTGTGTGGTGAATGTGGTCCGAATTGACCGACTCTTAGAGATAATTTTCCCTTCCATTACCTTTTATGGTTTTATGACACACTCTTTTAACGTGGTTCCTCACCCCTAATAAAGCTTTAAAGTTACTATAAACATCTGATAAAATGTTCTTTGTAAATTCAGGGGAGCTCCATGCCATTTAATTCAGTTTCTGTTTGATCCTTATTGAGTCAAAATGCATCTAAATAGAGAAAATGTTGTACACGTAATCGCCTTAGTTGAAGATGTCGCAGCCTTCGGTATGTGGCCGTGCTGTAGGAGCATCTTATGGAAGTGTCCACCGGGCCGTGGAAAGTTATCGTGAATGTGAAACATGCGAAAGGAGGCCTGGATCTGGATGTTGACGGATTACGAACGCCAGGGACGACTGATTTCTTGTCCTCCAAATCTTGAGAGACCGAAGAACAACAGCGGTTCAGGTGAGAAATCATCTAGAGGCCATAAGAAATGTCCGGGTGAGTGAGAGAACTGCGAGGCGAAGACTCCAGGAGGCTAATCTTACTTCAAGAAGACCCGCTATTAACAGGGCAGCATCGGAGAAGATAACTCGAGTTCGTGATGCAGCATCGAAACTGGACCATTCAGGATTAGAGCATGGTGTTTTTACAGATGAGAGTCGCTTTTGTCTGAGGTCTCCAGATGGACGAGAAAGTGTGTGGAGGAGGCTGGAGAGTGATTCTCGCCTGTAACTCGCTCCCAAACGACACCATTTGGGGGAGGCTCTGTGATGGTGTGGGGGGAGTATAAACTTGAAGCCCGTACCGAGCTTGTGATACTTGATGGCGGTTCCTTCACTGCACACTGCTATGTGGAAGAAGTTCTGGAGGATCATGTTGTACCATTTGCACGATTTACAGGTGACCATTTCATTTTAATGCAAGACAACACTCATCCACACATCACCCATATCGTCATATGTTACTTACAAGAAATCGGGATTCAAACTCTGGACTGGCCAGCAATGAGCCCTGACTTAAATTCCATCGAGCATGTGTGGGATATGATTGGGAGAAAACTTCGAGGGCACAACTGGTGGTAGAATGGAACAATCTTTCTCAGGAAGCAATTAGGAACACAGTGGTCAGTGTACCTCAATGCCTTCAAAAGGTTATCACTGCCAGAGGAGGAAACATCAGATTTTAATATGTCTAGTTATTTACTAAACATTTTTTGACAGTGTACATCAGTGGAAGTGGTGCAGTGAAAGAAATTCAAATGAGTAAAAATAACAATTACAAAAATTGCAAAATGTCATAAGAAAGTGAATGTGAGATAAAGTTTGAAAATGCATTTAGTGTTTAACATATAAGGAACACGATGTTTGATTAGTATTATCAGTATAATTCATTATTTAGGACACAAGGCTAACATTATATTCAATAAAACAAAATTTTTCAAAGTGATCCACTTTTTTTGCCGGCAAGTGTACTAGGTTCTATTATTATTTTCTTAAAACACTGACTAATGTTGCATGTTTGGATATTGCGTATTCAATTTCATGTAGGTACTTTGATTTTGAATGATATTTTGTTCAGCTAGAAGGATATCACACTACTGAATGAACCTTCAGTATGTGTAAACTTTTTAGTTTTTGCTGATTATGTATTAATTATTATTGTTTTCTGAAAATAACTGACTAATGAAGCATGTTCTAATATTATGTATTAAGTTTCCCCTGGATATGCAACGTTTTTGTTCCTTTGACTACAGAGTATGGATAGAATACACTTAAAAACTTGTAATATTCCCTGTTTGTATCTTTCATTCTTCACATATTATGACAATAGTTGCATTGAGTCATCCAGATGTGTGAACAATGCAGTTATTGTATTATTTATCTCTCCTGAGAACTTAGCTTCATGGACGTTTTTGTGACGAGCCCTTCAATTATCTACCTAGCACTATTAGCAGGTGATATCTGCACTACTTACTCCATAATATTTACCGATGTGAGTTTAGGTAGTTTTAAATTCTCTACTATGTTATCAAAAATATTTCGAAAACCTTGCACCTCAAGTTGTTTCTTGTAGTGTGATGTGCTTGACTGTCAGAATTTAAAACTTTTCAACCCCTGATAAACTGCGAAACTGACAGATTTATGCACCCGGAATTTTGTTATTATTCCAGCATCTTCTGAAGTAACTTTGGTCAAAGAAGTACGTTCTTTATCAATCATTATTGCAATAAGAAAGAAAAGAAATTTTAAATATGGAACAAAAGAAACAGCAGTATGGATCACAAAAATTAACTGCCTAAACACTCCTCTTCACGCGTACAGCATAACTCACTGTTTCATCTTATTATGAGTGGGTCTTGGCACCATCATGCAGCTTCACACTGTCAAAGTCTCTGTTCAGTCGTACATTCGCAGAGCATCTTGCAGCTTGTCAACAATCTGCAATCAGTGCAACATAAATACTGGTATTATAATTTTAAATCCAAAAGGAGGTTGACACATGGTTAACATAATTGAATGTTCTTCTGATAAGAGATACAAATATTATAAGACAAATGTCGAGGTCATTTTTAACTGCTCTCGTAACCTTTTCAATGTAATGGAAAATCATAGATGTAACAATCAAAGCAAAGAGCTATAAGAGGAGGTTACATTATAGGAATAACCTGATAATATGACTTCATAGCTAAAAATATACAGACACCTATTTCATCAAAGTATGAAGTATTAAACCGCACTTTACAATTTTTTGTGAAGTGTGGAGTTGCATTTCTCTGCTGCAGAAAATTCATGGTCTCTATAAAAGGTCTGACATATTTTAATCTATAATAAATCAGGAAATAATGAAGATACAAATAAACTGGTAGCATTCATACATAAATTTAAAAGTTTCTTTCGTTCTTTCTTCCTCATTCACGATCGTGTTCATAGATGGCATGCAGTTTCCATAACTGAAGGAAATGGCGACATGACGAGAGAGAGCTGGAATGGTGTGTCAGTTTATTGAACTGGAATCAGTGAAGCAAACTCAGAGAAACTTCATAACACATTATCAGAAAGATCCTCCCCCTAGAGGGGCCATGTGCAGTTATGTGCGTGGATCGCAGACTGCATCAATCAAGCATTGCTCTTACTAGTTCTTAGCTGGAGGGGTGTACAATAATCTATTCTGCGCTTCTAGGGTTGGATTAAATAAGCATTTGGACATTATAAACACACTTAGGAGAAGGAAAAAATCACAGTTATTATCAGTGTCTATATTTGCCAATTGTAATACAAGAAACTTTAGACTTACTCAGTTATACTTCACAAAGTAGTGGCTTGTAAAACATAATTTATTAATATGATTTTTATATAGTATTTGAAGAAAAAAAAATATTGCAGTAATTTCGAAACAACAAAAAACGAACAAGTATTTCATTTTACGTAGTAGGAACTAATTATTTTAAAATAATAGATCCTACTCTTTCATTGTTCGTCAAGCATTATTTGTTGAGGCCATTGGTACACAAATGTTAAAGAAAATATTATACTCTCAATTAATTGCATGAAGTAGGACATTGTGAAGTTTTACACTGAAATCATTTCCTTGCTGTATGTCAATATAAAGTAACATTAATATTAATATTAATAAATAACATAAATTAAGCTTAGAATTTAAATTCACATAATACAGTTTATTTGTAAAACGTTGAGAGCATGTATTGCCAAGTTGGGAGCGTTACCGAAAGAAATTAAAAGTGTAGTTCACAAGCTGTGAAGCAACGATATTCTCTTTGTGTCAGGTTTAAAGATTTATTAATGTAAGTGTATTAAATTAATATAGTGATGTGAGATGGAAAATCTGCCATTATATATTTTTCCAGAAAATTTTTCCACTCCTTACAAGCTCAAGAGCCTCACATGTATTCCTCACTTTATTCTCATCATTTACTAGCTTGTGAAATGAATGTCGTAAGTCGTCTAACCTTTGATGGCTGTGTTAGTACAGACTCCAAAACAACGCCATTGTAAAGTTCATTTTGCTGTGAGAGTACTGATTAAGAAATAAGCGCTGTCAATATCATATTTTGAGAACTTTACTAATCTGATCTAAACTGTCACAACACTATTACCTCAACATGAACTGATGAAAGCCTTTCATTTTAAAATAATGATTGCTGGCTGAGGAAAACATTGTAACAATTATGTTATGTGATTCGTAAGGTTCGTTCCAACAAGCGGTTCATGGATCAGTTCATGTACGGTTCCTGTACTATCTTATGCGCATGCGCTAGTTGAGCATCTGCTATGGTATGGAAACTGGACTGGACGCTGTTGGAACGCTTTCGCGGATCGTTATGTACTAAATCCAGAGATGCTATAACTGTAATCATCTTTGCTAAGAACGGGATGCTTATTATTATCGTTTCGCAGCTAATTCTAATTGCAGAAAATAGAATTTGGATCATTTTCTATAAAAAAGATGACAAAAAACATGGAAGGCAAGAATTCCGCCAATTCAATGTCGTGTACTGGGGGACTCTCATTTAAAAATAGTTCCTTTTTTAATTATTAATGCATGTACGTTATTTATTATACTTTTAATCAAAGCTGCATGTTGAAATTGTAATTAACTATTTCAATACTCAAATAATTTCCATTCCCTTTCTTTTTGGCGAAAGTTTAAATT
Organism: Periplaneta americana; assembly: GCF_040183065.1. Classification (NCBI taxonomy): domain Eukaryota; kingdom Metazoa; phylum Arthropoda; class Insecta; order Blattodea; family Blattidae; genus Periplaneta; species Periplaneta americana. The sequence goes on from NC_091126.1 coordinate 4,830,304, forward strand.
AAATCTCTAGTTTTAATATTTGTCTACACTGTCACTTTTCATCTTTAACCTAATTGATTTGAAAGTCGACCACGTCTTTCTTCAGTATCCAGGAGACGTTGGTGAGCTTATGCGCATGCGCGTCTTGCGTACTCTTCCGTACATGCCTCGATCCGCGGACTATTTCTGACCGTTCCGAACCCGTGTCAAAGCTTGTTGGAACGCCCGACTGCAGTACATGTTTCCGGTTCAGGACTGGTTCGGATTGTGTTGGAACGCTTTTTCTGTACTGCGCATGCTCACGATGGTTACGGACGGTTCCTGACTGCTGTTGGAACGAACCTGTAATTTCTCCCCTTTGTTATCTGTGAACTCCTTACTTTATTTATCATAACTCATTCACAGACATAGCCAACTCAGCACCCGTACTGAAACTGTGTTACTGAAACAAAAGCTAATATGTTGCTGCAGGTACTGTATAGCCCTGTCGCACTCCCTCTCTGAGGGATTACTTTTTTTTTTTTTTTTAATAGGGGTTTTCTTAAAAGGGGGTTACATAAAATGGGAAGGAAAGGCTAAAGTAACTAGTACTCAAATTTAAATTATGTTTTATTTAACAACGCTCACAACTGCCAAGGTTATATCAGCGTCGCCAGTGTGCCAGAATTTTGTCCTGTAGATTTCTTTTAGATGCCAATAAATCTACTGACATTAGCCTGTCGCATTAAAGCACACTTATATGCCATCGACCTGGGCCAGGTCAAACTTCAACCTCGAGCACAGAAAGCCAGCACTCAACCGACTGCACCACCTAGACCGACAACTAGTACCAATGTGTTATATACCAAATATTACAATCATTTAATTAGGCTTACAATTATTATTTACAATACATTTCATTATAATATTTTCTAACTCTTGAAATAATGAGGCACTAATGATTTTCTATCTGGTTGAACCCAAACCACACTGAAACTCTGCACTAAAAAATTATTTCTTCTTCATTATTCCTTATAATGTAGTTGGCAAACCATGCCTTTTTGCCATATACGATAGTGCTATTTAAGGTTTAACCTCGACACCCTTTATTATTTTCACTTTCCATCTGACAGTTAATTTCTTATATTTAGTTGCCAATATAACGATGCATAAACTACATAAACTAACAAAAATAAAAACTTGGAAAGAGGCTCCACACAACTCGCGAGAACAAAGCAAAGCAACCTTTCTGTGAAAGTAAAGCAAAGCAAGACCATAAAGGTCTACAAAGAATAATGGTGCCAAATTACTATCGATTGAGATGCACTATCAAATATGTGGTACTATCGATAAGTGAAAGTTGATAACGGGTCCACTAGCAATATTCCTGAGACGGATAGGGAGGCCACCCCATAACCTCCAGGTTTAGGTAGATGAACACACATCTCCTAATAATATCTCTTGTATCCTGCAACCACTGTGGTGAAACTACCTTGTTCTAACTCGAGCTATAATTGTAACAATTTCCAACAAGTACCCCTCTCGCCCATCAAGTCATAATCCATAGAATCACCTCACCTAAGAGCCAATTGGCTAGTCTCTTAAATTGAGACAACTCATCCTGCCCATCAAGTCATAATCCAAAGAAATCACCTTACCGAAGAGCCAATTGGCTAGTCTCTTAAATTGAGACAACTCATCCTGCCCATCAAGTCATAATCCATAGAATCACCTCACCTAAGAGCCAATTGGCTAGTCTCTTAAATTGAGACAACTCATCCTGCCCATCAAGTCATAATCCATAGAATCACCTCACCTAAGAGCCAATTGGCTAGTCTCTTAAATTGAGACAACTCATCCTGCCCATCAAGTCATAATCCAATAGAATCACCTCACCGAAGAGCCAATTGGCTAGTCTCTTAAATTGAGACAACTCATCCTGCCCATCAAGTCATAATCCAATAGAATCACCTCACCGAAGAGCCAATTGGCTAGTCTCTTAAATTGAGACAACTCATCCTGCCCATCAAGTCATAATCCAATAGAATCACCTCACCTAAGAGTCAATTGGCTGGTCTCTTAAATTGAGACAACTCATCCTGCCCATCAAGTCATAATCCAATAGAATCATCTCACCTAAGAGCCAATTGGCTAGTCTCTTAAATTGAGACAACTCATCCTGCCCATCAAGTCATAATCCAATAGAATCACCTCACCTAAGAGTCAATTGGCTGGTCTCTTAAATTGAGACAACTCATCCTGCCCATCAAGTCATAATCCAAAAGAATCATCTCACCTAAGAGCCAATTGGCTAGTCTCTTAAATTGAGACAACTCATCCTGTCTAAGGCTTTTCCGTGGTTTTTCTAAGGGGGTACGACAAATGTCGGGATGAGCTCTAAAAGAAATGGGCCACAGACCCACATCTCCTTCCCCATAAAGATACCGGTATTTTTCCATATATAAATTTTCTACACATATGCTCCAGCTGCATTACCCTGTTACATGAGCGAGGTTACTCGACTCTACTCGCACTGCGAAAGGGATGTTGTACCTTTCAATGTGCAGACTTACAGTGTTCTTGGCCTAACTTTCGAACATCACACCCGTTACACGAGCGAGTTTACTTGACTCCATTTGCAATGAAAAAGGACAAAGTATCTTTCAATGTGCAGACTTACACCTTCCAGCGTTTCTTCTTTCGATCCTGTAGTCAGTTTCTCCAATGCATTCCCCCTCCCACTTTATGTGGTAGCTATTAGGTTACGTCTATTTTCGGCTTTTCCTCTTCAAAATTTTCTAGAGTTCCTTCAGCAGAGCAGTAAAACCCAGAGTGAGACAAGTGTCCAACAGACTTGGAGCTTACAAATTCATTTTTTCTCAGCCATGAACTCCTTTGCAAGAACGAATTTTCGCGTACCTTTAAAGTTTCTCCTCTCATTTCCCTCTCTTTCAATTCAATTAAAAAATTCGGTATTTCGGGTTTCATTATCACAAAATCCACTGAAAAGTATTTCTTAAAAGTGGGGTTTTCCTTAAACTGGTTTCCTTAAAAGTGGGAATTAATTACATTATTCTTATGGTACTCATAGTTACTTGACTGATTATTCCTTCAAAACGGGAATGTCAAAACGTGGTTTTACTGTACTTTTTATGTAGTAGGAATATACTGTTACAATTTGTAGAATTTCCCCAGAATGTTATTCCAAACTTCATTATCGAGTGGAAATATGCAAAGTATATGAGGAGGTCCGTTCCAAACTATAGTAAGTCACTGATTTAATTTTTTCAGGAGAGAAGAAAAACTGTTTATGTGCCAACAAAGGGATGTAAATTAAAATACTAAAATGATTAATTATTGGACGAACTTAATTTATCAGAATCAATTACATTTGAAATCAATTTCACATCAGACTGTCCTGAAATTCAGAAAATATATATTATGGTCCGACATGAACATAAAAAGGAAAACGAATTTTCTTCCTCAATATTTGTAAAAATTCAACCAAAGTAATTGTGTAAGTAATACGTAACACTCCTTAATTTACTCCTATGTAATATTGAATCACAAAGGTAATGTTCATTAATGCTAACAATATTTATCAGCTTTCTTTTTTGTTGAAAAAACCCTTTCCTCGATCCTGCGAGTATCATTTGCGGGAAATGCACAACAGTAGAACCAACCTTCCCTATGCTAGCATGGTGGTTCGAACAGTGTTACATCAGGATCCTTGTCAGATTGAAACAAGAATACCCTATTGTACATTAGATAATTATTGTAGAAAAGAGTTTTTGAATGAAAATAAGTCTCCTAAACACCTATTAGGCCTAATTAAAAATATAGTAAAAGTATTATAACGAAGTTCACTTTGTTGCTGTCGTCATGTTTTCTTCTTCACTCTTTTCCTGCTTCCTCTGCTATTCTCACTTATAGGCACTTCTCCCTCCATTTCCACGAATACCACATGCACAACTGGACTGCAGCGAAGCTCAACTATACAAAGTCCGACAATAAGTCAGTACTGTAAATTGGAGCTAGTTCTTCTCAGTGCAGAAAATTTGAAATGCAACCTTACAATGAAAAATATTAACTGGTTTTGGACAGAATATGGTTTGATGCGGACAAAGAGTGGACATAGTACAGTTTTCCACGAACACCCAGTTTCATGCATTCTTTTGAAGGGGATTTAATACAGTTAGATCCAAACACACTTCACAGCATGATAAAGCATGTTCAGAACTATACGAATCATATAAAATTCAATTGCGTCCTTGGATGGACTTAATACAGTTTGAAACAGACCTCCTCATATTGATTTTAAGGTATTGATATTTACAAACTCTTGCATAGCTCTAATAGCAAAACATGCTGAATTTAGTTTGGGGGTAATTTCTTTAATATGATTTTTTAAATTTAATAGATTATCGATTTGTAAGCCAAGAAATTTGGTTGTTGTTTCTAGTAGAGGCCTGTTGTTAATTATTATGCTTGGAATTTGCAAGATTGAATTAGGCAGGATTTAAATTGGATTATGTTAGTTTTGTTACAATTTAATGCTAATTTATTGCTGACAACCAATCACATATATTGACGAGGATTGCCTCCGTTGAAGATTGGAATGTGCTGGAGTTATTGATTGTAATTACTATACTTGTGTCATCTGCAAATTATATGGGATGACCTACACTGGACAGTTAAGACTGTAGGCCTACATATCTTATATTCATAAATAAATCCCTTCACAACTGATTTAAAAATATTAGTACTTAAACAATTACTACATTCTAATTACAAGTGGGATTAAGAATACATCTTTCGAGAAGAAAAAAAAAGAACTCAATATAACAATACTTTTTATAGCAATATTTTCTACGGGCACAATTGATATAGCTATATGGACAGTGCATTGTAGTTCAAATATGTTGACCAGTAGGGTAAACATTGGTAATTTCGTGATAATTTCATGAAAACTAATTTAAAATGCAAATGTGTAAATATATCCTTATTCCGATTTTTTCATCTAAAAGACGATAACTTGCTGTACAAATCTGGAGACATGAAAGATTGGATACGTTCTTGAATATGTGCCAAAAACCACTTTTACAACTTAAGCTGAAACGTTGGTAATTTCGTGATATTGCATTGATAATTTCGTGAGAGGTAGAAGAATTGTGGAAAAATTCATTAAAGTCAAATGAAATTCTCATTTATTGTTACAAGACTTCAAACATAGTAATTCCGTCTAATATTCATAGCAAGAAAACATAGAAATACATATCAACACATAATAAGAATGAAATCAAAGTAAAAATTGAAATTGAAAAGGGATCTTCTTTGCCCTGAAAGGGTGAACACTTTTATTACGGACTTTACTATAGCCTATATTACTAGGGTAACTCCAAAAATAATGCATAACGTTCGTTTAAAAATTATATTTTTATCCTACAGCTTTGCTATTTTCACAGAATGTAGATGCATCCGTAAGGAACAAAATGTCACTTTTCTACATAATCCCTGTCCCTTTCAACTGCCTTACGTAACCTAGGAACGAGAGCCTGTAGACCAGCACGGTAAAAGTCTGGACCAACACGTCTGAGCCACTCTTTAGCAGAGTGCACAAGGGAGTCATCTTCTAACCTCGTTCCGCGAAGGGATCCTTCAGTTTACCAAAGAGATGGTAATCGCACGGTGCCAGTTCAGGACTGTAAGGCGGTGTTTCAGTGTTGTCTATCCGAATTTTCTGATCTGGTCTGTGGTCTTGTGACTGACATATGGCTGTGCTTTGTCGTGCAATAGCAGAACATCCTGCTTCTCCCGATGTCGTCGAACACGACTCAGTCGAACTTGAAGTTTCTTGAGAGTTGCAACATACCTGTCAGAATTAATGGTGGTTCCGTGTGGCATGATGTCCATAAGCAAGAATCCTTCTGAATCAAAAAACACAGTAGCCTGCCGAAGGTGAACTTTTGAATTTCTCTTTCTTTGGTGAATTTGCATGATGCCACTCCATTATCTGCCTCTGTCTCCGGTCCAAAATGGTGCAGCCATGTTCCATCTTCTGTCACAATTCTTGCAAGTTATCTAGCACTTATCATTGACACTTAGCATGATAACAAATCAAACAGAAGCTACACTGAACCCATTGCGTCTTCCTTTTCTTTTTTGTTATCACATCTTGTCTTCAGATTTCTAAAATTCCTATTGTAATACATTTTATACTATTTTAAAAATTGTGACACTTAATGCTCAACAAAATTTCGCCTCAAACAGCTAAGATTTCTATCAGTAAAGCTAAGCCTATATGGCGACTACAGATGTATCTAAAATTCCAAAAACATTTCCTAAAATTTCATGAAGATACAATAAATCTTTGTACCAAATATCATATGCGTACCTTTAATAATAAGCCTGTAATGTAATTACAAACACCCGCAAAATTTTTATGCCCGAGAAGTTGACGCAAACTTGCTCTCTCCAAACATAAAAGCTCACTGAAGCAACTACAATAGTCACACAAAGCTTAGCTGTTTGTTTCTGGAAACTGGACAACATATGCAATGCCTTGGCAGAAATTTGGATCTCGTAACACCATTGGTTCACAAAAGAGCAAAGAAAAAGTATCACGAAATAACCACTGCCACGAAATTACCAATGTTTACCCTATAACAGGTTCATAATGAGTTTTAATTTTATATGTTAGAAATTTCATTATAATACTATGATTTCACATATAAAAACACAAGAGTTCAGATTTACTTGAAATATATACTATGTTTGAAAGCTATTATCCATGGTTGTAACAAAAGAAAGAGAAGTATTTAAAATTAAGTAATGGTATCAACAAAGAGCATAACCTGTGCCCAATAAAATTCCCAATATCACTTAAACTGGAAAAATCATAAGCCATATTAAAAAATGAGCTTCAGAAAAATCACTAATACTATGTTCAACTATCACCCACAAGAGAGAGGATTTTTGGGTTATCCAATGAAGAGGAGGAACGAAGATTCTTCTTTGAAATCGTAACAGCTCCAGAACTAACACCTAGGGGGAAGACGAAGAGGAAGAGGAAGACGAGGAGTAAATTACTGAGGTTCAACGTTTAACGTTTTTAAGATCTAAAAATAATTCGAAATGATATTAGAGATGGAATGAAAAGTGAGGGAAAAGAGAAGTGTACAGGAGGAAGCACTTGTGTTCCTAGAACTAGAGAAAATGCTTTTAGAACACAGTAGGTGTCCGAATATTATTTCTAGGGGTTTCCTTCTGGCATACAATATCTTTAAGCTCACGTGCACATATACACAAAGAAAACAGAAAAATTATTACACTTTCCTTCCTCCATCTCGTTTAGGTAACTAGAAAGACGTCACAAGTTTCTAGACTTTCACAGTGATACTACAGAAACTCAATTTATGATATAATTGATTTTCATTTAAAAATTAACCACATAATTTATGCTTACCTTCTGGTAGAATGTAATTTGTTCTTTGAGGTAGTTCTGCATGGCTTGCTTGAAGTCGACAGCTCGTTCAGTATGAAAGTGATTTATTTCAGCTAGGAGTGCATATGAAATTATATCAGTACGGCGGGCAACTTCTGATAATTGTGATGCTTCCATCTTGTGGTCCGATGCTAACTTTTCACATTCCCTACGTTTCTGAAGTGAACCCTAAAATAAAATAAAGTACAGGAAATATGGTAATGCAAAATCTTCAAGCAATTTGAGATCTCAAAAATCTTTGGGGCCATGAGATGAAGGGAAACAATAAAGGTAACATTTTCGAATTCACTAAAAGTAATGCAATACCAGTACTGAAATTCTTCTCAAGACAATAATGACACATTTTAATTTATTTAATTTATATAGTAAAATTTCTTTTATAAATTTCGCACTTGTGTTTTTCACACTTATTTGTTATTTTCTGAGGTCCTGACAAAATTCCTGTACTTTCCATGTTAATTTATTTCGAATATACGTTTTTCGTTTATTCATTTTTTTTTACACATTTGCGATAGTATTTTAAATCTTGAAAGATATGAAAGATCATTCGTACGTTCTAAATCAATGTTGCTCGAATTTAGGTTTGCTGTGAAAATGTACGAATGCAAAAGTGCAGTACGTGTCCATTGTTAAAATGCAGTCTGTTCTGAATTGGTGGACATTCGAAATTGTCCATGCTTGTCCTGGCAAGTAAACCAGTCATGCACGAGTGAGAGAATCCATTCAGAGAGGAGAGAGAAGTATGTGAGCGAGCTCCCACCTCGCAGCAGAGGGAAGAAATGGAATGTTTTAAACAATGAGGATTTGATACCAAAGCTGTGACCGCACTGAATACAACTACCTTAACACTCCTCCAAACTGAAAATATTTTGATGTAACTGAACAAATTATGTGACATTTATCGGAATTTGAGGACATTGTTTATTTCTTAGGAGGAAAGATCACATGTTATTAAATATGCTATTACAGATGTTATTAAATACTACTTCAGTTATACGTTTTTCTCACTTACGCGTTTTTTTTCTTCACACCCCATAAAATCTACACATTAAAGATTTACTACGAAACTCGAAATCTTCTTCTATCTCACGGAGGAGCAGTACTTATTCACCCTGTTGGATTTGCAGCCCCATAAATACCGACTCTTGATGTATCTAACATTCATTAGTCACCTGATATCATTGAGGCTCAAACATCACTCTGTGTCATATTTTTCATGAGAGGAAGTGGCATGTATTGAGTGAAAAGGTAGGATGAAATTAAATTTGTAAGGTCTGGGAAAATGGCAACATCTCAATAAAAATACATGACCACAAGTATCATAGCACTCAAAGCCAAGTTTGCAGAATGATACATCTGTTACAGAAGGGCAACTCGACACTTGATATGAATTTAAATTATTTTTTGACTAATTAATAATTTGTTGTACTACCAACATCTTCCTATTATCTACGCCATTCACATTTACAGGGTTTGTCAAAAAATATAGTTACCTAAATACTTTATGGCAACTGACAATGCTATGTTATTTGTCATCATTCACCCATATTCAGTGACATTTAACATGCACCACTTACTTTGTGTACTGTTAAGATGTCGGGAAAAGAAGAAATTATTCCCTTATACAGATGAAGAACGTCGCCCAATGGTTCCCAGTCTAGTTTGGGCTGTTCTTCAAATAGCTTTCCAATTTCATGATATGTATCACCAGTTACTCTAATTGCTTCTGTTAAGTTTCTTCTTGCATTATCTGAAGAAAAGATGAAAAAAACAAACATATTACAATATTAAATTTGGATGATTAATTTTTATGTTGTGCAAAATGTGATGTTACCTGTCACATGTTTTCATTAGTCATTCAACTATTATACTGGGTGCAAGGGTTAAAGGAATATGAAGGTGGGGTATGTTGAAAGCCTAGATCATATATAAAACAGATCAGCCAAGCTTATATTAAATTTGGACGCATCTGGAAAATAACGGACACTATGCGTCGCTAGTGTCGAGAAATGAGCTTGCGATAACAAACACTAGATGGCAGAGTACCTGAAAAGTACATAGAGTAATACGACTGTGGGATGATTTTTTTACGTCATGCCACCTCCAAATTTCTTTCTCATTGTAATGTGAGGTTATGTTACAATAAGACTTTGATGTGTCGCTAAATTGTAGCATACAGAAGCTTGTTTTACCCAAATTCATCAACACACATAGATGACATTTTGGTACATGGCTGATATAAAGTTGTTTGCGTTCAATATATAATCTGTCATCATTTGATGTACGAAATCTAATTGTTTTTAATTTTCAGTATACAATACCTCCCTAGCAACAATTATCACAAAATACTAAAAAGAGCACATTTGTCTGCGTTTGTTAAATGCACATCATGATGTTCACGAAAAGGCACTAATTTATTTTGTGTGAACAAGATTACAATTTTTGAATATGAAGGAAAAGCAGGTATCCCTCTTCTGAAATTTATCCGAAAGGGGAAGAATTACAACTCCCTCCCCCCAAACATGTTTCCTCTTTTCTAGGCCTACATGTTTTCATTTTACAGGTGTATTATATGATGCGATATGGAAGCAGATAAATAATAACTGTACGTTTCTCGTCCACATTAAATTCAACGTGTTCATAACGTAGACCTGATATATTGCTTCATGTAGGCTACACAGCTGGCAGTGTTCTTTTTTACGAATAAGCGGTCGTACTAATCATTTTCTTTTCATCTGAACTATTGCTAGAATATGCGTTTGTGTTTTTATTTGCTCTGTATGTTGTTAAATAACTAATGAACATCGTCTTTGGTTAACAAATTGTTCTAGTATTCGTTTTATATCAGTCTTACGGTATTGAATTATGTCCATAACGTGGGCGAGATATTATCAGGCTGGAAAATTCGCTCTGAATGCATTTTTTTACACAATTTTCTAATTTTCAGCAGATTTATGATACCCTGTGCGGTTTCTCTGCCAATGCAGAGTTAATTGCAATATACGGTAATTCTGTTATTTTCCTGACACTTTTATATCCGTTCTCATAAACGTACTGATTTAGATTCTTTACCCTACTGTAGGTATTTTGCTCTCTACAAATCATCGTTAGTCAAATGAAATAGCCTGTAATAGTTGTTTGTAACGAATTAGTAGACAACCTCAATCCCTCCTGACTGCCTCCCTTACGAATTTCTTTCTCACTTTAATCAAATTTACTTTATACTGGTCCTTAAATTACTGAAACTAGTGCTGAGGTAGTTACGGTGTTTTCTGAAGTGAAAATCGTTCAATTTATAAGGATGAAATCAAAAATAATTTTTGTAGCCTTTCCTTGTCCTTAATTGGAAATTTGAGTAACTTCATAGGACGACAATATTTCTTCCTTCTTCTACAGTTAACATAATCGCAAATGGACATTTCTAAATTAAGTTTGTTACACAGAAACCTTTGAGACAATATTGACACTTGAAGTTCTTTATATAGTTCATCTATAAGAGTTAAACTAGCGCTGAGGTAGTTTCCTTCATACTCAGCTTATTCACCTTGCATACATGAGTCTGTAACAGGTTAGGTTTGGTCAGTGCTGTCATGGTAATTTTTTTCTTGGCCATACACCCCACCCCTTGTTTTCTCCCTTTAAATATATTTTACTCTCCTCTTTCTATTTCTCCAATTGTCATTTAATTATTTTTCTTAATATTAAAGAAGAAGTAAAGAAATTGTTTTGCTTTACAATTTAATTGTACAAGTTTGATTTAAAGAATACACCATGTAGCACCACCATAGATGCACACTTGTCTCGATGAATCTTGGAGTGTATATTTGCAGCACTTCTTGTTTTTCAACCATTATTTTATATAATTCTGGATTCCAGTGCTGAAGAGGTGGATAATTTTTGTTTATGAACATCAAACAAAATAGGCCTACCGGTAGGTACAGTAGGAACAGGAAGAGATGATCTAAGATCTGTATAGATCTCCACGTACAAAACTTAGGCACCCATATGCCATATGGCTCCTTACAGATAAAATTTTCATTTCCCCATACGATTAATTAAAAAAAATTGTAGGTTCCATACGATATATGGCCTGGTGTGGCCTCCATGACAGCACTGGGGTCAGTTAGTTTAGGCACTTTTACACCTTGCATATACAATCAACTGCATCTCCACAAAAAAATTCCTTATAAATTGAACGGTTTTCACTTCAGAAATCACAGGAACCGCTTCACCCAGGTAAGTAGTTAGCAGTTAATCATTTCAAAGCTCTTGTTATATTATGAAATAGCATCACACAATGCTGCCAAAATAAATGTTCCCAGTGTTAAAATTACAGAGTGTAAATTTCGCTTAGGACAGTTTTTGCTATGAAAAATTAAAGGAAACAAACAGTATATCAAACCAGCAGCTGAGACACAAAGCACCTGAAATTCGAAAGTGGTTAAAAATTTTTATATTTCGTTCTTTCTTATTTACCAGCAACAGAAGTACCGGTATCAGATTTTTTGCAGAGCTAATATCAGAGGCCCCTCCTATTAGAGAATGTTTTGAATATTATTATATTCTGGAAAACTACATTGGCACATCAACCTCCCCTCCCCCCGCCTGAATTCTGGGCTGAAGCACGAAAATTTCGAAATGTACAAACTACAGATGCGGCAGAATATTACCAGAATGGTCTTCAGCAAGAATTTTGTAAGACATATCCAAATATCTTCATGGTCATTATATGTATTAAAATAAAACATATACTACATGTGAAGTACCTACTAAAAATGAGAGAAATAGAAATGGGAAGGACAAACACTAAGAAACTATTCATCTTGAATCAGTATGAACAATAGGACACTTTTTTTTGGTGTTAGTGGTATAGAATATGAAATTAAGTTGCATCAATAAGTTTTTCGAGTTTAGCATTACTTTAAGTATTTATTGTCCCCCTGTTAGAAAGATGGAATTACTTTGTTTGAAACTTGATGAAATTTTATTGTACCTTAATAAATTGAGTTAAGGTACAATAAAATTCAAAATAATAACTGCATGCCATTTTAAAATAAATCTGTTGGATGTAAATTATTTCTTAATTTATTAGGACCATAAAGGTATTGTTACAAGCAATATATTGAATCATTTTTATCTTAATAATTTAATGAAGGATGATTATTTCGGGAATTGTTATACTCTAAATTGTGAGGATATTTTAATACTTTTTTAAAATATAAATTTGGAATATGTTTCCAGTTAGTAAAGAGTAATTCAGAGAGACAGAGGTCTCAAGCATATTTATTGACACATGCCAGAATTATTAAATATGAAAAAAAGAGTTCTTGCACTAACATACTGTTTATAAAGTAACCAAATCTTAAGAAATACAGTATATGTACTGGTATTCTATATAAAGGCACAGGAGTGAATATAAATCTGTTTTAAGGAATTCCTATTTAATATTCCTGCTATAGGAACATGACAAAATAAATACAACGCAGCTTGGAAGCTAATTCAACTCTTATTGAGTATTGTTGATGAGATGTGTTATGAAGGTAGACCGAATCATTCAATATAAATGTATAAATAGGACGAATAATAATAGATTAATTTCAATGTATGTAGTATCAAAACTGAAAGTGGTAACTAGTCTATGAATGATGTCTTAACAAGTATAAATAAAATGGACTCTTGACAATAGACACATATTTGGCTTCAGTAATAACTAGGACTTCAAGGAATTTATGGTAGCTCACCTGTCAGGCAAAACTCTGAATAGTCAGCATTGTCAAACTATAGAAGCGCGATTAAGAAGTATTTTTTTCCCCACCCATTACATATGATTGCTTTTTTCAAATCCCGGTAATAACATTATTAAATTAATTATCCCACATATTTGGGTGGTGCCTTTCTTTGTTTCTGACATAATTTATGAGAGTTTCTCTTTTACACTTCAATAGAGAAATACAACTTTCAGTGGACAATGAACGTGTAACTCTAATGGAACTCTAAGAACCACACCATTAATGTTTTCTTCTTTTCTTTCATGCCCTTTAGTTTTTGTTGCAGATAACATCATGCTATTGGATAATTATACATGCACCTTTCTAATAAAATTGGCATATATTTCACTGGTCTCAGAAGTAAAATTAAATGTATAATAGCTTCTCGGTGCAAAATATTTACTGAAAATTATTGTAGGATTTGAATAGAAATGTCACTTCTCAGGCAAGGTTATTCGTGGATGACTGTATAATATATAGAAAAAATTAGTGATAAATCTTATATCACCGCCTTGCAAAACTAGCTTGACGTTATTGAAAACTGGACCACAACAAATAAAATTAAAATCAATGTGAGCAAAAGTAAATCAATATGTATCCTTCTGTAAAACACAAAATTAAATTCGTCTCATATACCAATTAAATGGATCACCAGTGTCACAAGTAAACACTTAGGTACTGTATATATTTTAGTAACAAACTAGTTGAAATAAGTCACTAATATTACAAGGATAGCCTAGAAAACACTACATTTCTTTATGCGTATTCTTAAGAAAGTGAACCGAAAGTCAAAAGAATTAATGTACATAACCCATGTTCGGTCCACTGCTATGGAGTAATGGTAGGCACATCTGACCGTGAAATGAGTGGGCCCGGGTTCAAATCCTGATTGGGGCAAGTTACCTGGTTGAGGTTTTTTCCGAGGTTTTCCCCAATTGTAAGGCGAATGTCATGTAATCTATGGCGAATCCTCAACCTCATCTCGCCAAATATCATTTCACTATCATCAATCCCATCGAGGCCAAATAACCTAGTAGTTGATACAACATAGTCAAATAATCAATTTAAAAAAAGACGTCAGATAAGCAGAGGAAGTTACAAAAGCTTGTGGTGGCGAAGAATTTAAAGTGTCTGTGTTGTTAAAAAAAGGGAAGTACTACAAATGGCAGAAAAAGTGGATAGCCTATATTGATGTATTTGTTACGTGACATTACACAGGAGATATCACCACATATAGTTGTAAACAACCGTGGATATTTTAAATCTGAAAGTGTTCTGTAGTGTAATCAAGTGTTGCTTTGTATAATAAGAACTGTAGGCACAGTGTATACGGTAAATCTCTATATGCATTTGAAAAGATTAGTAATCAACTTGACAGAAATGTTCGTGTGTCACAATATAATTTGTAATATTTTATTTGTTAATGGCACTGTTATTTTTATTAAAGTATGCGATTTAGCAGTTACATGTACTACACAAATGTCTTAATTGTTTCGAAAACAACTAAATGCATTTATGACATTTGGCATAATAATATGAACATTTTCCATTTTGGTAATAAATTAAGTGGCAAGAAAATGTTCGTCACACCATATAATATTTAATATTTTTTACATTATTAATTATTCCTTTTCATTATGATTTTCTGTTTATATTTTGGAATGCTTACGTTAAAAAACAGTGATGTGTCTTTCATGAACTCCTAAGTATTTGATTAAATATCCTGTAAAGATCATAGTTACTTCGATAATGTTATGTGTGTGACTATGGAATGACCCATCAGTATTGTTAGTATTGTTACAAATTACAAAACCTGAAACTGTTAGAATGGGATCAGGAGTAGTGAGAAAAAAATGTAATGTAGTAGTCCTACATCAACATGACTATTTTAATCCAGTTTCTAATAGTTTTTAAGGTTTGAAGGCCTTTTGAGGTAAACAGTATTGAACATGTGAGGGAAGGGCTATTTCTTGGTAATGGATTAGGCCTGTATATTTTATAATATTATTAACTATATATTGTTAAAGTACCTAGTAAATATCGTAATATGTATATTATATAATACTGTAAACGAGACAATATCACAGGCTGCAAACTAGATTATTCTTGTTTTTGTATAATTATACGAACATGTATGAAATAAACAAGACTACCATTGGTTAGGTTAGGATAGGATTACTTATATATTGTAATCAGGCTATATGCACAAATTTTCCAATATACTACTATCATAACTAAATAGGTAATGTTAACATTAATTTTCATACGTTTTTGTGGTGCAAGTTAAAATAATTCAAAGTAAAGTATAACAAAACTCCGACAACATTATAATTATGAACGTCAAATTCTCTTATTTTATTTATTTTTCAGTGTTTAGTCCCTTATTTCCCATTGTTCTTTGGATTTATCATTAGTGAAATATCAAGAAGAGATAACGAATCATAATTTAGCCGACCAATAACTTTATAACATGGTCTACATATTCTAGGTAGATTGGCTTTGCACGAGACTCTGTATTGTATTCTATTCAATACAAAGGCGTACTTTATCTTATCTCTTCGCTTCGCCCACGTGACAACTATAATTAGCTCCCTCATTCCGAACTTGCCAAGGTCATATAGGCCAATAATATTTATCCATGGTCATCAGTTGTCGATAGTACATACCGTTGCTTATGAGATTATTTCGTAAGCAAGAAATAATCGATTTAGACCGACAGACCGGTTCAGAGTTCGTGTCTCGTGATGGTGTTGGTCATTGTGCCATCTGTTGACGATTATTGAACTACATCAAGCCGGCCTCGACTGCAAACTCTAAAGCCTATATAAGAGAGCTATCTGTTAGTATATATGATCTAGGGTTGAAAGGCATTGTCCAATCCTATTTACTTTCCACTCACCAATGTTGCCAGCTATGGTACATACTTATTACTTTATGATGAACTAAGAATGTGGAATATGCTATTCACACTCGAAAATCTACTTAGCAGGGCCTATATAAAGATAAGACTATTATAAAAGAACTACCTTCCGACCTTATTATATGGTTGTGAGAACTGGACTATCAATACCAAAGATAAATCTAGAATAATTGCAGCAAAAATGAGATATATGAGAAAAACATTAGGTTATAACTGGGATGATTTTAAAACAAACACAGAATTAGGAGTATACCCAGTTCTCGACAAAATCCAAAATGATAAATCATTATGGATACAACATGTGAACAGAATGCAATGCAACAGATTGCCTAGATTACTTAAAAATTACAATCAGGCACAAGAAACCAAGGAAGACCATTGAAGAGACATCTGATTCGAGATCGGAACAGATCAACAGTGGCCTAACTCCCTGAAAGCTACACAACGACAACGACGACGACGATGACGATGATGATGATGATAATAATAATAATAATAATAAAAGGGGCTCAATTTTCTGGTCACAGCTGTACAAGTCTTATCTTCATGTGATGTGACGTGTAGGAAGCGAACAAATTGATTTTCCATCTCGCGTGTTTTCATTACCCACAATCAAAACCCAAACATTCCAGCTAAAGTAAAGCTCTATTCAGGGATCAACAGCTGATAGTAGTTGAGATACTGTTATGTTAGTTCAGTTCATAAGCTGTGCTGTTCAGTCCTATATGGATGTACTATTCCTTCTTTACTATTTAATTTCTTTCTCCCTCAGTGTGTGTATGCGTGTGAGTGAAAATGTCACTTGAACCTGGTACAAGTGTGAAGTGATATGTGGTCAAAGCAGAAAATTAACTTATAGGCCTAATGTCCTCTGTAGAGTGTAGAGAAAGTTTAGATTCTTCAAACACCCAAGTACTGACTATTGAGGTATAACAATACATACACTCAAGAACTTGTAGTCTTCTGCTGCAGAACAAAGGACAGTACCGATTTTTAAGCCTTCAGGAAAGAAAGATACGTACACAAAGTTCAACATCGAAATCCTGGATTGGACGACTTTCATAAAGATGTTTTGCACAGAGCAATTCTCATGACGAAGGACAACATCTAACAGAAAAAAATTAACATTAGACATGAGAGAGAACATGAACCACCCAGGTTCAGTATGTTCTATGTGTAACATAATTAAGAGCATTGGTTTCAAGTATAGGAAAGCAAATTGTTGTTGCTTAGTCAACTCATTACACATGAGGCAACTAAGCCAGGGAATAATGTAGTAGGGTAGCCAGTTCCCTTCCCTGAAAGCAAATTATGGTAGGAAATTCATAATGGAGAGGGAAAACATTGTCTGTAGCTCGCATTAAATTTCTTAAGAAATTACATCATCTCAACACTTAAGGGGACAGTCATCCTCAATCATCTAGTTTCTAGTAGATGGAATCTGGGTTAACCAAAATCATCGCAAGACTCTATCTAAAGGCAGGGGTGGTATGAAAGTCCCACAGGCTTATTGTATGCCATGCAGAGTGGAAATTATTGCTTTTTTTGTTAAGTTTATTTGTTCACGCTTTAACATCTGTGGTCATAACGTGTGTTTAGGATCTTTGGGTTTATCAATAGGCCGTTTTTACTACTGTTGAATTCCTGTTTCTATTTTCGTGTGTTCATGTAGCTGATATTGGTGATTGGAGGATGAACTATGATATGTAAATTTCCAATCCAGCATTTTCTTTTGTGACTGAGGGAAACCATGAAAAACCTGTCAGACTGATCTACCATGGGATTTCAAACCAGGACCTCCCAAATTTGAGTCTCAAATATTAATGTATGAGCCAACTCGCTCGGTTGTATCAAACTGTAATACAAGTGCGAAAAGTGCTCTATTGCAAAATGAGTATATATGGAAGAGAAGCAAATGCTCCATTCATACCAATTTTTTAATTGTCATATCCGTAAGTGTGTTACGAAAGTGAGAGAATTAAACAGATGAGGGAAAAGTTTACACATGGAAAAAAAAAAAGTCTTTATATTTTATCTTGAAATGCAGATATTGTAATACAAGTTTCCAGAAGGCGGTGATCTTGTGGCAACAATTGTGTACTGTTGTCTTAAAGAGTCTTTTTTTTTTAAGTAGGAAATTTACTATTAATATATTACCTATTAACCAACCCTAGAGTGTTGACTACCCACAATGACAGAAATCAACTGAATAGACTTATTTTGCCATTTTACATGATAGGGACCTATTTTTACCAAAACCTCGTTAGGTCGAACTTCGGTGAATCAAACTGACTCTTTTCCATCCCTTGGAATTCGGATTAACGAGGGTCTACTGTACTGTGAAACTGGCATTTTGGTCAAAATTCTTTTTTGCACAGTTTGTACCTCCAGTGTCATCTGCATGAACTCACGAGCAAGGCAATATGAATACTCTGCATGCGAACGGGAGGGGGGGGACAACACCAAGTATCTGAAGTCACATGAAGTCTGGGGGGAATACTGCATATCTGACACGAGACATCTCTACTCCCAGCATGCCCACAGTACAGAAACTGCTTCTCATTATTGCCTTGTGAATTTGTGTTAATGTGATATTCTGCGAAAATAAAGGAAAAAAGTGTTCAGTATGAGTTTTGAAGGGTATTACGCATAATAAAATTAATAATGTCACATTAAATGTAAAATTAATAATGACACATAATACAGAAAGAGAGGAAAGGAAGCTGGCACCACAGTGTAGATTTAAAATGTGTCAACATTTGAAAGTGAGGGGCTACAGTTTAATTTCTAATGAGAGAAGAGGAACCATCCTTCATGCATTCTAGAAAACTGTGACTTGAGAATAGAGGAAAGTAATTTGTATGTGTTCAACCTTGTGGATTTCATTCCTACGAAAATCACTGTTAATGCAAGCTCTGAGTGGAGAAGAATGGGAATAATCATCTACAACCTAAAGTTGATGATTAATATACCCAGGTTTGCAGAAATATGTTTTTGTATACATTGGAATTAAGGAATGGACTGTGTCGTATTGGCTAGCTAATAGTATTGATGGTGTCCCTTCTGCAAAAAATGAGTCATGAGCCATGTTCCCTTGCAGAAGCACAGAAAAAGTAGCAGTAAAAATAATTTAGTTCCTTTTTCGGTAGCCTGGCTAAATTATCCTCTGATTATTGTTGTGGAATGACTATAAAATTGCATCTTGAACCAATTTTGAATTTTATAAAGAAAAATGTTGTAAGAGTAAAGCAGAAGGTGTAAGATGGCACACTTCAGATGGCTTGTTCCAGGAATCGAATCTTATCCTATCAATATGATGTTTACTGCAGTTATGAAGAAGAGAATGTTGAAGAACAAGAATGGAAAGTCCATTATGAAAGGAAAGAAATATAGAGAAAGCAAATGGGCAGCATATATACAGGCTAGTTCCATGTATTATAACACAAAATTAGCTGTAAGTAATTTTACAATGTACAATGTACTCAGGAAGCAATGTGCTACTGGCTCGATGAAACAGAGGCTGATCTGGGGTGGAGTCAACTTCTGCGTCATGTCTAGGTCCTATGACTTGCAGGAGATGTCTAAGTGTCCTAAGACGCTCTCCAGGAATGTTGTTTTTCCAAAACTGTATGATAGACTGATGATTAATGAATCATAATGGAACCACCTGCAGCAAATGAAGAGTGTTATTCATGACAATATTCCACACTAGGGATATGCATAATGAGTCAAACATTTTTTTCCTCTCTGATTTTAGTGTAGGCCTATAATTTATTTATTTATTTATTTATTTATTTATTTATTGTGCAAGAAGAACATTATGTCTCAAAAGTTACTTTGTTATAAGTATTATATTTTTATATACACTACCACTCAAAAGTTTTTGAACACCTTTGGTTTCCTTAGTTAACAGGTAGTATGACAACAAACAAAGCCAATTTCAAATTTTTAGCGTCGAAATCCAATTCACTTAGCTCCTTTTGTTTGCGAAATATGTACATAATGAAAATGAAGCATTGTTGACCCTTATTGGAACATAACCCGAAAGTTGTTTTGGATGTCAGAGTATGTCTGTAATCCACTAGATGTCATTTACAGACAATCTGTAAATAAGTACAGAGGCAGTAAACAGCAATTTAGTGCTTTATAAGCAATCAAACGGGTAACATGGTGATTATGCAGTTTGAAAGTCTGAAATGGGTAAAAGGCAACTTTCACCAGGAAAACGTGCTGCAATAATCAGCCTACATAAAGCAGATCACAGCATGCGTCAAAATGCCAAACAAGAACATGTTTCCTTGGGAAGTGTCCACTGCACCGTGATGAGGTATGTAACTACTCATAGAAATAAGGATCGTTATTGGAAGAGGAGAGGCTTAAGGTTACATCGAAAACGAGGATAAATATTTAGTAGTGACCAGCAAATGTAATCGCTTCAAAACAGCACTCATCCTGACAGTGAAAATTAACCAATTGAGGGATGAATCTGTGAGTGTCTCATCAGTAAAGAGACAACTTCAGGATGTACATCATAAAGATTGTCTTGCGGCAAAGAAACCCCTACTGAGGCCTGTCAATAAACAGAAAAGATTACAGTGGGCCAAACTACATGAACAATGGACGGTTGATCAGTGGAAAAATGTGTTATTCACTGACGAATCAAAGTGTGAGCTATTTGGTACAAAACATCGCCAGTTTGTCCGACATGTAAAAGGTGAACGTATGGCACCTCAGTGTATATCCCCTACAATCAAACATTCGGTGTTGGTATGGGGTTGTTTTAGGATCAAATTGTAACTTCACTCCTGAAAACACCTTGCAATAAGCTGCAAGCTACATATTGGTAGCAACATTAAAAAGATCAGTGTAGTAACATTGTTACCTGAAGAGTCATCTTCTCTGAAAGCCAGGCCAAGAGCTGAGAAAGCATGTCCAATCCTCTGGTATTCCCTCTTGTATGGACCTTGATGTTTCTTCGTCTGATCAACCGCTGTTGCCATCAGGTTCTTAACAGCACCGTCCATACCATGAATGAATTTAGAACATTTTTCTGTTTCCTGTTCACTAACACATTCCAAAAGCATATTTTAATCTTATGCTAGTCACATTTTATAGTATCGTTCCTTTGAAAATATTAACGGTAATAAAATATCTCAGATTCCTTATATGTATACATACATATGTGTTATGTCCAATTGTCGTTCTGGAGCCTGAAGAGTTATGAAGTAATTTGCACCAACAAGTTCATCTTTTTCTGCCTTTCTTTTTCCAGCTTTCCATCGCTTTTCATCAGTACATGTCATGAAGTGTTGCCATACTTCACATCGAGAGAGTACTGGATGGCGACATACAGAATTAACAAATGCCTGGAGTTGGGCCCTACGATGTTCAATAAATTGCTCTTCATATCTACCTGCGAACACGAAGTGAGGTTTTCAGAAAGAAAACAGAATTACTTTACAATCAAAGAACACAAGTAGTGACAAGTAACTTCTCATTGAAATGTCGATGCAGAAGTTTAACACAAGAGAAAGGGGAGGTAATGAAACATAGGAATGTACAAACTGTTGACATGTCTGAGGCATAATATCTACAGTACCGGTACTTGTTTATATAAAACCTTTTCTCTTAAGTTCTGGAGAAATTTATTCATAGTCAAGATCTCAAGTCAATTCACTCAGATAATAATATGCACGTGAAATGAAATACCTAGCATACAGTCTTCACCAGAAGACATAAACTAAAGAACTATACACCAATTCTAACCCTACAAGACACTTCTTTAAACTACAACAGTTCACCAAAAATTTCTCATGTTACTCTACATGAAAAACTTTTACTGGAAACAACACTTTTAATCTATCAATGTACACTGCACAAAAAGGTTAAATCTATTAGATATAGCAAGTTGAATACAATGATACACAGATAGTTTTATATAACATTCATAACTTCGGAATATGTATTATATGTCTTTCTCATGTTAAATTCTATCGTACCTGGTTAACAGACCGAAACATGTTAACCAGGTATGATAGAATTTAACACGAGAAAGACATATAATACATATTCCGAAGTGATATAGTGTTAAAAGTTGTGTAATCAAGATGTATAACATTCATAAGATCCAAAGTGACATATGCCAGTGAGGTCTGGCATGCAGCCGCAAAAAATTATATTTCCTATAAATTAGCCTTGCATTGGAATTAGAATTAAGCATCCTTTCTTTAATGTTATACATACAATAAAAATCATATATATGTATATATATATATATATATATATATATATATATATATATATATATCCCTCTCCCTCCCTCCCCCCCCCTCTCTCGGCATAAACATAGACACATTTTTTTTAAATGTAAATTCAAAATCCAAGAAATTATACACATTCCTATGATTAAAAACTTTCAAATAAGTTGGGCCATTAACAATAGTAAATGCAATAACATATTATACAGAATACCATTGTGTTTATAGATGTGCTTAAACATATACAGAGTTGTTATATGTTTGGTTTCTGACGTATAGGCGCATGGACTGTGGTTATGAGAGTGAATTGAACTACAACACATTTATCTTATAACAGACGTTTAAAATATCGACCATTTAGATGAAACCACGACTCATCTGAGAAAACACAAGAGGTGGGTCAATTACACCACTTTCAACAGAATCTAAAAACCAACTGCAATAATTCACACGAAAACATGGATCATCTTCTTTTAGAGTGCACCTGGGATATAGTGGTAAGGTTTAAGATGTAATAAACGTGTAAGTTACGACATGCCAGTCTGCTAAGCAATTTTCATGGCAAATGTTCGAGAATAAGCCCAATATCATCTAATCTAGCCTATGTTAAAACTAGTCTGTTTCTAGAGCGTACTTTCTTTAATGCTGACCTCACATTCACAAACTCATTCATCAACTTATGTACTGCATGCCTCATCGGCAGTCGAGTATTCGGAAATTTCGTACAAACCCAGCAAGCCAATTCATAGTTATAATATGTCTCGCACACGAACACGCTTTCTTTTAGAGTCAAACAACGAACCACTGTACGCGGTATCTCACATGAAACTCCACTCACAACAATCGCACAATTGCAGAATTTAGGGGAATCAGGGAGCAAAGTGGGTGGCAAACAGTAGATTAGCACTGATCAGTTCACATGCTGTAGGTCGGTAAACCAAACCAATAACAATTACTCTGTATGAAAGAAACAAGAAAATGTTTATCACAAGAGTTTTAATTGTCATGCTTTGCAATTTGACATCCATACAAAGTTGCAGTAAGTTACCTGAAATCTGTTTGTCTGGTAAAGGCGGAATGGGAATTAAACTAAATTTCTCTTCTAGTCTCTCATGTAACCAGTCAAAATGTTTGTATCTTCTTGAAACTTGAATGTTATTGAACTGGAAGAAAAGCACAATGTACAAAACAATGTTACAAATAGTTCAATCAGTTTTATTTGGATCCAAGTCATTTTTCGAAGAAAGTATATACAGGTTTATTGGTGAACTTGTACTGACAATACATGTAATGAATTTTATCTTCGTGACCCAGATAATAATAATAATTATTATTATTATTATTATCATCATCATCCCAGTGTCTTCGTAAGACATACTAACCGAACTGCAAATCAGTGAATGTTCAAAGCAAAATCACAGATTCAGATACTGTCTACATGTCAGTAAATACGAAGCAGTTGCATGAAATATATCTCAATTCTTTAATTAAGAAAATAATATACTAGAAAAGTATTTTTTGCCATAAATTTGCTACCAAATTAAACAATATAATTACTTAAATCTAAGTTAATACAGTCGATCCTAGATACAATTTTCTTGGGACTAGAAGAATTGTATTGTTATATCAGGGTTTGTTGTTGGATTGAGAGTTTATAAAAGTTTGCCTACATTTATGTTCTGAGAGAGATTAACAGATTATAGTAGAAATAAGTACTGGTACAGTAGAAACCCATTATACCACATCTCGGCGTACTGCGGAATCAGATATATCACAGGCACCATCAAGTCCCCCAATATTTTAAAGTATCTCTCTGATTAAAAATCGCAGTTTTGTTTTTATATTTATTGTTATACTTTTTCTGAGAGAACAAGAATGTAGAAAACTGCTTTGCCATATGACTTTTAGATCGTGAGTAATTCAACAATTGCTGCTTGATTTCATGATGTCATCTAGTCCCAGCTTACAAAGCAAATACATGTGCTCACTGTTTAGATCACTCAATATATCAATTCGAACCCCGAAAAATAAATACCGATGTAAGTGTAACCAATGTTTCAATGGAAGATATAACTGAAATTTAGACTGGTGTAGTTGTGGGGAACATCAGTCTCATCCTACAAACGAAGAATGTTCTCGTTGCCAAGAATGTGTCATTATAAACAATCTTAGAGGATGTGCACAATGCATAATATTTCATGATTTATTTAAAAGCACTGTTTCAGTTCAGTTCGAGCAGCAGTGAAGGACAGACGTTTTTTGTAACGCTCCCAGAGAGTCATAAAAGTGAAAATGGTTAGGAAGCAAACAGGGAACAACAAAAGTGACGCATCGACATCCGAGGAAAAAAAAGTGGCAGACGATAATAGTGTTATAATCAATTCAATGAAGAAAATGTTTGAGGAATTCAAATCCTTCATTAACACGGAAGTGAGTGACCTCAAGAAATCCGTGGAATTTATTTCGAATAAATTTGATGTCTTTAGCGAGGAGCTGAAGTCAGCAAAAGAAGAAATCAGAAATCTAACGAAGGAGAACAAATTGCTGAAGCAGGAGATAGGTGAACTACAACAGTATTCACGTAGAGACAATGTCGTTGTTTTTGGAGTGCCAGAAGCTCCTAATGAAAACGTATACGAAGTGATAGACAATGTGTCAATAGCCATTGGAGGCAGTCAATACGTCCCGGACATCAGTGTAGCACATCGACTTCCATCCAAACCAGGTAAACCCCGACCCATTGTCATCCGTTTCATGAGGAGAAGGAGCAAGGATGAATGGATGCAGTGCTACAAGAACAAGGCGCGAAAGGACAACAACGGACCCGGCATCCCACTTCAGAAGCTGAACGAGAATCTACCTACCGGAAGGTTCTCAGCAGGGGACCATTTAACAGCCGCAACTAGAAATCTGCTGAATAGAGCAAGAGATGCCGCCAGGAACAAGGGCTACCAATTCGTCTGGACAAGGGATGGAAAAGTACTGGTTCGCAGAGATGAAAGAAGTCCGGTTATGAAGATAAGTAGTACATATGACATAAATAACCTGTAAAGCCTTGCACACTATTCCAAACATTTACTTTCTAGTATTTTCTTAATGTTAACTAACAATGGAACACAATACTATTATAAATAAACTTAACCAGTACTACCACGAAAACAACAACGCCACAGAAAATTTTGAAGACCTCGCTCTCTGTAACAATTATATTAGCACTAGTTTATCACATTTAAAGATTCTTCAGCTAAATATTCGTAGTGTAAATAAAAATTATGATGAATTTTGAGTATTACTAGAAAATTTTACTTTCTTTTTCGATATAATAGTTCTTACTGAAGCCTGGATTGATCATGATAACGGTTTTGACTTACTTGGTTATAATAAATACGTTAAAATAAATAAATATAATAAATGTGATGGAATAGTGGTATATTTTAAAGATTATATTACCGTATGCTTAAAGGATGTAGAATTTAATCACTGTAACTCTATTCATTTTGACTTTACTATAGGTGATACTCCATTTTCTCTAACAGCAATTTACAGATCTCCAAATAACTGCAAAATTGATTTCCTGGATAGCTTTGAACAATCTTTGTATGAACTAAAAGACGTTAAAAATCATGTTATTTTAGGTGACATTAATATTCAAATTTTAGAAAACAATTTAGATAACTCTGGCAACAGATATTTGAATATTATGCATGAATATGGTTTTTTGAAATACTTAAATGCCCCTACTCGATATAATGCATGCCTTGATCATATATTCTTCAAAACATCTATTAACTTAGATTTCAAATCTGGAGTATATAATAGTGCAATTACAGACCATTATATGGTATTTGGACTAGTCACTATCACTACTAAAATATTATTAAGGATCCCATCATAAATTCACATCATAATTGCAAGCAACATATTAATTACAAAGACTTAGTCGCAAATATTAGCTCAGAGACCTGGGAAACGGTTTTTGATTGCCAAAACGCTGAAATTAGTTTTCAAAATTTTTACAAAATACTCCGCGATCTAATAACTAAATATACCTTTCATACTTGTAATAATGTACCCAGTAAATATAAAAAAATAAAACCCTGGATCACTTCGGGTACTGTTAAATCAATACGCACAAGAGACAGACTAGCCAAAAAAGTAAAACGTGAACCTTTGAATGAAGATGTATCAAAAAAATATAAAAGGTACAGAAATATCTTAACTCGCGTTATAAGAAATATGAAAGTTAGTTACTACTCAGAGAAATTTGTCAACAATAGGAATGATCCCGAAAGATTTTGGCAGACTATTAACGAAGCTACTAACGTTTCAACAAATAAAAGCTGCAGTATTATGGAAATAGTAAATAAAGATGGCTCAATTATTAAGAAATCATTATGATATTGCATACGAACTTAATGCTCATTTTACAAGCGTAGGACACAATATAGCATCAGAAATGAACAAAAACACAAGACTCTCTTCTTCCTTTTCTTATCCATCATCATCATCATCATCATCATCACCATCATCAATGTTCATGTTTCCCGTAAGTGATAAAGAAATTATAACTATTGCTGAAACTTTAAAAAATAATGTGGCTCCGGGTGTTGATGGTATCACTACTAGAACACTCAAAACGATTATTGAATCCATATTGAAACCACTAACCCATGTCTTTAATTTGTGTTTATCACAAGGTGTATTTCCAACTGATCTTAAATGTGCTGTAGTAATACCTATATACAAATCTGGTGACAGAAACAATCTCAGTAATTACAGACCCATCTCACTCTTACCAAGTCTCTCTAAACTATTAGAAAAATGTATTAAAAGCAGGCTAATTAATTTCTTAGAAAAAAACAGTCTATTAAGTCAAAAGCAGTTTGGCTTCCGTACTAACATGAGCACGGACGATGCTATTATGAACGTAACATCAAGGATTATCAAAGAATTAGGCTCGGGTAAAAAATGTTTGGGAGTTTTCCTAGATATTCAAAAAGCCTTTGATACTGTAGACCATAATATACTCACTTCTAAACTTCATGCCTACGGTATTAAAGGAATCGCTTTAAATTTATTTAAGTCATACTTAAGCAACAGATCCCAATTAACGAAATTTAACGACCAACACAGTGAAATTCGTAATATAAATATAGGTGTGCCACAAGGTACAGTTTTAGGCCCACTACTATTTTTAATATACATCAATGACTTGCTAAACATTGATATAGGAAACACATCTGGAGATATATTTGCATATGCCGATGATACAGCCGTAATTTTTAGTGGATCGAATTGGAATGATGCCTACCTAAATGCTAATAGAGGTATAAATATAATTAAGAAATGGTTAGATGAAAATTTGCTCTCATTGAACATTTCAAAAACAACTGCAGTTCCTTTTACATTAATGGCTTTTAGTCTGAGAAAAATCAAACTCGATAAGGATACAAATTTAAAAATTCACAATTGCAGTAATATAAACTTGATTGTAATTGCTCTTCCTTGACAGAATCCACGCAAGTAAAATACTTAGGTGTTGTCATTGATCAACATTTAAGATGGAATAAACATGTAACATATTTATGTAATAGGTTACGGAAAACAATTCACAACTTTGTAACCCTTCGTGCATATATGCCTATGTTCTCCGTGTAGTTTATCTAGCCTTGTTTCAATCAGTCATCCAATATGGAATAATAGGATGGGGTGGAATGACAAAGACTATCTTAACTCCATTAATATTACTACAAAAACGTATCATCAAAATTTGTCTGCATAAACCACTTGATTATCCGACACTATTTATTTATTCTGAATTCCAAGTACTAAAAATTGAACAAATATATAAACATACATTACTAACTTATTTTCACAAAAATCGAATGAATTTTATAACTGAAAAACATATACATAACACCAGAAGAAATGTCCCAAGTCTTTTGGCAGAACCTAAATGCCACATTACAGCTGGATTAAGACACAGTAGGAATTATGGAGCAAGACTATACAATTCAGTATTGAAAAATAATCCAGACCTAAGCAATTTACACATTCTTAAGTTTAAAAATAAAGTGAAAATGTTTGTATGATATTTGATAAATTTTATTATTACATTTTTTTAAGTGTTACTAGCATTATATGGTACTAATTTTTATTGTATTTATCTGATGCATGTACCCTATAAGATAAAACATTGTAATAAATATAAATAGATCATTTTCTTAATGAATAACAGTGTATATCTCCAATAAATGATTCCTTAGCATTGCCACAGATACACTTGATTGTACTTGTCACTATATCTTGTCACTAGAAAGTTATTGAAATTTATATTTTCCCCGCCATTCATAAAATATTTTGATATGATACCTCTTGCACAAAAGGAGAGATCTATAACTGAAACTCGATTAATATATTTCAGTATTATTTGTATTTACCCTGGTAATAATGAACAGTTTGACTCTTAGACATTTTGTTTTTTCAGCATTAACTTCCCATGATTTTACGAGAAGATTCGAAGAGAACAGCAGTTACGTAGACTTTCAGCTCCTCCCTACTACCATTAATGCACAACACAATGTCAATACGGCGGTTGCTGTCGTCTGCGATACAACAAACTTTTCTGTTGATTTTCGAGTTTGGCATTTTTTCCGGTTATTATACGCTTATTTAAGTTGTGTTAACTCTCGCTAGTGGTTTTATATTTTATTTTATCCATCTTAGTATTTATTTTATTATTGTAAATATTTTTGTTTTATCACTATTATTATTATTATTATTATTATTATTTATTTATTAATATTATTATTATTGTTATTATTATTAATGAATTATTTTGTATTACAATCTTTGTATCATTTCTGTCACTATCATTCTATTATTATTATTATTATTGTTACTATTATTTATATCATCAGCATTATTATTTGAACCCTGTAAAATTTATGTAGACTACTGGACTGTACCCGAGCACGAGCATTATGCTCATTTCGGGTATCTATTCATATGTATTCAATTCAAATGTAAATTGTAAATAAATTTGAAATTTGAAATATAGATACTCTTAATACGCCAGATATTTAATGATAGTGAGAATCCTCCTCCGAGAAACGATCTAAAAAGGAAGAAAATATAAATGTTCAGTATGTTGCATCTAGACAATTTATATGTTCGAGTTCAAGTTCAGCCCATAATGTCCCTCGGGACACGGGCCTCTTCCTAGGAAGGTGACTGATTAAGACGAACCCGGTTAGCCAAGCCGGGAAAGATCCTCCTTTAAGTCGTAACACTTTTTGCACATGTTTTTTGGTTTCTCCCTTGCTACTCTCTGGTCCCCTGTGATACATTGGGTCAATTTGTGGGAAGCTCTAGGGAAGAGAAAAAGGCGTGTAATACCATCCTGTGTTGAGAATAAAATAAGAAACCAATTTCTGGAAGTTGGGGATGTGTATGTGAATTTTCGAGCAGCTGAAAATTTGGTGATCGAATACTTTGGTTCAATTTTTCGCATGGATATCAACATTTTTCTCCATTTGGCAGAGACAACATAAATTGCTGGAAGTTTGAAATTACGACAGCGTAAATAGAGGAAAAAATATATTATAATAAGAGGAAAATTAAAGGGACCAAGAAAAAATGTTGTAAATGAAGGGAAAAACATTAATTATGGGAGAGTAAAAGCAGGATTTGACTGTAAGAACAAACGTCAATCATGAAAGAAAATGTTTTCTCTAAATGAACGAAATTCATTTTCTTGTCATAATGGTCACTAAGAGAATGCAATGGTAATAATTATATTAATATCTGACATCTCTGGTGGTTTTTAGCTCAATATTTCTAATTCTTCATTTTTAATGAATTACTTACAGTCGGAGTCAATTGATAGGCGATAAAGCTCTTCAGTCCTTTCAGCTTGGATTCCTTTTTAGGTGATGCTACCATACACATATAAGGCTCTGTAATTGGGTTCCAAACAATTCCACTTTCTGTTTCCTGTTAAACATAAAATAGAAGTCTATGATTAAACAAACATCTAATACAAAAACAGGACAGGTAGTTCAGTTGGCAGAGAAATTGACTACAGACTGAAAGATACTGGGTTCAATCCCTGGTAGATGAGGGGGCTTTTCTTGTTAAAACTTCCAGAACAGCCTGAGATCCACTAAGTCCCAATAAAACTGGATCTTTTCCAGGCATAGAAGGCAGTTTGAAGCATGGTGCTGACCATATTATCCAGGGTTGATATGATTTTTACCGACAAACCCACTTGAAAAAACCTGTGGGTATAGACTCTAGATTCCCGGTGACATTAATGTTTAGTCTGTTTTAAATCTTTCAGAAAAAACATCTAGTATTATTATTGACTGTAGAAATCTATGGTCATGTGAATTAGATTTTGTCCAGTATGGTGAAGAAATGGTTGGAGCATAATCAAATGTACAATTATGCCAAAACAACGATATATTCATTATTCATGAGAAAAGCTGGATTTGTTTTACA
This sequence comes from Periplaneta americana, assembly GCF_040183065.1. Taxonomy (NCBI): domain Eukaryota; kingdom Metazoa; phylum Arthropoda; class Insecta; order Blattodea; family Blattidae; genus Periplaneta; species Periplaneta americana. Next base: position 4,861,213 of record NC_091126.1, read on the forward strand.
AGTTATTAAGACAATTTTACTCTTGTCGTCCACACAAGAACTGTTCTCTACATATTCGACAAAAGCGTATGATAAGGCTTCTTCAATTGGAGAAGGAACAGGAGGAAGCATTTTACAAAGTTTCCTATAAATTGTCTGCCTGAATGGATCAATTTCAGAAAAAAAAAAAAAAAAAATGAAAATTATTATTTTGTTTAATTTTGGCCCTAATCAATTTTAAGAATTTTGCATATAAATCGCCTGTTGCCTTTCTTTTCAATTCTGTGTGAATGTTTTGTTTTTAGTTTTTTAAATTATTAAATATGATGAAATGTTTTAATGATCATAATATCCTGTTTTATCAACGTTTAAAAGTTTCTACTTCTTGTGGTATGTTTCACTGTAAGCTTCCAAGTTTATAAAATCTTAACACGATACAATATTTTGTCATCAATTAACTACATTTTCACTGTCAACTGATTTATTACTTTAAGCACAGTATAATTCGAAACCCAAAGGATCACAGGAACTGTGTGTTTAATAATGACTTGTTTGCTGAAGTGTGTGTTGAAAACATTTGATGTTTCGAGCATCCTAAAACAATTTGTTTGCCACATTGTGGACCTAGCCTTAGTAGCTGTTCTACTACTGAATTCTGGAAACAAGTACCTCAATTATAGTATCCAAAATTAAAAGAATTTGTAAAGAGACATCTCTATTTTTGGAACAATCCATCTGTGTGAGTCACTATTCAATTTTTTCAAGCAATAAACATTTAAGTGAATTTGTCTAAACTGTCTTAACTAGTTGCCAATCAGATTTGAAGCAGCTGACAGCTAAACTGGACATCCGAAAAGTGGAATGTAATTTGTGTTGTCTATAACAGTTATAAAAATCCCAGTGGTGTACTTAAATTTAATTATCTATATTTTGTAAAAATGAAGACAAAAAATATAACTAAGATTATTTGTGTGTGCCACTTTTTACAAAAGCTATAGAAGGTTACCAGATTCTGTGAATGTGGCTTCCTGTTAACAGAAAGCCACAATTTAAGTCACACTCATAGTTCCTGGGGTAGCTCAGTCGGTAGAGTGTTCGCGTGCTAAGTGAAGGGTCCCGGGATCGATACCTGGCCCCAGAACAATTTTTCCTTGAAATTATTCAAACCTGCTTTACAGGGAGCTACTACCTGAAAGCCAGATTTGCAAAAATAAATATTCTTATATGGGTGACATGCTTTTGATCCAACATTTAACACACATTAAATGTTCTAATTTCTACATGAATAAAGCAGACGAAACTTAACTTATTGTTTTCATGGCTTCTTGAACCAAAATTTGACTTCCAGATTTTCTGAATTATTGAATCCATCACCAATTTGTTAATTCCTCACAACAGGGAAGAGAAAGTGATCACATAATTACAAGTCAGGACTGTATGGACGCCTTCCAGAACACTTTGGAGACACAATGTTTACCACTGGTAATTACTGTCCTTCGTTCCTCCAGTGGAATCGTTGCTATGTTATCACTTTAAAATATATATATGGTCACCATTTTCTTCCCAATACTTTTTGACCATTTAACTTTTGTGTCATCTGGAAACATTCAGACAGCTGACTGTTGTTTTGTTTCTGGACTGAACTGGTAAATCCACGGTTCATCACTTGTATCAATGGCTTTTCAGCATTTCCGCATGTCATTCAACTCACGAGCATTTTTCAGCCTCTGACAGATTGTAGGATAACAAACACAAGAAAAACTTTCTTAACTCGAAGATGGCTATGCAAGATACTGGACACAACTGACGAACCAATCTGTAAGATTGTTTCAACATCCTTGAAGATCAATTTGTTGTTCTCACAGATAGTTTTCTTCAGGTGTTGATTGTTCCTTCAGTCACTGTATTTGCTGGGTGACCACTCTTCCCTTTATTTTTTATCGCTGTCTGGCCCTCTTAAACTTCCAAACAAAAGAAAAATTGTTGCATGTGTAGAACCAACGTTCACAAATACCAATGCATTAAGATACTGAACCCTGTTTAATTCACTTTTGTGATAATAAAAACCACAGAGCGAAAATGCTATCTCCCCAGCTTCATTATAAGAAGTAAAATTCACACACATCTGTTCTAACATATGGAAAATAAGAAAATTACTTAATTTCGCACACTCAGTCCAAGAATCTACAACACAAGAATTACAAAGTGTGTTACCCTCAAAATTGGAATACTTCCAATACTTTTAATGCCACCAAACTCTCAACCTTAAGCATTCTCATGCAGATGGCGAAACAGAGACTTGAAAAACACTGTCTGCCATACCAAGCGACTTACTTGATGGCACATGTGTAAGATGGTGGGTGACGAGTTCTGCATGTTATTATCCAATTAAAGTCATGATGATGTGTCAAGTCTTACCTGTGAACTTAACTGTAGAATCCCTATCTGAACCAAATTAGGTCTACAGGGAAGAACTAATGTATCTTCATGGTCTTCACTCCACTATTGCTGTTAATGTCGATATCAACCATCACATTATGACAAATCCTTCTAGCTCTTCATATAAACTATAAAAACGTGTAGTCCAATGCAATGCATCTTATGAAAAGTCGTCTGACATAGTTGCATTTTCCCCACAGATCGGAAAAATGGTTCATTCCTACCTTGAAAATTCTCAAAATTTAATGCACACACATCTGTATGTCTCAGCTGGCAAATGTACAGTTCTTGAAGAAATCAGTAGTTTTGCTATCCTGCCCACGAATAATTTTACTTTTCTTTGTTATAATACGACTATTACTATCACTTGTATTTGGTTCATAAAGCATCATGTACATTCTGAAACAACACATGTAGCCTACAGACTCGCAGACTAACAAGTCTCTTACCCTACAAAACTCCAATTAACCAAAACTGATGACATAGTGAACTATCTGCATAAGGAGAGCAGGCACAGTTCCATCTCAGAGAAGAAAGAAAACAACATGGTTCAAATGTGACTATTACAACAAACACAGGTGTTCTCAAGTGCTCATTACAGGCACCAGTGACAACAGCACTTCATGTGCCAACAAATACTGCATCTTGTATAACTGGCATAAGATGTGTAAATCAAATCTATAATTGCACTGAACCAACTATTTTTTTCAGGATATATGGTATATACTGTTTCATTCAATGCTATTTCTTGTGAGAAAAAACATAACCGACAAAAATAAAAGAGACAGAAAATTGTCATAGCTAATTTTCGAATAGATCATCAGCCTGTGTAATTGAAGCTTATGGGCCTCAATTAATTTCATATTGATACTGAAGAAAACAATAATATTTCACTTACGTATTTCCTACACGAATTAATTTGTACATTGTGAGCATGAACAAAATTTGTGCAGTAGTTTCGGTGAAAAGGGTGTACATGCACAAACTGAATACCAAAAACCATTTTTATGTACCAGAGCTGCTAGAAACTTGTATTTTCGTAAAAATGTGAAAAACTATTTTTCTTTCTCTATAGGCTTACATGCATAATAAGTGAAGAGCCCTACCAGAAAGATACGTAAATGCACAGTACTACTCACAAATATATACACTTTATCCTCTTCTCTGACTGAGACTTTGACTGTACCAAGAATATAACTTTCTCCACCTGATTTAACAAACGTCGTAAATCGGTTGAAATTTTTTCTGCCTACAGTTCCTTTTCCATCTGGTTTCCCTGTGAAGAAAACACACTTCTGCAAGAATAAGGACAGCATGGCATGGAAGAACATAACTTACAGTAAGTACAGGGTGAAACGCAAGTAATGTCATTAATTTCAAGAGGTTATGCTTTGAGTTATTTGAAACAAAAGAGTTTAATACAATTTTACTCCTCTGTGTTTCCTTTTCGAGAAAAAACTATTTTATATGAAAAAAAATTTCATAGCGCATTTTGGGAAAGCTATTGAATTAATTTCCAATATGCTCTCTTAGTTTAAGAGAGGCATGTATTATGATAATAAATAACTGAAAGAATTTTAGTTTCGTCCTGTAAATGTGCAGAAATTTCATCCAAACCAATGGAAGTTTTCATTCCGCAAAGGAATTTTAAACCCTGCTGTGCTGTGACAACACTGTAAAGCTGTCTGGACAGATGCAGCTTGCATAAGCAAGGAATGGAGAAAAGGAATGTACCACAAATGCTTTTAAATATGGCTAGGCAAATTTGATTCCTTGTATGTAAGTTTACTGATTAATACTTTAAAAATTAAAGTGAGAGGTAACTATTCCTAACTGGCTGAAGAAAATGCTCGCAGTATAACAAAAGGAGATTTTTAAAATCATTAATTACATTTGTATAGCATAAAATAAGCTTTTCTTATAGACTGTGTTCACTGAATACATAATTAAAATTAAGTCGAAGAGTTCGAAAATAAAACTGCTTGTACATCAGCATTACAAACAATCTTTATCATTAGTGAAAATCGTGCTTAACATGCCACATTATCGTACTAGTGCCGTAAAATATTACTATGACAACTAAAACGTCATGAATTCTATTAACAAGGCATAACTTGTATCATAAAGTTAACATTATAAAACGATTTGCCAGTGCTATAATATTTAATATATAAAATTTATCACAGCAAACTCTTTTTTCATAGACCATGATGTCAAACTATACATCATTACATATCTGATGTTATTTCTTTATTAATATTCTTTTATAATAATTCCGTACAAAAAAAATAGCGTATGAAACTCATTTATAATCGCTAATATGTTTTCACGGGATATCAGCAGAGTTAAAATTTTGGAATGTTCCAAGCTTTCAACTGCTATCTCTGCAGCCATCTTCAGGGAAGTTGTGTCTGGACAGAAAAGTCGTGGGTTATATAGATGTTAGGCTGTCTCAGGTGATATGGGACTGGTTGACTCGGCTGATATCCCGCGAAAACATATTACCAAACCAACACCGAGAAAGCCTCAAATCATAAATACTCATTTATAATGTTATACAATTATTACATTCACAACATTTACTCATGTAATAAACTATATAATATTATATGCTTGTTTCATAATATTATTATTTGAATTTTGTTAGTTACTTCAACGTGAAATAAGCATATCGTATTTTTATTTTTTCCTTTACAGAGTTTTAAATGTTTTAAAATTTTGTTTTCATAACGTTAAATATGCATCATTACTCTTCAATATTCAATTGAAATGAGAGTGTAGAAATATTTCTTAATCTTATCCATTTAATCAATTATTTATATCCAAGTGTTAAAAGTAGTGTACGAAAGATTCAACATGGATTATCCATTTAGTTTGAAAGAAGCGTGTCTTATTGCCTGTGTTCTCTCAACATTTAATTAAAATTAGGTTGCAGAGTTTATTTTACATTGTCCAAGATTTTGTTTAACTTCAAACAAGCAGTGTTCACTCTCCGTAATCTAACACAGTTTAAACACAAAAATTAAATGGTATATCTGTAATTTTTTACGAGTTTAAATGCAATGTACATAGCAAGATGACATCGACCTTCAACAACCCAGGTGAAGGGGGTTTGTTCAGAGCAACACAGCTTAATGTGTTGGGTAAATTTAATCCTTAATTGTTGTCAGTGTTAAATTTAATTGAATTTGTATATTGGTAACACTGTTAATAAATCATACAAGAAATATGGCTGAACGAGTAAACTAAGTTTTTTATTTCATAATGTGTTACTCCCAGCTGGCTGTAGTGCACAGCATTGCAATTTCTCATAATTCATATATTTTAAAATGCACATTTTTCTGAAAAACTACTCAAAATATAGCAAAATGGTATTTGGCTTGTTTGTTGAAAATTACACCATAGAAGAAATGAAAATATTAAGAGAGTAATAATAATAATAATAATAATAATAATAATAATAATAATAATAATATTGATTGCTGGGTTGGATGTAGGGACCCACGCAACTGGCCACCCTGGTCAGCAGATTTAAGATCTGTGGGACAGTATAAAGTGTCACAGATGGAGCACAGATGATGCATACACGGTCATGCCATCAAGCAAGTTAACTTATCTGATTACCTTCTTATTTGCTTGGAAACTAACGCATTTAGCCTCAATAAAAAGGGCTTTCAACTACGTAACAATTCAAAATTACACACTTGTTCAAAATAACTTACATCCTGTACAGTTATGTCTTGACTCGTGAATTACTCTGTATAATAAAGACAGTGGACCACATGTTAACCATAGTTTGCCAGATAAGGACTACATATAAATAAATTGTAGTTGATTAATGAGTAGGTTCAGCATCACGTTTGTGATTTT